>NW_025335817.1:7398518-7656177 GCF_004798865.1 Varanus komodoensis | reverse complement strand
ATTCAATTTATATCCTGCCTTTTCCTACAAAGGGCTCAAGGCAGCTTACATCTCCTCCATCTTATCCCCACAACAACCCTGTGAGGTAGGTTGGGCTGAGAGTCTGTGACTGGCCCAAAGTCACCCAGTTGGCTCCATGGCTGAGCAGGGACTAGAACCCAGATCATCTGAGTCCCAGTCCCGTGCTCTTCACTACTGCGCCACACTGACTCTTTGTTGTTAGTCACAAAGTCATGTCCAACCATCGCAACCCCATGGAAAATACTCCTCCAGGCCTTCCTGTCCTCCACCATCCCCCGGAGTCCACTCAAGCTCTGGCCGACTGCAGCTTAAAGCTCCTTACTGACAGTAACACAGCCTTAGGAGAAGCATTTAAACATGTCCAAATGGGGAAAATTGGGTGTCCAATAGCTGGGAAACTGCCGGACAGTCAGGTGTTGGGGACAGGGGTGGGATGAATGGGAGGAGTCAGGCCGTATTTGGAGACTCCAGACTGGTACTCCAGGGGAGCTGGATTTGACACACCAGCCTGAGGTTCAGAACTCCTATAATTGCACCGCAAATTGACTGAGCTGCTGCTGTGATTCTGATTCTGATCATCCCATACTGCCCAATAGCCAAAGCTCTCTGGGTGGTTCACAACAGCAAATTAAAATAAAGTACAATATAAAATGCACCCTATTAAAATTTTGAAAGGATATTTTTGAGCTTTTGAAAGGACTACTAATTCATAAACAAAAAATCCAGTGTAAAGACTTTTCACTGCAGATCCAGGTCAGGACATCTATATTCCTGCATCCCTGATCACTCTGTAGCCTGGCAATATTTTAATTTTTAAAAAGACTCATCATTTAACAAGGATACATCAAAGTGCCAAAGATGAGCCAGCCTTGGGCTAATCACAAATTGCAAGTCCAGACTGTAGGTCGCAGATGTCTTCCATTTTGTGGGCAAGCCTCCCCCCCCGCTCCCCACTTTTCTGACTCAGCCGAAAAGCCTGGCGCAGCAGAGAAGATGGACAAAGGACAGCTCGGGATCCAGCACCAGCCGAGCAGCAGCTGTTTGCTAGCATTCCAAGGCCTCGCTCGCTCATGTGGCTGTGGACATCTGCCAGCCTCCCCCTGTCCCAGCTTGTCAGTACGGTGCTTAGCTGGACTTTCTAGGGGGCAAAACTTCCAGGCTGCTTCGGTTTCAGGGCTTCATGGCATCAGCAGCACAGAGTGCACAATGAGTGTCTAGCCCAGCCCCACTCTGTCCGGACACTGAGCCTTTGCTGACTGTCCGTTCAAGCTGACTGAAGCGTGCCTTGCAGTCCGGTCTGCGCTGTGCATTGTAAGTAAGTGCCGCGAAATGCTTCATAAGCATTTTGAGCACAACAAAGAGCTTTCCTCCTTGCAAGTAAACCTAGGCCTGCCTGGCATGCTGCTTTTCCTGGGATTCCAAAAAACCCTTGAGTCCACAACTCCGTCATGGCCCATTAGTGTTGCTGCTGTTATGTACTGCCAGTCTTACAGCCACTGATCTGGCTTGACAAGGACGGAGAAACCCAAAAATACTCCCACTGTTAATGGTTATGAGTAGAAGGGGGGCGGGGGGAGAAAATTGGTTAGATTAGATGAACTCTGTCACAGGGTCAATCAGGCCAAATTCCGCCATGTAGCCCTCACCTTTGCTTGCCTCTTAGGAGCTAGTGTGATCCAGGAGGAGATCCACAATCTCATCAAAATCTTTCCCCATAACATAATTGTACACAATAACAAGCAACTGAGTAAAATATGCATGAAACATAGCGATTCTTGTTGGGCCCACACACATGAATCAGAGCTATTGTGTTGTCCTTGTATTTCTGTACCAGCATCAAAAAACAACCATCAGACCATCAATAATGGTCTGAAGTGGAAATGCAAGTTGTTTATGAATTAACATGCTATCCCTTTAAGCCAGGATTAAGTATCTGCTGCATAGAGCTTGATGGGGTGCAGGAAACATATTATGCTTTTTAAAAAGAAAGTTTGACTGCTGTCCATAATTTTCAAAAATGTGATTACATAAATTCTCCTTTTCCTTTTCACTTAAGTTGCAGTCTTAGATAGTACTGCAGGGGAAGGGTTACATTAATTCAAATTTTGCAAGGCCAATATGTCCTTTGAAATAGGGTGTTCGTGTTGATCAGTTTAACAAATGACTCAACTCCTTTTGTTCCACAGTTTGGCTTTGCTCCCACAGTGAGTTACCAGATTCATTATGTACATTTCCTGTTCCAGCCTTTTCAAAAGAGAGTGCATGTGTTTATCAATCTTGATTTATTTTAATCACTTTAAAAGTCAAGAAAGCTTATTAGTTAGTGACTCTTATGAGAACTGGCTTAATAATGCTGGATAATTCAAAAACAAATTGGTCTGGATAGTTTTAGACCCTAGATTTACTAGTGTTCTAGGGGTGGGGTGAGGCCCGGCCCTTAGACAGATATACTATTTCAGTATGAAAATACACAAGCAATGTTTCTCCTCTCCATGTTTTGCAACTCTGCCACATTAGAGCAAACAAATAAAAACTGTGTTCCAACCCTGACTTAAAAAGAAAACAAAACTCTGCATGTGTTCAATTTCCAATTTTTGAGTTGCTTAATTTGTTCCACCCTCATGACTACAGGAATAAAAATTTAAGATGCAATCCCATGAATGCTTAGGCAGAAATAAATCATCCAGTTCCCGACTTCCCTCATCTAGCATGGAATCATGCAACTTATTTCTGTCTAAGCTTGCCTGCGATTGCATCCACTGGTTAGTTATCTATCGTTAGTCCTTCATAACTGCACCCCTTCAAATGGATAGGACACACGTTAATCATGATTAACTTAAGTCCCATTCATTTTAATGGGTCTACTCTAAACAGGACTATAACTAGAAATTATCCTAACTGTGTCTGCTTTGTTTCAGGGGAGGCTCAGCTGCTGCAGAGCAGATAAATGAAGTGGTGCCCGGGCTGGTGATCCCTAAATGTTGCATTAGGGCTGGGTGCATAGTTCAAAGAGCAAGCATAGAAGGGAACTTTTGTGCTTGTAAAAGTGCAAAGGCAGTAAAAGAACTATCCTCTCATGTTGGCGGCAGCAGCACAAATTTATAGCTCTCAAATGCTCCACATCACCCTGATTGCCTTGTAAATAAAGCTATCTTGGTATGAAACTTGTGAATGAACCATTGCCTTTTCATCCATTTCCTTCTTGCAAGGGTATATAGCTTAATGATTAAACCTTCCAATTTGAAAAAGTCATGCAAAACAAGCAGAATAATCAACTACACCGAGCGACTGGGGCAGCAGACTCATGAACAGCTACAGGTTAGGAGTCTTTTGATATGATTGTGGAACTGCCTGGTGGTACTTTACACACAGCAAAATGCTACTGCAGGTCCCCAATTTGTTGCCCCATGAATCCTGAGGATTTTAAATGTCTATGGATTGCCTTTAAGTGGCTGCTTTTAGGAGAAATCCAGCCCATGCGGCTGTCCCAGCATGCAACTAGAATGAAAGGGAGCCTATGCCCTGAAATATGGTGCAATGTGTAATAAACACCATAGCAAACCACACACTTAACTTTGTCAGGCAGCTTGTGAAATGCAGGAAATCATAGCCCCGGCATGCACAACCCTGACATGTTTAGTTTAGAAGAATTACGGCTGCAATGACTGTGGCCAAAAGTCAGCTAACCACACCTTTGAATGTAAATTGTGGGGAGCACAGATGCTGGCCCCCGAGCAAACATCCTGTCTTCCCAGGTCCTGTTTATGCTCTGTACAGCCCAAACCAAAGCCAAGCACGCGAATTCTTGCAGCCTTATGCCGAACAACAGTGAGATGAAGAGGACTGAATGCACAACAAATCTGCAGCGTAATAGCGGCTAACACATCGCATGGTGAAGATTTGGGGGAAGATGTGAACATGCTTTTAGGAGTAAATGCCATATAACTTCAGAAGATTTATTTATTTCCATGCTTGTTTTGAACAGAAAGGAAACAGGTGTGGTTTTTCCCAGGATGGACTGTTCTGACCATATGCATTACAGCGCAGTGCCTTCACTGCCCCCCACCCCCAGTTTCGCATGACCATTCAATGAAGACTAGCTCTCTATGGAAAACCAAGCTACGGGAGGGATCTTTGACTGGTATCAGCCCTCCAGAAGCTCAAACAGGAAAGGATCATCTTCATTTGAACCGGAGATGCCGGAGACTGAACTGGGACCTTCTGAACACACAGCATGTGCCCTTCCTGGTGAGCCAAGGCCCCTTCCTTAAATACACACCTGATTTTTATCCAGTGCCTTTTTGATGGCTCTGTAGTTATAATCCGACATGCTACTTACCCAGGTGTAAGACTTACTGAACTCTATGAGACCACAGCACATAGCATTGTGCTATTAGTTACTCACTGTAGAGTACAGCTTCACTAACTGGTCTTTTCAGATCAGTTATGTGAGTTGCAGCTGTCCTTGTTTCCCCAGTTCTTGATCATGCATAACTCTCCTCTCTGCCAAGTTTCTCTTCCCATTTTGCTTTCTTTTTCTGACTCTGCCTTCCATTTCCCCCTATGCCTTTCCTAAGCCCTCCCATAAATTTTCCTTACAGGGTCATTGAGAAAAAATGCAGAATTAGAAAGCTTTATAAAAATACTTACATGAAATGTTTGCAAGGGATGAACAAGAAAGCATAATTAGAAGATATTACAAACTTCCCTATTCTAATAAGGTTCTACTCCATTGAAGTTTCCACAGGCAGCCCACCTTTGGTGCAAAAGATGACAGAACCGTTGTCAGCCCATTTATGATCCAATGTTCTGTTCTTAGTGGGTTTACTTCTCGTTTGAAACCATAATGACACAAAAAGCTGCCCTACATCAGTTTGTAGGGCAGCATGAAACCAGCATCGCCTGCTTTGCAAGTATCTCTCCTGGGTGGCCGGAAAAAGTGCTTTTATAACTGGCCATGCCAGGATCATCTGCGTGCAAAACATTTAAAAAGAATATTTATTTACAAGATATATGTACCTTTCTACATCCATAAAATATCTGATTGGTGAAAGCTGGGGAGAGAATAGCAGCAACTGACATACAAGCATTAAACCCTATAACGTCAAATTATGCCAGTAAGACCACAGCTGATTATGTCAAATTTATTCAGCAGATGCTGAAAATAAAACAATGCCAAAGCCTGCCCATAGGCAGGGAGTTCTGTACAAAGGGTGCCAACACACTAAAAGCTCTGCTCCAAGTGGATTCCAAACAGTCTGCAAGTCAATGAGGAAGCACCAGGAACCCATCATTTGGTGACATTGGTGCCTAGGGGGCAGGCAAGGGAGAAGGTTCTTTCTCAGCTATCCCGGGGCCAAGCTGCTTAAGGCAATAACAAACCTTATTTTTACCTCATGTCTACAACTAGCTATGACCTCTCCACATTGAAATCCAGGTAAATCCCCGAGGCTTTGGCGAATGGGGTGGCATAAAAATGTTTTAATAAATAAATAAATAAATAAAACGAGGCTTTGAATATTCCAAATCTGACTTCCTTTTGGAAAGGGTACTGTGATTTAAAAAAAAAAATCGAGTGTAGAAAAGGCATCAATTGACCTAGCATGACTTTTTCTATCACGTCAACTCTAACTGGGGAAAAGCTGCATCTGCTGAACTGCTGTCTGTCACATAATCCTAATGACCACTACATGCCCTGAACTGCTGCTTGTCACACAGTCTTGATAAATGCTGTACACTCTCAGTGATGGGGAGAAAGCAGAGAGCTAACATGAGCTTCTGAGATGCTATGCGTGGTATAGTGCCTAAAAGTGTGGGGCTGGATGCTCCGAATCTGGGTTCTAGTCCCCTTTGGACCAGGCAGCTAGCTGGGTGACTTTGCGCCAATCACAGACTCTCAACCCAACCTACTTCGCAGGGTTGTTGCGAGGTTAAGATGGAGAGGAGGAGATAGGAAAAAAGGTGGGATATGAATATAATAAATAAATATGTGGCTCTTGTTGGTTGGTCATACTCCCCAAACTCCTGGGCAGCAATTTAGGAAACTATGTTACCTGCCCTACGACCTGAAGTCCTTCCATGCAGATCTAAAAGTCTGTTACAGGACTCCACTATTTATTCATAGGGAGAAGTCAAGTAGCTGAATCTCTCAGTTCAGGAGTAGTTACACCAGTTGTTAGAAGTAGGAACAAGAGCAACCTTCTCCAAAGTGCTCCCTTGGACTACAAATCCCCGAATCCCCCCCGTCTGCAAGGGTGAGAAAGGTGATCTGTAGAAAACAGGTCGCTTGCTCAAGCAGACTTTTGATCAAGCGAGACTCTGGCAGTAGCCTTGGCGAGAGGATGAACTGATCCAACGTCTGTTTTGCTTCACAACACTTCAGAGGTCAGGGCCGTGTGAGAAGACAGAGCTCCGCTTCACAAAACAGACTCCACAACATGCACAGACAGAGAAGCAGCATTTGGGGGTGGCCCGCTAGGGCTGAAGCCCCCAGTTTCTGGGAGGCTGGCCGCCTGCCTCCCCGCTATCCATGGCAATTTCTGAAATAAGGGTGCGGGGGCCCTGAAGGGCTCTCTTCCCTCTGATCCGGGGGCGGGGGGGTTAACAATAAGTGCTTCACCCTCTGTTCCCCCCTTGTATCTTTCTGAGGTTTACCTCCCCCACCCCCATCAAATATCCTCCTCTCCCTTGCCCATACCTCCCTTTTTAAAGAAAGGAGAGTCCTGAGGAGACGAGCGCTCTGGCTCTTTTTCCCCCCTCCTGTGGCCCGACCGACGAAGAGTTCCTGGCACCGAGTAACAGGAACCAGGGCAGCGAGCCGCCTGCGCTGCACAGAGATACCCTCGTGTGGCACAGGGCCCCGAATCCTCGGGCAGGCGAACCCCGAGCCCCGCGTCCCGCTCACGTTCCCACGCCCGCTCCCCGCTTGAACTCTGCGAAGCCCTTTAACACGCGAAACGCACTTGGCGGCCCGGCGAGGACGGGCGCTCGGAGCGCCTCCTGTGGCGTGTGCGCCCCGGGAGCACGGAAGCGCCGGGCGGGGGGCGCGGGGGCGAGGCGGAGCCCCCCGGCCCGCGGAGGGTACTCACCGCTCGGCTTCGCGCTGCCCGTCCGCGCGGAAGGCCGCCGCCCTCCGTGGCGCAAGAGCCGCGCAGTCGCTATCAGCGGGGAGGGCGGCGGGCGAGGCGAGGCGAGGCGAGCACGGGGCGCCGGGTGCGCCTCCTGGCCGCGCCCTGCTGGGGCGCGCGCGCGGCGAGCCAGACTCGGGCGAAGGGCTCCTGAGCACGTGCAGAATGCGTTGCGCTTCTGCTCCGGCTCGCCGAGCGTGTCTGGCTGTCCTTCCTCATCGCGTGCCCCACACTCTTCTTTCAGAGAAATTAGCTTTATTCCTTTTCCCCAGAGACGTGGGGCTTCCAGATTTTGGGGGGCGGGGGATGGAGGTCAGGGGGGTTGAACCCCGACATCTCTTTCCTTGGCAATGGACTCGCGGGTGCTGCTGGGCAGGTTGACTGAAGGGACCAGGGCGGCGGGAAGCAGTGGCCAAGCCCAGGTGCTGGGCTTAATGTTCAGCGCTCTCAGCAGTCTGCGGGGCAGGCTGCCCGAATGGCCGCTTCCTTCCACACATTCCTGCCCCGGACAGCCTGCAGCCTCCCGGAGGAAGCCTCGCCGCCGAGTGAGGCGATGCAGGGAGCCAGTAAGCAGCGCGCCTTTTCGGAGGTGACCCCCAGAAAGATGCAAGGCAAGAGCATATCCAGAACCTTCCTGTATGACTCCTAGTGGTGTTGCAAAAAATGGACAGAGCTGCTGATACAAAGGGTAACTTCTTTCAAGACTGTTGCTCAGTTCCTACTCAAGAGTTACTCATATTTGGGATCTTCCTCTCCACTATACCCTTGCAATTTAGGCAATTAATATGATTGAATCAGACCCTTGGGACAGCAGCTTAGCTTTAAATAACCAGTTCCCCGCAAGTTCATGTCTGCCTGGCAAAGATGCCCTGGCTGGGTTAAGAAGTGATAACATATCACTCTGTAACAGCACTCCCCTTCCCCCAGCAAGTGGTGTGCTTAAAAATATACACCATTTTCAGCATTTGAATCAAATATAAACAAGATACCAATATAACAGACCCACCTTGTATGTTTCAACAAACCTGTGCTGATACAAAACACTGTCATAACTACACCCATCATTCTTGTGTGTTGTTATCCTGAGCAACTTCTAGTGATCAGCACACAAATACATTGAAGAGATAGTTTCACTATGAATTTTAAACTTCAAATATAAACATGAGTTAGTGACAATCCTATTTTAGGCAGAAAAAGTCCTACAACTCTTTGCCAGCCATAAATTAATCAGTAAATTAAATACCTACATGCAAAAGCTCAGAGTGCAAACAAAGTTAAAAAAAAAAAAAAACTTGGGTGATGTTCCAATAGCTTTTGAAAACTGGTTCTTTCAGGTAGAACCCTATGGAAGTTTAGACAGGAAAAGAAGTCCTACAACTCCCAGCATTCCCCAATCAGCATTACTTCCTGGGGCATGCTGGAAATTGTAGGCTTTTAGATGAAAAAAAATGTATAGGATTACTGCCTTTAGCATATTTGATTCAGAGTGCAAGGTCAAGAAAACACAACAGATTTATGAGTGGAATACACAATTAGATAATACAGTGAAGTATTGTTTTGCTAGTATTCTAGAGAACTATTATCTGCCTGTTACGCACTTCTATGGTTAAGTACTCTACATCGAAGGGAAATAGGGATTACAATGTATCACACAGGATCCTGTAGAACAAACTCCTATTATGCTGCTTGGAATCCCAATCTCTCACATGCCTGATGCGATCACTTTATTAGTCTAACCAAGACTGGGGAGGATGGAACACATCCTTTACTCTCAAGATGGTGACGGAGGAAGGCAAGGGACTGTGAGATCTACATTTGGTATACCACAATTCATTGAGCGGTTTCTCTCTATTTTTCTATTATGTTACAACGAAGCTACTTATATACAGTATATATAAGTAGGCTGCCTATAACTGTCAAAAGGCCTTTCCTTGGCATCTGATAATAGATGTGGCATTTAGAATTTATATACATTTCTTGTAGAAATATGTGGGAACCACCACTTTTTTTTTGTGCTGAGGAATACACATATGCATTGTTTTTCTTGCAAAATTCTTCAAATGTGCTTTATTTTTACAGATAATCTCTTATTAACCCTAAGACTGGACATAGATAACACTCTGTTTTAAAGTAGTTTGGGCCTTTCCCCCCATTCACATGGCTGAGTACGTAACATGGAATCAAAAAACATTTTACTGAAGGTAAAGCAATAAAAATGGGGAACATGAAGTTGACTCATTATTTTTCCACATTTTGCCATGCGTTTAAGATAACACAGATTCATTTATCGGCACTCATTAATGAAAACAACTTATTTTTAAAATCTAGAATATAGCAAATGATGTGGAACACACCAATTAAGAAAACACATTCAAGCTTGGAGTTATTCATGTCAGCCAGACAATGTAAGACACTGTGCTATCAAAGTGATGTCTTACCCCATTTGTGTGCATGCGAGTGCATGCACACACACACACGTGTGGGCGGAAAATCTGACACAGCAACACTAGGCCGCAGAGACTTGGTCAAAAAGCCACCTTGAACTGCTGAAAAGGAAAGCTCCTTGTTCATAACCGCTTTCCTGATTAGTTAATAGCAACCTGGAAATATTAGTACTGTGCTGATAAATTTCTTGGCAATCACAAACATCAGGTCATGAGTCCCAGCACTGTCTCCCCAGTTAAGTCCAAGGGATCTGATAATAGTTCAACAAGCCAATACATGTTCAGCTTTCATGTTCTTTTAGCTGGTCTGGCAGTTAACTGTTTCTCTCTTTCAAGCTCTTTCTCCCGTTGCTGTTCTCGTTCTAGCTCTTCTTTCTGCCTCTTTTGCTGGAGCTTGAGAGCTCTTTTCTGAAAAAATGACGTTTTGGAAAGCTATGTTATCTTCTGAAGTTAAAAAAAAAACACACAACTGTATCTGACAGCATGGCAGCTGCACTTTTTGGCTGCTATGGTGCCAAGTTTCGTCTCCCACCAGCCTTTCAGTACAACACAAGTGCGCTCTGCTATGCATACTGCTGCACATTCTCCTTACAGGAGTTTTTGCATTCGGTGTCTGAAGCAGCCATTCCCTCCTATGGTGGTGTTGCGCTTTCACTGTCCCTCCACTTTCCATTTCCCCCCAATGAATATCCCATAGCTACTGAGAAGGCTGTCCCCACTGGGTTATTAAGTGATGGCCCAAAATTAGTTTTGTTTTTTCAGCTATTTCTGTACTTTTGCAACTGCCCAAGCATGTCAACCCTTTGCTTCTCAGCTTTGGCTTCCTGTCCGTCAGCACTTAACACCTTCATTTGTCAGGTGATGTTGCTTGGTCAAGGGGAAATTCTATGCAATACACACAAATGCTGAAGTGATTCTGAACAAATATTTTGTATACATTAGCCTCTTCATCTATATACTCCCTTATTTGCTAAAAGCAATCCAGGCAGAACAGTGTAAAGCAATAAAAATATCAAACAGTAAAACTGTAGAACTGTGAAATCCAAAAATGTGCCTCTGGACTTTTATTAAAAGCCCAAGAGCGCCTGAGGGGGTGCATTCTAGAGTTTGGGAGCAGTTTCACATATGTCCCCACAGATGCTCTCACAACCTGCCAATTCCACCACTCAACATTTAATGCTTCTGGGACAACCCAACACAAGCAGAAATGCTAATTTCTGAGAGGGGGGAGTCAGGGCTTCCTCTAGGAAGCACTAAATCTACCTTGCCTAAGCACTGGATCCTGCTTGTGCAACAGAATCAGTGGATCCAGTGCTTACATAAGGGAATCGACGGGGGCCTAAGCGCCCACTGGGCCCTTCGTGCCATGCATCAATTTAAAGTTAACTTTTACATCAGAAAAGAGAATGAGATATCACGTATTGGTAACTTTCATTTAGCCTAAGCATGTTCTCTTGGAAGTAAATCTTACATTGTTCAGCACAAGCCACCTGCAAATAAGTGTGAACAAGGTTACAGCTTTTGAGCTGTGAAGTCTGATGTTTTCTTAGAAGGATGTTCCATGAGTGCAGAAACAAGACTAGGCAGGATCCTACTATCTGCTACTTGTAACATGTACAGCAGAATCTGTGGTGACAAGCTTTTCATAACATGAACAGATGACAGTGAAGTCAATAACTTCACACACTGGAGATTATACAATGGCAATATAAGAGAAGAACACAGTATGTGAAGGATCAGTTTTAATCTGCAAAGCTCTCCAAGCATCAGCAAGAATAAGCAGCACAAATTGTTTGACTGTTGCAAAGCAAAAGGAAATGAAACTCACTTTCAGCTTTGATGTTTTCTCATGGAGCATCATCATCTCTTTCCTAATGTTTACCAACTTATTGTGATAATGTTTCGCTTCTGAAAACTTAAGAAAAAAAATGAAATTAAGCCTAAATGTATTTGCCCATTTAACTAACTTCAAAATGATATCTGAAAAGGCAAACAGCCACTTGGAAGAAACTGAAGCAAGCATCACACTGTAATCCTATGCACACATACCTGGTGGAAATTCGTACCACGGGTTCAATGATAAGTACTTCCAAGTAAGAATACATATTATCAGGCTCTATCCCCTTCTGCAAATTCTGAATGACTGTAGAGGCCAAGGAGTGATACTGAAACCCTTGCATTTTTTAATACATATAATCACCATTTCTGCCCAAACAAGCACCCCACCTATATATCTTATAATCACTTAACTGTTATTTTAAAGAAATTTGTTTTGGTTTTATAGTTTTCCTGTTTGCTGCTGCTTCTTAGATCACTTTGATTTTTAATTTGTCTTCACTTTGCACATCATTCAGAGATCTTGGATGGCTGCTTAACTGAATATACACAAAAATAAGACCCCAGTGTGCAATGGGGCTTGCTCTCACGGAAATTAAACTGTGCATAGGATTGCAGCTTTCACGGAGTCAACCCTAAATGCAACATGAAATAATGGAACTTCTAAATAAGAAGCTAAGTTTCCCCCATAACAATGTCAGGCTGGATATCCTGTGGTGAGGGTTTCACCAACTTAACAAAGAAATTCTCCAAGGAAAAGATGCCTTTTGTAGTGTTTCCCATAGAAACTGAAGCATATAACATTTTAACCAAACAACTGACAGAACACACTTACCAGTACATTGATGTCAAGAATAGAACTACATTCTTTAAACTTTGAGATTTCTTGCTGTAGAGTTTCTAATAGTACTTCCTGGTTCTGTCTGAAAGGACGACATAATTGTTTACATGCACTTTGAAATCAAACTACGTAAAACATAAAAATGTTGAAATATTGACTTGGTTAGCATATAACACCAATCAATGCATTATTCATGGCTTGCTGGGACCACACAAGAGTGAAAGAGCATGTTGCCTTCTCCTGCTTGCCACTACTGTTTCTTGTTGAGTTAAAACACTGGACTGTTTTCCCCTCAATAAGCCAGAGTTCTGGGTTTGCATGTCATGCTGAACAACCCAGGAATGGGGTATTTTCTAAACTGAATGCAAAGTGGCAGTAGAGAGTGGATAGGAAACAGTACATTCAATCACCCCTTCACAGTCCTGACCAAACATATATTAACTACTGTTGATGAATATGTGCAAACTTAATACTATCTGCTAGTGAGGACACAGTAGTTTTCTCAAGTGTGTTACTCCACCCACGTCCACGAGCAAGGCAGACCTTGATTTGGTGGAGAATAAAATTCAGAACACTGCTGTATGCCCAAATCCACATAAATGAGAGCAAGTGTGGAAATAGCTCTTCTGGTGACCTCTGAACAGAAATAAAAAGGGAGACTCATTCTACTGACAAGCAATCCATTCAGGATTTTTATAACAGACAAAAAGTTACACATGCCGTTTTCTTGTTTTACGTACGTTAATTCTTTTAAGGCTAGTTTTGACCGTTGTAGATCAGGTAAATAATGTGAAAGTAATCCTTTGGTTAGCTGTTCTACAGCTTTCTTATCTACAGCAGTGAAGTCTTCTACTAAACCTTCATCAGGAGAATGATCAGCAAAATCTGCAATAGAGAGCAAGTTTATAAATATTACAAATAAAGGCTTAAATGGATCAACAGATCAACAGCTACAAGAAATACTAGCTTGCACCATGCAATTAACTTAATTCTCAGATACCCTATAAAAAGTCTGATACTCTTAGTGTGAATGCTTATAAATGGGCATGAATTCTGAAGTTGTTTATCTCTTCACAGCAGATTACAAAAATTAATAATAAGATAGTCTTTGCCCTGAGCATTACATTTAGAGAATATGAATGGACAATTGATAAATATTGAATATTCAGTCCCTGAGTGTTCAAATCAGAAACCTCATGCAGCTTTCTGAGCCTTGGAGTTCTTTATCATCATACTAAAACAATTCACTGTATTTAACCAATCTAATCAGTTCTTGCCATTAAAAAAAGAAGGAGAAAAAAAAGAATGCATTCATTCTAAGCTTTTATTAAAAACTGGCTTAAACAATTCTTCCACAATGTCTTTTGACCATTCGTGCCATTATCAAACAACATTATTAAACATAAAATGTCCTTCTAAAGTATCTTCCTGATTTAAATGACAATCAGTTTGTACCACAAAATGGAACATTATAGGAATGAACTCCCACTATAGACATTTCCCATCAAAGAAATATACTGGAACCTCCATTCTGCTGTCTACACTTAACTAATGTCAGACAGAGTTCTTGCACTTTCACTATTAGTATGAGAGAAGAAATTTAGGCAGGTGCAGCTTGTTACGTCCCAGTGCTGCAGTGGAGCCAAAAAGCTGTTCTGCTAAAATTCTCACCTTCTGTACAAATAGCAAGGGAATATCAAGTCCATTCTGACAATTGGCTTGCCAATTTTTATTGGCCATTCTCCTGCACCTTAAATACATGACATAAGTCTGATTCCTGACTCCTAGCTGAGCAGATCAGAGGAAGCTGCCTCAGTTGGTCTAGGGACTCTGCGATATAAGCAGTCAAGCTTGTGGAAGAAAGGCCAGATTACAAAGGAAGAATTCAGGCAGGTAACACATAATTTCAGGGAAGGTGTCAGGATGGCTAAAGATAGAAATGAATAGAGGCTAGTGAGGGATGCTAAAAGCAACAAAAAGCCTTCTTCAGTTATGCCCAAAGTAAAAGAAAGAGGAAAGAAATTGAGGTTCAGCTACTCAGTGTGGGTGGTACAGTGGTAAGAGATGAAAAGAAAGGCAGAAATGGTCAGCTTCTACTTGGGCTCAGTCTTCTCCCAAAAGATCTATGACCTTCCTGATGAGGGGGAAGTACAAGCTGAAGGAACAGGATGGCAGTCCAAGATTGATAGGCAAATAGTCAAGGATAACCTAATTGGACTGAAAACAACAGAATTTACTATATTTATAAAAGAAACAAAGGCCAAGTTCTGCACCTAGTGGGGGAAAAACAAATGCATTGTTACAAAATGGGGAATACCAGGAGAGCCGGATTGCCTGAGAGACTGTCTGGGGCTGCTTAGCTTGGAAAAAAGGCACATAAGGGGAGACATGATAGGGATGTACAAAATTATGCACAGTATGGAGAAAGTGAATAGGAGGACCTTTCTCTCCCTCTCCTAAAATAGCAGTGGAAGATACTGGTCACACAAAAGAAAACACTTGCTCAGACAGCACATAATTAAACTGTGAAATTCATTCCACAAGACTGAGATGGTTGTCAACTGAAATAGTTTTAGAATGCAATTAGACAAATTCCTGGAAGTTAACACCATCAATATTATCTAGTCCTGGTGGCTATATAGAGGCAATAGGCCCCTGTATGCTGGTTGCTGAGAAAACAGGTAGGAAGGCGATTTTGTGCTCACATCCTAATTGTGGGTTTCCTGTGGGCAGCTGTTTGGCTGCTATGTGAACAGAAAGAAGGACAAGAAGGACCCATTAGTCTGATCCAGTAAAGCACTTATATTCTTAACAATGAAGTTGACCGCCATGAAATATGCTGAGGGCCATCAACTTTAAATGACATAAAAGGGTTATACACATTCATGGAGAACACTATCAGCGGCTACTAGAGCTACCTCCAGTATCAGAGGCAGAACGCCTACAGACACCAGTTACTGGGGAACATGGGTGAGAGTGCTGTTGCACTCAAGACCCGTTTGGGAGCAGTGGTTGCCCCCGTGTCAAACAATGCTGGACTAGCTGGACTTCGGTCTGATCCAGCAGAGCTTCTCTTATATTCTCAGCAGCCTGAACAACTCCTGCCGAAAGCGACGCCCAACGGAGGCACGCCGGCCGGCCCAAGCCCAGCCCTCTGCCAGCCTCAACATACCTAAGGCGGGATCGCTCAAGGTTCGGGTCTGCAGGCCCGCCTTCCCGCCGAGCGGCTCCACCAGGCTCATCGCTCCCCACGAGAAAGCGGACGGCGGCCACCCCTCCGGGAAGGCGGCCACCCGCCCTCTGCTCCTGTCGGAAGGTGGGAAGACGCCAGCAGCTCGGCCGGAGCGCTCCCCCAAGTGGTCGACGGCCGACGGGAAGGGGCGCAGCGGGGAAGCCACTTAGCTGCGCTGCCTACACGGAAGGTCCTACTTTTTCCCTGCTTGTTGGGATCCCCAGGGGAAAGGAAAAGGGCCCGTAATAGGAGGAGAGTAGGCCTTCCGGTAAAGACCGGAAATAGATCGCCAATAAGAACCCTAGAGATTGAAAACGTGTAGAGTACGTAAATAGGCCGAGTGTCTTCGGATCTTGTGTCTTTCTTGCTCTCTTTTCCGTGAGAACGTGAGCTGTCCACAGAAACCGCTGAATGAGAACACATGAAGAGCTGAGCTGGATCCGATCAGGGGTCCACCTAGTCCAGCATTCTTTTCAGGGGCCAACCAGCTGCCCATGGGCTCCCACAAGCCAGGCATGAGTGCAACAGTAGCCTGCTCATGTCCCCCAGCAACTGGTGTATGTTGGCATATCGGGGGTATCACACGGCTCTCCGAACTAGTAGGCACTGACAACCTTTTCCTCCATGATTTTGCCCAATCCCTTTTTAAAGCCATCTAGGTAGTCAGCCACAATTACAGTCTGAGACAATGAACTTCATAGTTAAGAACATAAGAATAGCCACATTGGATTGGGCCAAGGATCCATTTAGCTCGGATTCACACAGTGGCTAACCACCTGTCCACAGAAAACCCACAAGCAGGACACAAATGCAACAGTATCTCCTGCCCATGTTCCACAGCATGTGGTGCCTGTAGATATATTGACTGACAGGGAGATAACATATAGGGAGATAGCCATCATCTCAATAAACCATAGAATCATAGACCAGTAGAGATGAGAAGGTCAAAGGGCCATTGGACTTTAGGTGTGTAAATATCATTAGTTTACACACCAACAGTACATTTGTGAATCGCTCCTACGTTCATGTGTTGGTTTGCAACAAAATCTTTAAAAGATAAAAATAACACGTCAGTAAAATGCAAGCAATAAAATAGGACAGCCTTTCAAAATCAAGTAGGACAGAGCTGAGCTTGGCTTTCTAGCTTAAAGTTCCCCTCTTAAAGTGTTTAAATAAGAAAACTCTTATTTAATTTGGAAGAAAGAGCGATCTGCTTACAGTTCCTCAGATCTCTTCCCGTCCAAATCCGGCGCTTGGTAGACAACGTTCTGCATTTAACAAGGCACACTTTGGAGTAAGCGCCATTGAATTCGATGAAGTTTACTTGGAGTAAACATGTAAAGGAAATGTAAAGAAAATGTAAATTGGAAATGTCCGAAAACCAAAAACAAACCAACACCAAATCAGAGCTTTTTTAAAAAAGTGGATCCAAAGACAGCTCGGAATTCAGGTATAATGTATGAGTCTATAATATGAATTTGAGCTAACCACCAGACTTGGAGGAAACGATTGCGCAGTCGCTCTTACTGTGGCTCTGATTGGCTATAAAAGCTCACCTGACCATAGAAATAACTCGCAGGAAGCGCCGCACATAATGACGGAAATCTGCGGTCAAGAAGGCGCTAGATTGGCACACGGCCCATAGAGATACTAATCTTCCATTTTTTATCGGAAGTTTAGACTGTTTGTCAGTCTATATTTGCGTACCTCTATGGCAAAGCCTTATACTCTCTGGTATGGAAGGGTCTGGTTGCTAGGCAGGGTGGGAAGCTTTCCTTAGCAACAGCGGCATAACAAAAGCAAACATCAGGGCTTTTGAAAGCCCCTTTAGGGAGCAATTTACTAGGTTTGCCCCTAGTAGCATTACAGGGTAGTTTCTTTTCCAGTGGTAAATTGGGTGCCCAATGCAGTGGCATATTAATGGTAGCTTTCCAACGCCTTCTCCCTGCACCCTCCCGTGTCCTTCTGGTTGGGTTGCTTCGTACTTTGCTTGACCAGAGTTGCTCCACAGAAGAGGCAAATGACTGACAGATCAGCCAAGCCCAGTCTGAAGGCTGCTGTGCTTTTCCCTTCTAGGGAGGTGATACAATCCAAACGTGTCTGACACCTGTCAGCTATGCAGTTGTGAAAAAGTCGACAGTATGATACTGGATCTAATTTTTGCTCAGAAGCTAAACCATGGTAGTTTTCTCTGGCTGTTAATAATTTTAACTTTGCAAAAACAGCAAAACTCAAAATAGGAAGGTCTGCGCTACATTCTGGGTGGCCCTTGTACGAAGATAAAAATGTATTGCCTTTTGATAGAAAGTGCTCCTCTTGGTTCATCTTAAGGGACAGGCCTCTTGAAACAACATTAAAGACGATAACAATCTTTTGCACAGAGTTGTACTTATACAGCCTGAAGAAGTGCAAAGGTATGCAGGTATGATGCTGTTCAGTGAACAGGAAAGGAGCAGGGGGACACTCTGTGGGAAACAGTTGGAGGTTTTCAGCAGTGTACAAGGGTGTAACCCATAGGTGTAACCCATACTTCAATGAGTATTTTTGCCCAACCTGTCGATGGGACCATCTGCATGTGCAAGTGGATGAAGATTCACCTTCCATTTCTGAGAGTACACGGTGCTGGGCTAATGGGAAATAATGTGACCTAGTGATGCATTTCTATTTGTTTGTATTTGTAGGGCTCCTCCTCTCTTACTTAAGACATGCACATGCTCATCAACCACTCATCAGGAAGGCAGTACTGTGTAATGCTGAAAACACACATTTTTTCCACAAGCCCGTTGCCGCTTTCGGTACATATAAAGTGACCACTCATACAGGGGCAAAGCAGAAACTGAAGAGGCAGATATGCATACAATTTCCACCTAGATTTAAACATAGAAGTGATTACTAGATTTTGAAATAGAAATGCAATGCACTGTAGGAAAGGCTGTGACCAGGTGATTTCTGGCATACCTGCCCTGTTTGCATTGTAGGTGCAACTGTTGATGGGCACCTTTCAGGCCCCTGCTCTCTTTTCTTATCATCCTTGGTTCAGACAAGCCTTTAAATAGAGCATTGCCTATAGGACACACAGACGCCTATAGATCTTCATAAAGAGTCTCCATAAATGACAAAAGAGCAGTATGATGCAAGGATTTTGCAGAGGCAATTATCCCCACCCCACTATTGCATGACAGGCTGCCCAAATCCTTTCTGAGCAACCACAAAAAGTACAGAGGCTATGCATGGTTTGAAGAAGACATGATGCAGCAGAGCAAGTCTAAGCAGGGTCAGAACTAAGATGGAAGAACTGTAATTCTTTGCATGCCACTTTGAGTTCCATGTGGGTGGGGAGGCAAGAGAGATGCAGGGTTCATTCTTTAAAAAAAAAATCTGCTTTCCATTAAACAGCTACACCTCTGTGCTAGTGAAACAAGAAATATAAGTAAGCTGCAATGTTTGCCTAAGGTGCCAGAACGGCTCAAGACAACAATGTTATTTTTTTTCTCTTTATCCTCTCCACATTTTTCTTCCTGGAGCTTATTTGCTCTCAGGTAAGGCACTGCACCAGGATTCATAGGTCTCAGTGGCAAGATTAGAGAAAGGCCAACAGCAGCTTGAAAATGCCAAGTACTTTTGAAAAACCTCAGAGGAGATTTTGCAAACTTTTTTTGTAGGTTTCATTGGCATTGCTTATTTATTTCATTATATCATAATCAGATATTTTAGGGCAGGAAGTAAAATGCTGGAGGGACTTGGCTCCACCTCCCAACCACATTATATAACAATAATGTGGTTTTGAGTGCAAAGCACTTTCTTTGCACTCAAAAGAAACCCTTGCAGGGACATGTAGCTGCTGAGACATAAACTAGGCCAGTGTGAAATAATATAGCTAATTTACACCCTGTAAGCAATTGAAAGGTATCTGACAGTGTCTATAAGTCAGCTATAATGCTAAGGCTTAGGATTCTGTTGTGCTGTGTCAGCACCCTGTTCCCTTGCAGAATATTAATTTTCTAATCCTCTTAAAAGAATTGTAAAATTTGCACTTTCTACCAATGGCCAAAGGGCCCTTGCAAAGAAGTGTTTCTAACTGCAAGATAAGCTGCAGCTATAGTATAAACATATTGTGGCTTTTTTGACATTACAAAATACGGCAAGGTCACAGTCTGCAAGGGGTAGTGACTTTGCTTCTCATGAGAAACTACTGATAGCTTTGTGAAATCATTAGTGCAAACTCTATGGAGTACAATTTAGAATTTGTACTAGTGAGCAAGTAACCTAAACAATGGTGGAAACCACCAGTTGGTAGTCTTTTTAAAACTAGAACATAAGGCACACTCTCTAGAACAGTCTCATTGATTTCACAGGAACAGAGTAAAATATGCAGCTACTACTGATGTTTACCAGAAAAAGATTTATTATTATTTTTGTTTAAAGTTAGCATTCAAGTGTTGTAGAGGAACAATGCTATAATACTCGTTATTCTTTCCTCAAACACTACAATGATATGCTTTAAAAACTTGCTTTTTAAATTACTTTGCAAAAATGTAAGTTGTAAAAAATAGGATATAGCATTATAATAGTCTCTCACAAGTTGTATTTCACTGTTTAAAAAACCTATAGCTAGAAAAATGTTCTACATTGACTTAAAAGAGCAATTAAAAAGTAAAACGAACAAGTTATACAATGGTATCCACTGTGAAGATCATACTTAAGGCTGAGTGTGGCAGGACAACCACACCTGTTGCAGCAAAAATAAGGACCTCCCACTCCCAGATAGTGATGAGCTGTCAAAACAAGTTGAATGATATACATAATGAGGAACTGATAGTTAACCAACTTGCATTAATCCAAACCTGGAGCAGTGGTGCTTCCTTTTTTTCTTATTTTGTACAACCAGAATTTTCACTATTAATAATTAAAATATTTTCACTTGAGTCCCATCTGAGTGGGATGGTGTGACATGGTGTCCTGCAACAGCAGGGGGTTGGAGCTGATGGCCTTCATGGCTCTTTCCAACTCTACTATTCTATGATACTATGAAAATATGCATGACCACTCATTCTGTTCCATCCTCTTTTAAGTATCTCAGAACAAATGGTTGCATTGTTATATTATTATCCATTATTTCTGCATGTATACTTAAAATGTTACCCTTCTCCAAGTTTTGATTGGGTTCAATACACCAGATTAGCTTTTATGGCTTAGTGGATGAGATGGTTCAATAAACCCCTTTTAGTCTCCAGGTGTCAAGTGCCAGTTTGAGATTAAAATCTTCTCAATGTAATTGTCCATTAAACTAACACACTTTTACATATGGTCTATTATCTCCTATCTGAAATCTTTCAAGTAATAATTGTTGGTAGAGTCATCTGCTTTTAAGATCGCAAATGACTATTTACAGCAAAACTAATCTTAAATTTTACAAGTTGTGAACATGAATTGAATAATAGTGGCAGCTCATTTAGAAAATGAGAGTTTAATTTTTATCACAGGTCCTCAGCCTTGAAATCTGGGATATGTGATCTCTGGTATATTTCTAATAGGGTATTCCGTGTTAGTCTATTGCACTAAAAACAACAAAGCTGTTTGTGCCACCTTAAAAGACAAACAAGTTTATAAACGAATGTTTGTGCATCTATGGAAGCTTATGCCACAAAGAAACTTGTTAGACTTTAAGGTACTAGAACACACTATTAAGTGTCTCTGGGCATGAGCAGAATACTCCTTCCTCCTCACAGAATAGTTACCACATCTTTCCAATATTTACGGCGACATCTTTATCCATGTTTTCTTGGAAGCAAATCCCACTGTGTTGATGGTGCTTCCTCCCAGTTAGGTGTGTACGAGACTGAGAAAAGGGAAGGTATCGGTGTTTTTAGATTTTCAAAAAAATTTTATGCTGAGAGAGCAGGACATACTGTGGAATGTAGCAGGGGTTTATAAGCCTGCCCACTAACCTGTTTGTATCTTACTCATTTTTCTTCCTGCAGGGTTCTTGTGGCTTAAAACAAGGAGAAATTCAGCAGACAATGCCAGTGCTTTCCCTCAACGGAACATCTGCATAGCAAGAAAAGCTTAGACTGGTAATTTTTTAAAAATTACTCACACCAAAGCACACAATGCCTGAAAATAATTGGCAAGCGGAGGGACACTGTGGTTTCTTGTGCTCATTCACTGGTGAGAAAAATATGTGCTGTATATGCTTAGACATCCTATTTAGTGCATATTCTTTTGTTTTATTTTTATGTGCTTCAGGGCATTAAGGGGGGTTGGGGGCTGAGCAGGGGGCTCATATTAAGTACTAATTCAGCTTCCCCCCCCACCCCGTCACTCTTCATTCCATACAGTATTTGGTGCAGTCTGTGAACACATTTTTTTTATATACCTAGAAGAGAAGCATACCGGACTTACAGCCTGATCTTATGAAGGTATACCAGGAAGCAAATCCTACTGATTTAAAGGGGACTTATTCCCAGGTAAGTATGCAGAGATTTGTAGGTCCCAGGGCATATGAAGGGACCACGTTGTTGAAGCTAAGCAGGGCTGAGTCTTGCCAGCGCTGTTGGAGAACTGTATATAGCCACCTTAACAGACGATAGAAAAAGATGGGATAGATGTGTACTACAGTAAATATGGCACAGTGGTTACAATGTAGGATGGGGATGCTGGACAGCTGGATTCTAGTGCCCACTTGGCCAGGAAGCTCACTGGAGGACTTTATTTATTTATTTAGAACATTTCTGTGCCGCCACATTCACAAAAAGCCTCGGGGTGGCTTACAAAATAAACAAACAATCATATAATTAACCTTAAAAGACTGGAAACATCTCGGCACAAGCATAAAAACCCAATAAATACAATCAATAATTAACAATTAAAATAACTTTTAAATAAAAAGGTCTTGGCCTGGCGCCGAAAAACAAATAACCACGGCACCAGGTGGACCTCTCTGGGAAGCGCATTCCATAGGTGGGGTGCCACCGCAGAGAAGGCCCTCCTCCGGGTGCTCACCCTCCTACTGTCTTTCACGGAGGGTTCCCAGAGAAGGGCCTTTGCCGCCAATCTCAAGGGGCGGGAGGGCATATATAGACGCAAGCGCTCCTTTAGATAACCAGGTCCCAAGCCGTTCAGGGCTTTATAGGTGATAACCAACACCTTGAATCGGGCCCAGACTTCAATGGGAAGCCAGGGAAGAAGCTGACAGAGGACTGGGGTTATATGAGAACAATGCCCAGTCCCTGTCAGCAACCTGGCAGCTCTGTTTTGCACCAATTGAAGTATCCGGACCGTCTTCAAGGGCAGCCCCACATAGAGCGCGTTACAGAAGTCTAATCAGGAAGTTACCAATGCGTGGGTCACTGTCGCCAGGCAGTCGTTCTCCAGGTAGGGACGCAGCTGATGGATCAGCTGAAGCTGAAGAAAAGCGCTCCTCGCCACCGCTGTCACCTGAGCTTCTAACAACAGCTCTGGGTTGAGGAGCGCTCCCAAGCTGCGAACCCTGTCCCCCAGAGGGAGTGCAACCCCATTTAGGACAAGGCCCAAGTCCCCCACCCCAAAGCCCGAACCATCCACCAACATGACTTCCATCTTGTCTGGACTGAGCTTCAGTTTATTGGCCCTCATCCAGCCCATTACCTCGGCCAGGCACCGGTTCTGTACAGCCACTGCCTCACCTGGATTAGTTGAAAACGAGAGGTTGAGCAGGTCCTGACTCTCAAACCTACCTCACAGGATTGTTGTGAAAATAAAATGGAGCGGAGGGAAGAAAGGAGGGATGTAAACACAGTGCATTAATTAAACATAAAGGTGGTGGTGGGCGTGTCAGACTTAAGTCTAAGGAAACCTGCCTGCACACTCTCCACCTAGCCATGACTCTCCTGGGGTGACCTGGAACCAGGCTCACTCTCAGCCTGACCTGACTTGTCGAGAAGGTTTTTTTAAAAGGATGCGAAGTTAGCCATGTAGGAG
This sequence comes from Varanus komodoensis, assembly GCF_004798865.1. Classification (NCBI taxonomy): domain Eukaryota; kingdom Metazoa; phylum Chordata; class Lepidosauria; order Squamata; family Varanidae; genus Varanus; species Varanus komodoensis. The sequence continues at coordinate 7,632,717 of NW_025335817.1, read as the reverse complement.
GTCCTCAGGCATTTTTAAAAAGTTAATAAATGCCCACATGTAAACGAGAAATCGACAAGACAAAATTATGTCCTGGAAAGGGAAATTAGGAGAAAAGACGCAACTGCCCTCCTCTTGCACAGGAAGCCGTGCGACCCCGGCCCCCAAACTCTCCACGGCCCCCAGTTCCCAGCGCGCTCCAAGTCCCCGGCGCGTGCAGCCCTTTCGAGAGCGCGGCGCGGCGCCAGCGGATGGGAGCACGTGCAGCGGCAGCTGGCCTCGAGCAGGCTCGTGGGCACGGGATCGGAGCTGGCCGCGTGATCCCGAACTCTGGCGCCGTGGGAACGCGGTCGGCCAGGAGTTTTTGCGGCGTTCGGAACTGAAGCGCTTCGGTTAGGTTCAGAACGGCAACCCAACGCGGGGGAAGAAGAAAAATGGTCGGAAAGGAAGGACTTGCTGGAAAGAATCAAGACGAGGGCGCCCGCTAGAGCGGCGGCGAGATCCGGGTGGGCTGGGGAAAGCGAAAGCGAGTCTTCACGGAGGCCTCTGCTGGGAGCCCCGCGCCTCTCCGCCTTGGCTCTCCAGGGGCGCAGGCGCGTCGTCGGGCCAAGAGGCAGCGGCGGAGATGGAGAGCTCGGCGGAGATCCCTTTCCGTAATGCCGCCGCCGCTTTCCGGAGAGCGGAGGAGGAGGAGGAGGAGGAGATGCCTTGATGAATATTCAGGAATGCATCTTTACACCGAGAAGCCCACACCCTCCTTCGCTGATCCCCTCGCAGCCGGGCTCTGCCCCCGTTGGCCGCGCAGGAACGCCTGGCCATTCGTGCTCGCCGGCTAGGGGCTCGGGGGAATGACCTGAAGGGCAGGATCCCGGGCAAGCGGCGGACGCCTCCTTCGCGCGCGCAGGTAGATCGCCATCCCTGCGTGCAGCCAGGGACCCCGTTCCTGGTCGGGCGCGCCGCGATGGCTCCCGCGGTTGCTTCGCCCTCCCGCCGCTCCGGGTGGTATAGAAGCGAGCGCGCAGCTGCGCCTCAAGGATGCCCGCGCCTCGCTGCGTGCCATGGCTTTGTTCAGCACGGATGAATTGCGGCTTCTTCTCTTGTCAGGGGCTTTCGCTATTGAACGCTTTTGTATTCCAGCTGCGGCCGAGCATGAGCCCCTGGAACGTTTGACGCCTTGGGCAAGTGGCTTGAAAAGAAAGAGAGGGATAGGAACCATTCGAAATGTTTTAGGTTGTTAGTGATGATTTCATGCTTAGCCCCTCACGGCACTTCAGAGCGTGATTAACAAAGCACTCAGGTCTCCGCCCCCACGTGCCTACAGTGGCAATTTTGGCAGATGGAAGGGTGGAAAGGGAGAGGCACAGGATTAATCTGCGCGAAGGCAGCTTCTCCTTCTTAGACTTTGTAACCTTTCAGGCCAGCCAAGAATGCTTTCCGGGTTGCAAGAAAGAGCTGGTTTGGTATTAATGAGGGGAGAGAGGTCTTTAAACGTTTTCTTCCTAACCGCCATCTGTTTGCATACTGTAGCTTTGTTCCACCAATGAACACATCTGGATTTCTCGAGATGAAAGATGACCTGAAAAAATAGCAACATGAAATCCTCCAGCCTGCCAGGGGAAGTTGCCTGAGGAGAAGGACCCGTGGTCTGCAGCCAGCTGTGCTCCTGGACAGCAACTTAATATGGCTCACTCTGGCATCTGGAACAGCCTCAAGTCTGTGCTGAAAAAGAAAGACGACTCCTTGTTCTTGAACGACTGCAGTGCCTTTGATTTTTCTGATGAGGTTGGCGAGGAGGACTTCCCCAGGTTGAACAAACTGCGAGATGTCGTTTCTGATGACCCAGCTGATGCTTCTGCCAACGGGGCTCATGTGGGACCTCAGTCTGATGACGAGTCCTTGCTGGACAGGGACATGGCTCTGCGGAGCGCCCAGACTGGACCTGGTACTATAGACCCTTGCAACAATTGCAGCAAACAAAGGGAACTGTTGAAGCAGCGGAGGGTGAAGAGGCGCCTGGTCCTGGCAGCAGCGCTGTATCTCCTCTTTATGACAGGGGAGCTTGTAGGTAGGTAAGGACGCTGAAGTCTTGTACTTGCTCTGTGAAGCTACAGTGCTTGGCATGGGAGCTTTTAAATTATTTACACAGTGGGACCATGCACAACGGGTGATCGTGTTGCAGGGAGACAGCAATTTCAGAGAAAACCTTGAGTAAGCAAAAGCAGCACACGAAGGAAGGGGAAAAGGAGCCTAAAAGTGCAGCGCCAGTGTTGGGAACTGCTCTTGTGCCAACTGGTTCTGCTACTTCATATGCGCGCCATTTACAAAGAAACAAAAATGAAACCGCACAAGCCGTTGGATATTCTGGGATATATATAATTGTGTTCCCCCTGTAACCCATTAAAAAGTGATGCCGATTGGTCTGTCTGTCTGCCTGCCTGCCGCATGGCAACTTGAGCCATGAGTGCGACAGACTTTTGTCTGAAGGTACAGCCTTCAGCAAGTGGTTTTCTTGTGACCTGTGTGGAATTTACACCATAACAGTTCACCCTCGAGGACAACAGAACAAATGTCTATCCCATGAGAGCTGGTGGGCCACTAATTTTCATTAGTCCCATTCTATTGGTCTAATTGGGATGGTCCCAACTGATTTTCCTTTTTGTTGAATTATGGCCATTGTGTTTGTACCTATTTAGTGCAAACTCTTTATTCAGGAGCCATTCTGTGTGCATTTATGGAATTACTCTGGAACATGTAAATTTAGAAAAACTTACAAAACAACAATTTAAAGGCTAATTATTCTGGCTGCAAGATTTGTTTGTTTGTTTGTTTTGTGGCAATAAACTGACTTGGCTACTCTCTGGGGAGAAAAAAAATCTCCAACAGGTAGTTCTTATACTAAAAGAGATTTTTGTTTTGTTTTTGTTTTAGTGGAATACATGGTATCTCTATGGTATTTTAGACATGATAGCACTTGATTGTATAATACCTGCATATATACAAAGGTCAAGATTTGTAGTCCTAAAGATAATTGTGTGTTTATTTTAAAGTTCATAAAATCATCAGAACATAGTGGCTACAATCCAGGCATGTCTAGGTCTCCCTGGTATTCATAGGATGTAAAGTTCTCACAGGCATGGAACAGACAACCAATCTTTATTCCAGCTGCAGACTGTAATCCAAAGTGGCACTACTGTGCATAAGACAGAGGTGTCAGTAGGCTTGAGGGAACCCCAAGGAGTGACTACAGAATTCATTTTGGCCACTGGAAGGAAGGAGGGAATAGAAAACCCCACAGGGAATTGGAATTGAATGGAAGGCCTGGAAAAGGAGCACTTCATGCTGCAACAATTTGTTGCAGGTCCCACTTGCTCCTCCTCCTGTACTTTGTATCCCTGGACTTCCTTTTTAGAGTGTCATAATCTGGACCTTTTAGAAAGCAGCTGATTGGTATTGTTATGGAATATTGAACTTCTGCAATCAAATACATTGCAGAGAACAGTAGGACTTAACATGGTGGGGAACTGATATCCTGCTTGTTGCAGAATATGTGTTTTTCCTCAGTTAAGTTAGTCACCTGCAGTCCATGGACTGGATGCCATGCTCACAAATGGATCATCCCTGTTACTGGGTATGTTGATTCAGAGCTCCATAAGTAACCAGGCTGTAGCAGCAGTGGGCAAGAACAATTAAAAAACCAAAGCAAAGCCCAGCTGCCCTGCATGCCTAGTATTATAGTGCCACAGAGGTATTTGGGATACAGGGAAGAAGTGGGTGGAGGAGAAGGGTTTAAGAACAAACTGGTTTGTTTGATCATCTGCTGGACAGTCCTTGGTTAGAACAACAAACCATGGCTTTGCTGTAGGTTAAACAAACCATGGGTTGAGCATTACGTGTGAACAAAACTATGGGTCTGAAAGGCCATAACTTCCTGTTTCATGGGCTTCATTCAACAGCTAATTGCATTGATGAGCTCCATTAATATGCCATTGTTTTATTTAAGATCGAGGCAAGTTCTTCAAACCACGTACAGGGTGTGAAAGAAGGAAGCTCCCCCAGTTGAAAGATCACGTCTTGTCTTTACTAAAACACACTAAGGCCTCAGCTCCCCATATGCAATAAGATTAACAATACTTGTTCACTTTTTGTAAACAGTGAGAGACAAGGTTTTTTACCATGGATTATTTCAAAATGTCATGTTTCCTTCCTTGTTGCCTTCCCATTATAGAACTGTTCTGAAGAGTTGGCCAACGGTGCTATATTAGGACTGCTTCCAGGCAGTTTAATTTACAGTGGTACCTTGGCTCACGAACTTAATCCGTTGCACGACTCTGGTCATGAGCCAAGGCAAATTTCCCCATAAGGTTCAATGTAAATAAGGTTAATCTGTTCTGTAAAATATTTTTTTAAATCAGAGGGAAGAGGCACAATTGTGGGCGTACTCGGGGCAGGGGGGAGACAGGTGCGATCATGGGTGCGCTCAGTGGAGAGATGGGCGTGATTGCAGGCGCACTTGGGGCAAGATGGGTGCGATCGTGGGCGTGCTGGGTGGGGGGAGACAGGCACAATTGTGGGCACACTCGGCGGGGGGAGATGGGTGCGATCGTGATTGTCACCCGATGTGGAGTTCACGACCCGAGGAAATTTTTTTCTGAAATTTCTGTTTGTGACCTGATTTGGTCATGAACTGAGGTGTTTGTGAGCCGAAGTACCACTGTACACAATCACAATCCACCCCCACCGCCCCAATTTAGCTCTTCACTGTGTCACAAATAGCTAACATATATTAGATACAGGCAGGTGTGGTTAATAAAAACTCAGAAGGGAAGTTCAATTCCATGAATTTATTGGCAGGGTTGCTTTATAAGGCACCATTCTTGCATTCTTGAAGGTGGTTTTAGAACCATGTGTGGGACTGGAATTTAAGCAAAATTGCCCAATAGCAAAAATGAGAGAAATTTGATGGTCTAGAAACCCTCAGGCACTTGAGCTCACCAAAGAAGGCCCTAAAGTGGTTGACTGATCAACTGCCAAGCTTCTGGACAGATAAATAACCGTTGAGCTCTCTATCTTCACAGAAAGTACGCTGTGCACGGATGACCTTCCCACGATCCCCCCACTCCCATTATTCTGAGTTCTGAATATTCTAAGTGGCTTCTGAAGGAGCCTGTGATCAGCCATCCATGAGATAAACCTTTGTCCTTCATGGCTCATTGAGGACAGCCAGGAGATATCAGGCTTATGATTGAGTGGGAGGTTGGCATGGCTATTTGAAGTCTGTCTCTCACCCACTACATAAGGATGTTGGGAAACATTTAGAAAGAAGGAGGCCGCTTGGTGCATGAGCCAGGCACTTCCAGAGAGGTGGATTAAAGGCAGAGAGCGGTGTGGATCATCATTCTGAGGAATGATGTCTTTCTGGATTTGTATGGCACCATGTGCGTTCTCTCATCTGCCTGCACTCACCCAGGTCTTTATGTTCTAGCACAGGCTGCTTTGAAGGCTACCTGGGTGGTTTTTTTTTAATTCTCAAGCAGTGCTCAAGCTTGCATGTGTGGGTTTGTGATGAAGGAGATAAAGGGAACCATTAATAAAAGCTTCAGGCCACACCTTGCATGTGACCTTAACCAGTACCTAAGGGAGTTGTCACAAAAGCTAAGGAATGTGGGTTCCCTCTCCTTTCACCCCACTGCCATAACTCAACAAATGCACAATCCCTTTTATAATCTGTAACAGTGAGAATGGTAGCTCCAGTTATTTATTAAAATGATACAAATCCCTTAGGAGATTGCTTGTCTGAACAAAAACTTCCAACTTTGGAAGTTTATGTTTAATGCAAACTTTTAAAAATGTGGTAGAGTTACTTAAAAACCCTCTGCTCCAACATGGCAGCCTCCAGAAGTGTTGAACAGCATATCCCGTTGTTGTCACTCAGCATGGTGAGTAGAGAGTAGAATGCTGTCCACCCATCTAGGGGGTGCCAGGCTGAAGAACAGGGTAGTCAGATACAAAAGAGGATGGGACTCCTGCACCATTGAAAGGGGAAATTTAAGCAGGTGAGTCTGCTGAAATTCCTTCTTTTTTTGCACCAGTTACAGGTGCAAAGTCCTATCCTCTTTTTCATCTGGCCACCCTACTGGGGATAGTCAACTTAGTTGGGTCTCAGGCCAAGCTTTGGCACAGAAACCACTTTCATCACCCTGCACCAAAGGGTGACTGAGTTGAGAGGGTACTGCATTGCAGTGGGCCTGTTCCACTTGGAGGCTGGTTCCTGAAGGTGGAACTTGAGGGGTGTTGCTCTGCCCTGTGGACTTATCAGTATGAAATTCTTTGGACACCCGTCTTGTCTCAGATGCTACTTAACTTTACGTGAAATTGCCAAATGCAGTCATGTGGAGTTCTGGAGTGTGTATTTGCATCTGTTTTTCTCCTTTTCATGATTTATAATACCAATGTTATGTACTATTATGTACATTTCTGATGTCTGAATGTGGCAAAAGTAGTACACAACTGGCTGCGGATCCCTGTTGAGTGTACACTTGATTTTGCCTCAGTGTAATGTGTCTGAAAAGGTCCTCAGGTATCATGTGCCTAATACTTTCCCCTTCCTTTTAAACTTCTGCATTAAGGTGGATACATCGCCAATAGTCTAGCAATCATGACTGATGCGCTTCATATGTTAACTGACCTCAGTGGCATTATTTTGACCCTGCTTGCTTTGTGGCTGTCTGCAAAATCACCCACAAAAAAGTTCACCTTTGGATTCCATCGCTTAGGTATGTGACTTCATGTGTTCTCAATATTCTAGCCAGTCTATACATGCCAATTAGCAGTTAAGCCTATCTTTTAGGTCAAAGGGTAGAAAATTCTAGCATTAAATGCCTATACCAGCCTTCCCCATCCTGTGTCCTCCAGATGCATTGGGCCATGAAAACTGTAGTTCAGCATACCCAGAGGGCACCAGGTTGGGGATGGCTGCTGTAAACGGTGTACCATCTTATGGCAAGGGCTGGCAGTTTGTGAGAACTTTTAAATAATATGAATTTACGGATTTAGAATGGGTTCCCTAATGGAAGGAAGAGAAGGATCACAGCTGGAACGCTGCTTGCTAACAGTTTTGCCAGGTAATTACTTTGCCTATTATTCAACTCAGGTTCTGGAGCTGGAACCTGGTTAAAAATGAGAAGACCTTAGCCAGGGTATTGGCAGACTGGCCAGCTGGCTAGTAGTCCATTTGATATGTGAAATCTGACCGGTCCTGACCAAACTAAGCACCACTACCTTCTGTGGTTACAATCCAGCCCAGAGATTGGCTTGCTCCAGTGTAATGGAGTCATCAAACCTCTGACACACGATGGTTTTAGAGAACTGGATGAGGTCAAAAACTCCCTACAGCTTAGTTCTTTCTCGGCCCCAAGTTTACAAGATTATTATAAGGTTAACATGGGGAGAATCATATATATGTAATATAATCATAAAAATGATAATTACTAATAGTACCATTGATTTCAGAGTGTCCAATGTGCACATGACTTGTGGGTACTGTAAATGAGTTTACATGTCCCTGGAAACCATTACAATTCATCTAAAGTTGGAATAGCCTTTAGAAAACATTTCTCAATCTATATGAAAGTCAGCAGGCAAAATACTGTTTTTCATTTTAAAGCCCACTAACTCAGCTCTGCCTCTTCTTGCCTCTGCTAGGTTGGACTTTGACTGCATTATTCAATTCACTATTCACATGACTTTTTTAAAGCTATAATTAGATTTTTCAGCAACTTTTTTTGGTCCTTTGATGTTCCATGGGAATGGCCAAATAATACTAAGCGCCAGGGTGTATTTAAATGCCTTTGAATACTGCTCTTCGCCTCAGTGGGTTGTATTTCGGTCAAGAGGATACTCATTCCACAAAATTAAAAACTCTTGAAAGAAAAGTTTCATTGCTGCCAAACTCTTGATTGTTTGAGCCCCAAGAAGATTTGCTACTACACAGTGTTGTACAGTATGGCTTTAATAATGAATGGATACTGTACAGCTTGTATGGAGGAAAATATCTCTATCTAGGAATAAGAAAGCTTGGCAGACTAAATTATGAAATTTAACCTTTCTCCTAGATAGAGTAAAAGGATACTTTGACATTATTTTTCCCTCACTGGCCTCTGCTAGCATTTTAATGGTACTGCTTGTACATCTTGTTTCTTATATCATATGCATCTATAATCTAATCCAATGTATGATTACTTGGAAGCAGGGTTCACTATAGTCCGTGGGACTCGCCTCCAGGAAAAAGTGCTTGTGTTTTTTGCTTTACTGTGCCATCATATCCCTGTCTACTCTGAAGTAAGTCCCACTGAGTTCAGCAGGGCTTTCTTCCCACTAAGTATGCATAGGACTTACAGAATGATATTTTTATGGATATATTTCCCCCTCTCCCCCAAGGCCGCTCAAGAAAAAAATCTCTTTGAAGGCTGTGAGAAAGGGTAGGGAAGGAATAGTTCAGAAAAATCATACTGGATTCATATACTTGTATGGCTGAAGAATATGTTTGAGTTCAGCTACTGAGATCCTTCCAATCCACACTATCCTAACAACTTCACCAGTCAGTATTATTATAATTTTCACTTCTGTTCTGTCCAGGGTCGAAGCTCTCTGAGTGGTTCACAACATTAAGTCACCCATCCAGATTTCAACCAGGCCTGTCCTTTCTTAGCTTCCAAGATTAGGCAAGATCAGGCACTTCAGGCTACAGGGGAGCACAGTATTAGTATTAACAGTAGCAAAAGGTGAACAATTTGCACAGTACCAGTCTTGTAGCCAGTAAACTTTAATTGTGGAGTGGTTAATCAAAAGATCCAGGGACTGTATTCAGCAGGTACTTTCAGACTGTTCCAGGGGATCTTGGAAGTCCTCAAAAGCTTAACTGGGATGGTTTAATAAAACAGTCAAGAATGGTGGACAAACGACCTTGCTGCAGTGTGCAACTGTGGGGCATAGTTTGGCATGTGATCTCAGGTACGCTCTGCTCATGTAGGACAACAGTGAGGCATTGTGGACCTGGCCAATGCCCCATGCGAACAGAGTGTCCTGAAGTGCGTCGTACCTTGGGTGGTTCTTCCCAGGTGGATAAGTTTCTTGGCATGCAAGTAGGTGCAGAAAAGATCCCCTGGAAACAGAAAGCTTGAAAATGGCTGGAATACCTCTAGGGTAGCCAGAAGCAAAAGAGGACAGGACTCCTGCACCTTTGGTTTGTAGGGTGCTAACAAGCCAAAAGCAAGAGTGAAAATATGTGTATATAAGCATATTAATCCTATATCCTGCCTTTCAAAAATGCTCAAGACAGTAAGCAAAGTACACAGTTTAAAATCTAATCAGAACAATTGTTCAGTGCAGTCCCTCCTAAAAGTACGCCTCACCAAGTTCAATGGGACCTATTCTCAAGTTACTGTGTGTAAGATTGCACCTTGGGCTCCAATGGTAAACACAACTACCAAGGAATAAATCTCACTGAACTTAGTGGAACACAAAACATGATTAGGACTGCTTTGTAAAAAGAGCACTGAAAAGTCACAGTCAGTGCCATAGGCAGTCCTGTCCCTCGCGACCATCCATCATCGCACAGATGGCAGAGTTGCTCTTGGTGGCAGGAGAAGCGGCACACAAGGCAGAGCCAAGTGAAGGGATTGCAGTGTTGGTGAACACCTACTTCCTCTGATCATCCTTCTAAATTGGCCAAGCTGTCTAGATTTTGAGTTCTGATTTCAGGGCAAATTCTTATAATGCGTAGGAGTGATTCTTTAAGATGCACTGGCAGTTTCCAGCTTTAAAGGTCAGCAGCAGCACTTTAAAGAGAGCCCAGGAATGAAAGGGTAGCCTGGGCAGATGATGCCATCTTCTAGTGATTAATCAGCCAGATCGCATAAGTTCTGGCAGCTGTGTTCCTATTGAGTGATTGCATCACGCCTGTGGTAGTGAGAAGCCGCACCGCAACTGTCACATGTGTCACCCTAGGAGGATGAGGAGGGAAGTGGGAAAGAGATGCAGATAGTTCCCCAAGAGCAAAAAGGGAGAGAAGAATATGTGATGTACGTGCACATGAGAAACTAAGATCTGGTTCAGATGATCATGTAAACTTGGTTCAGAACAGCCTGGTGCTTTCCAGGTTGGCTTCCATCAGTTCCATTTAGTATGGCCCATGGAAAGATGGAACTGTCAATTCTAACCCATCTGTAGTGCTGATCTTAATGATGTTATAGGTTGTATGTCCTAAGCCCTTAACAGCAGTGTCTTTTCTTTCTTGTACTCCAGAGGTTTTGTCTGCCATGTTCAGTGTCTTGCTGATCTATATCCTTATGGTTTTCCTCTTGTATGAAGCTGTTCAAAGAACCATCCACATGGGCTATGAAATCAATGGAGATGTCATGCTGATTACAGCAGCTGTTGGTGTGGCAGTAAACCTCATGTACGTTTTCTGTTTCCTTCCTTTTAAAAGTTTGGAATCTCTCATTGATGGGGTTGGTTTTGCATGACATCACATTTGGTTGGCTTCCCACCAGGCTGGCTGCATTCGGAGTCTTACGAACCAAGACTGCAGATTATCCTGGCAGTGCGGTCACCGCTGCCGCTCTCATCCTGCTGTCAGAAAAGTCTCCTTTTGTTAAGGGTGTGAGACTCAGCTAGATCCCATCCTTGTAGAGATCCAGCATGCAGACCGTATAGAAAACATTGTTAGGTTGGGGTGGGCAACTGGGCTGACCCTTGTCTGTTGGAAATTAAATTTTAGGTGCTGGCAACTAACATAAGTGGCTTGTTCTTTGTGCTCAGAAAAGAGTGTTAAAATATTACAATTTCGCTGAACATGTTTTAATTTTAAGGTTCAGATCTGGCAATGAGTAAGGGTATTTTTCTTCATTTTTTAAAAATGATCCTGGGCAGTATCCTTTGCTGCCCAGAGGACCCACTGCAAGCACAGTGGGAAGCCAGCAGTTCTTAAAGGATAGGCTGAGAAACAGAGGCTGGCCCGAATCTCGATCCAGCCCTCTTACCCACTACACCGAGTGTTTCCTCTTGCTTCCTTTCTGAAGTGCTAACTCCCCAGTGCACTAGTGGTAGGTTCATCCAGCACAAAGGAACCATCGGATACTGGCCACTCATGTCTTAATCTTTACATTTCAGAATGGGCTTTCTGCTGAACCAGTCAGGCCACCTTCACTCCCATTCGCACGCCCCTCCCTGTGTTCCTCCAGCCACCTCCTCCACTGCAGCATCTGGGCACAGTCATGGCCACAGCAGCCTGGCAGTGAGAGCTGCATTTGTGCATGCCCTCGGAGACTTGGTGCAGAGTATTGGCGTGCTGGTCGCTGCATACATAATCCGTTTCAAGGTAGGACTTCTCACAAGGCCTGTGAACAGGGCTGTTTCTGAAATGGCACATGAATGCCGTGCTCTACTCTTGGTATGGCGTTTCTGTAACTGCATTTGATCCAGAGCTCCACATGAGCTTGAATATGCTCTCAGTGTGCACAGAACTACTGCTGGACCAGGAAAACCTTGGGCCCACACAGAAGCTTCAGCCCCTTCAAGGAACTGCAGGATCGGAATTAGAAGCTAGTGGTTGGGGATATTGTTTGCCGTCCCAGTGTTGTTGGACTGCAACCTTCAGTAGCCACAGCCACCAACTGTCTAGGCCATCTGCTTTGGCTGGCCATGGTTCTCCATGGTGTCAGGGTGGGAGCAGAAGACTTTTAAAGTTCTCCTACCCACAGTCCTTTAATTGAAGGTGGCAGAGTTTGAAACTGGGAACTTTCTGTGCACAAACATGTGCACTACCATTGGAACTATGCTTCTGCCCAAAGTCCAGTAGGACTGGAGAAGGGAAATGAGTACGAGTGAACGCTGGGATGCAGACATTCAGTGAGTCCTATCTAGGGATGGACAAATCAAACCAATTTCCAGTCCATGACATTTTCATGTGTACTCAGTCATAAGTCCACTGGAACCAATTTCTGCATTGTTCTGTGCACACACACACCAGCATTTATTTCCCTATACAACTTGCCTTGATACGCAGATTTTTGTACAAATTTTTTCTTAATACGAACATCTTGTACATAGTGTTTCAGCCAAGAACTGCATTGCAAAGTTTGGGAATGTATGAACTCTGAAAGCTGATTCACATATTAATCCAGAAATTATTAAGTCAGTTTGCTTAACAATGAAGACTAGACAAAATTCTTTGAATTTTAATCAGGCCGCCTTCTAGGTGCTGTGTTACCAGGTGTTAACCTCTTTTGTTTCAGCCAGAATACAAGATTGCTGATCCTATCTGCACATATGTATTCTCAGTTCTTGTGGCTTTCACAACATTTCGGATCATACGGGACACTGGCATAATTGTACTTGAAGGTAATGGTTGTTAAAATCCTTACTTTCTGGAATTGTCATTTGAAACCACAATTAAAATTGCTTGATTTTTAGAAGATCTTTAAAATGTTTATTAATAATTTGATTGGGAAGATTTTCTACCTTATGTGGTGCTCCCGTAAGGTGATTGAAGACTATTGGGAATGAGTCATTTCAAGAATTTAATGCTGTGCCACTTAAATTTCTGATGCCTAGCTCCAAACTGGTTTTACCTAAAATCTTTAATGATGATTTCAGCTGTGCTTCACATGAAAAATAAACTGCCTTTGTGTTTCATTATGCTGGCAATTGAAATGGAAATAGGTTTTCCCTGGGAGAGCCCACAATTGTCAGCTCTCAGCCAATGGTATTTGAGGCTTTGAAATTTGGTTTTAATAGGTATATTTAGACAACAAATCCATGTTCCAACTGGTTGTGCAATTGCTGTTTTATCTCATGTTGGTTCTCTGTTATACATGGAGTTGTTTCAGGTCATTTTGGTCTGCTGTACTGGCTTTCTGCAGTTCTTGTGCTATTCCTGTCCAGGCTTAGATGTTGCCTTGCATGTCAAAGATGTCAATAATACCATCTTCAGACTTTGTGTTGTCTTGGCTATATTTGTATTTTCTCTTTTGAATGTAATTTTTGCAACAAACAATTCAAAATGTACGCTTGCTTGTTTCTTCGTGTAACAAAAATTGTGGACATTTTTTGAATGGACTCTGTCTGCTGTCCTTTGGACTAGCCTGTCCCCAAAGATGTCAGAATGTCCTATATAAGATGCAGGAGAATGGTTTCCTGTGTTGGTCCCTTGCCCCACAGCAGGTGTGAGTAATATGGAAAGGGATCTCTGAAGACCAAACATTTTGAAAACCAGTGTACTTCTGCTTTCAAATAAATGTATACATTTTCAAGTAACTGAAAACATTTGTCAGTTAGTTAGGCATAAAATGGTCAGGATGCGTATAGTATTGACAAGAGCATTTTGTCTGAAGGTGTTTGCCCTATTTAACTTTTTATAATTTTAACCTTTTAAAATTAGTCCAAGTTCAGTATTAGTTTATGCCTTTTAAAAAAAAGTTAAACCTGTTCTTTTTTTTATTTGAAGGCGTTCCAAGGCATTTGAATGTGGAGCTCATTAAAGAAGAGTTAATGAAAATTGAAGATGTGTTTTCAGTGGAAAACCTGAATGTTTGGTCACTAACTTCAGGAAAAACAATTGCCATAGTCCACTTGCAATTAGGTAAGTGAGATGGGAATCATGCATAGCAGGTTGCTGTGCTAATGAAATAGACTCCTATGAATAGATTACATTTATTATATTGTAGTTTTTGCTTCAAAGTGTTGTGCATAAAACAAAATAAAAGGCACAGGCCCAATTTTCATTCATTGAGATGCCACCATGGGTGAATTTTCCCTCAGGACTGCTTATTTAGCTTATCCCACCTTTTGTCCTTTCAAGGTTTTAAAGTCAAAATAGCTGACATAATTCTCCTGCTCCTCTCAGTCTCATCCTCACAAGAACAACAACCCTGTGAGGTAGGTTGGGTTGATAGTCTATGAGTGGCCCAAGTCACCCAGTGAGCTCCATGGCTGAGCAGGGACTGGAGCCCAGCTTGCCTGAGTCCCAGTCCTACTCTCTGAAGCACTACACCACATTGGCTCTCTCGCTGGGGCAGCGGCAACCATTTTCAATATCCCAGCATGCAGTGGAGGCACACTGTAGCTTCTGGTCACATGAAAGTTACAGTGTACCCCCAGTGCACACCCGAATATTCAAAATAACTGTGAGGGTATGTTGTTGGGAGGGTATGTTGTTGTGTGTTGACAAGTCACTCACAACTATGAAACAACCCATGGGCTCTGGGTCACTTGTTAACCGCCCCAACAACCCACTGGCACCGGGATTGCACATAACAAAGTCATCATGGCAAACACTTGGATTGCCAACTTGGTGCCCACAGGGGCTGCAGCCCACTGGCGAATAAGCTGGGCTGGGCTGCGGTGACTGTGTGTACCGGACTGCGCAAGCCTTGAAGTCTAAGAGACCATGCATGCGAGCAAACAGGGAACAGCTGCAGAAAAAGAGAAGTTAACCACAACAGAACAGAACAGCCAGTTTTTATCAAAGCTCTTGCAAGCATTTATGGCCTGGCTGATCTTTGCTTTCTGGAGTTCTAAGTGAGATAGACGGGGTGTACTACACAATACACCTTGAGCCAAAATGGGCCATGGCAGGCCACTCTTGCCTCTGGAACAGCTTTTTTCTGGAGAGAGAAAGTGGGCCAGTTGTTCTCTGGACAATGGCTGCCCCAAGCTTGTTTTTCCCTTCTTGGTAGCCTGCATGAAAGGGCAGCATTGTAAGTTGCAAATATCCCTGGCCCTTTGGATGGTGACAGATGTCATTCCCCTGTACTCCAGCCTTGTAAAATGCTTTGTACCATTTTGCATATCTGTTCTCTTGAAGGAACTAGAAACATGTATTTTATAGGATACACATAGGATACACAATATACAGCTGGGATGGGGAAGGCTGGGAGTCTTTCGCAGCCCCACAAACCAATGGATGATGTAGTGTCTGCATGATATTTGATACAGTTTTCTTGCTTTTTTAGTTCCTGGTAGCTCATCAAAATGGGAGGATGTCCAGTCCAAGGCCAGACGACTGTTGATGAACACATTTGGAGTCTATCAGTGCTCCATCCAACTTCAGAGTTACAGGCAAGAAGAGAGCAAACCTTGTGCAAACTGTCAGAGCTCCAGTGCCTAATTTTCCACACTTTTGGTAGGGGTAGGGGGCTTGCTGCCTTATACTTTTATGCAGCCAAAAGACCACAAAGCAATAAATGCAGGATTTACGAATAGGATGGGAATCCTTCTAGGTCTGGAGTTGTCTTGGCACTCAGTGTGACAAGAAAGATGAACTGGCTAAAGCACTGGGCTAGAATAATGAAGATGAATACTCACCCTTCCTCTCTCACTGTTAATTTTTGGTAAGGTTTTCTTGCCAATGTATTTTTTTCCAACAGGTTGTTTACAGATCACATTATGGTTGGGCAGATATTTTCTATGTGGCCATTTGTTAACCGTCTAACAATACTTGCCTACCCTCCCAAAGGGCATCAGGAATTAACTACTTGAGTCTAAATAGAGTTGACAAGGTCTATCATGTCCATAATCTATTAAGTTAATGATCTTTGAACTGGTTACACAGTATTTTCCCCATTACAAAAACAGACAGGTTTCAGTACCTTGCTTAAAAAGATGCTGCAGGGAAAACACAAACCCTTCATACAAACTTGAATATGTATTGGGACATATAGCTTTTACAGTAACCAGTCTTGGAAAATGTAGCTTTAAAATTATAAACTATAAAAGGTCTTTAGCCAAGACAAGCTACTGATTGTTTAACTGAAGACTTTGGGGCTGGATCCACCCTATGTGCAAATATCAATAGTCTTTTATAACGTTCAGCAAAGGACTTCTACCATAGAAAAGTATATATTTAATTTCTTCAAATCTATATGGTTGGCTCTTGAGACAATTTTTACTGATCATCTTGAATATCTAATGTTTTAAGCTGCTCCAAGAAACCATTTGGTTAGTATGGCTCTTAAATCTAGTAAATGAATATGCTGTAGAACTGATTGATTTGCTTCACTGAAAGAGAAGGGGCCCTTCTAGAAACTGCATCAAATGTAAAGATCAAATCAGTAGACATAATATAGACATTCTGGAAATAAAAGAACCAAGACTTTGGATACGCTGCAGTCCCTAAAGCTCAGAATTCAGAGTCTGGGCTCCATTTCTTCTTTGCATTTCCTTCCAACAAATTTGTGGCTTTTGCATGATGATGTGCTGAAGTGTGCTAGTGAAATGTTAGTGATTTGGTGAACTGTCCTCCCTTTCTGTCAAACAGGGGAGCACACCCACTGCCTTTTCCCCCTTATCTAGTGATCTACAAGTAAAATTTTCCTTTCTAATCTGTGTGCTGAATCGCAGGCCTTGATAACCGCATTGCAGGCACCAAATTATTGGGTTTTTCTTCATTTTGAGCATGGAGAAGAGGGAAACTGAAGGAAAGCCAGCATAAAACAGCGGTGTTGCATTTGGATAATAGATAATCCAAAACCAGACTGGACATAGATTTTAATGTTGAACCAAAAACACCAGGATTTGGCCTCATTTTCTTTGCTTTTACACCACTTTGATTACTCTAAAGAGAACTCCAACATGAACTAAGATTTTGCTGTATAAGTTTTGACTATACTTTTTGGCTAAGTCTGCTAGTTTTGGCCTTCAGCTATGAAATCCGAGGCAATCAACTTTGAAAATGTAGCTAGAAACATTTTATTTTCTTCCTAAATGTTTGCATCAGTTGCAATTAGAGCTAAAAAAGATAGTTCCAGATTATCACAACTGACAACAGAAATACATATCAGTGTTACCAATTGCCAGCATATTTTGACTAACTGGATATTTAGGACATATAGTTAGAAATCAGTATCCTTCATAATGTGATTTTTGTAATATTTTAATCTTCTGATGAGGGCTTTTAAAAATTATTATATGAAGGCATATTGGATAATTATTTAGAACATACCTTTTAAAAAGAAAAATCAATTATTTCATATAAACTGTGCCATAATACTGCATTTTAAAGCTATCATTTGATGAAAAGCAAACTCATATGATGTATGTTGGTAGTTGGTACCTAAATCAAACTACACTGATGCCCACTTGGTGGATTTCTGGTGTCATTTGTAATTGGGACTGGCCAATACTTCTCCCCTTGTGCCCATCCTAAGTCAAAATTGCAGTATTAGTTTGAGCAAAGTGCACTATATTATATATATTTTTTCTTCCAAAAGAGAAGTGGAAATTCTACAAAGCAGTATATTTGCATTTCCAGCTCTGAGGTGAGAGCTAGGATCTTTGGAAACCTGTTGTGTTTGCTACATTACAATATAACACAAAGCCATATCACAGTTTGTGAACAATTTCTGTATCCCTTCTATATGACCTTTCTGGAAGTCAGGTATTTTTGCACACAATGGATATTCATAATGGATATTTCATGAAGCTAGGGTTTACAGTACACCCAATTAGAAACTTGGTTTTTGGTAGATCTGTACTGTACTTGGGAGTTTTAAAATTGTAATTATATCCTATATATTTGTTTAATGAAACAAATGTGTTGCTTTACTGTGGATTTATTAAATCAGTTATTAAACTGCCCCTTTATGTATATACCTGTGTCTTTTTGGTCCTTAACACACACACACACACACACACCCTTTTTCTTTGTATTTGGATTTTGAAGTTTTTTTTCCTCATGCAAATCCTTCATCTGAACCCGACTTCTGATTATAGGCAAGTGTGTCACTATGAGCACCTTTTTTTTCTTTCTTTCTTTGCTTTGGCAAGCTTATGTCAGCAGCACATCTGAGAGATAAGCAGACTGTAAGAAAGAAGGTCATAGTTCCCTCTCTGTAACTGTAGCAATGATAGTGGCACTAGCTAAGATGTGATTTCATGCACGTTTAGACAGAAAAAGTCCTTCCAGTCCTGTAGGCGTTCAGTCTAAAATTAATTATTACATCTTGAAATTTATTTACTTATTTATTTAGAAAATTTCTATGCCGCCCCATTCGCCGAAGCCTCGGGGCGGCTCACAAAACATTTGAAATAGTTCAAATAATTACTTGGTATTTCGAATTAGAATGGAGTAGGTGGCAAAAAAGAACTTCTCCCTCCCTCTCCAGGTATGCTATGCATCCTTTATCAACCGCAAACCATGCCAATATATCCACATACCTGTTTACCTGCTCTGAGATGGCAGTGGGAAAAGGCCAGAAGTGCTATTATGCCAAGCAGACAAAGGTCAGTCTCTTAGAAAAGGAATCCTTGCTGTGCATAGATTAGGTGGTGCATGTATTTGTGTGGTGGAATGCCTTGCAATTTCTAAGTACAAAGACTAAATGGTGCCCAGGGTTCAATCCTATACTGCAGCGGTTGGGACACAGAGGCTGGCAAGAGACTGATAGAATCATGCAATAGTAGGGTTGGAAGGGGCCAGGAGGCCCCCAGGTCTAACTTCCTGCTCAGTGCAGGACACCAGGTTAATGCATCCCTCTCAGATGGCTGTCCAGTTGTGTCTTGAGTGTCTCTCGTGTGGGGGAGCCCACAACATCCCTAGGTCATTGGTTACATCGTCATACTGCTCTAATCGTTAAGAATTTTTTCCTGATACCTAACTGGAATCTGGCTTCCTGTAATCTGAGCCCGTTATTCCATAACCTGCATGTCTGGGACAATCGAGAAGAGATACTGTTCTTTCTCTGGGACAATCGAGAAGAGATATTGTGCTTTGTGACAGTCTTTCAAGTACTTGCAGAGTGCTATCATATGGAATAGTAGAGTTGAAAGGGGCCAGAAGACCATTGGGTTCAATACCCTGCTATTGCATGACTCTAAATTACACCATCCCATTTAGATGACTGTCCAAATGAGCCTTGAATGCCTCCAGCATGGGAGAACCCACAACTTCTCCAAGTAATAGGTTCCATTGTTATACTGCCCTGACAGTGAGGAAATTCTTGCTGGTGTTTAGTCTAAATCTGGTTTCTTTTAAGTCCGTTATTCTGTGTCTTGCACTCTGGAATGAACAAGAAGAGATCTTTTCCTTCTTCTTTGTAGCAGCCTTTGAGGCACTTGTAGATTGTTATCATCTCTCTCTTCAGTCTTCTCTTATCAAGGCTGCACATGCCCAGTTCTCTCAATCTTTCCTTACAGGGCTTTGCCTCAAGTGCCTGAATTATCCTTGTTGCCCTCCTCTGTACCCTTTCTAGCTTTCCTGCATATTTTTAAACTTAGGTGCCTAGAACTGGACACAGTACTCCAGGTGAGGTCTGACTAGTGCTGAATATAGTGGAACTAGTACTTCACCTGTTTTGGAAGTGATGGTTCTGTGAATGCAGCCAAAAATAGCATTTGCCTTTTTTGCAGCTGCATCACATTGGTGGCTCATATTTGCAGTGTTGTTGAGTCAAATGTTCCTCATCGTGTAGTTTAGTTTCTTGTTCCTTCCTGGAGGACTTGACATTTGTCCCTATTGAATTTCATTCTGTTGTTCTCTGCCACCCTGTATCTTATCTCTGTCTTTGCTATTCCACCCAGCTTTGTGTCATCTGCACATTCAATTAATTTTCCTTGTACTTCCGCATCTAAATCATTGATTGAAGAGGATCCCAGGACAACCCTGTGGCACCCCACTATCACCTCTCTCCAGTCTGAAAATGTGCCATTGATGAGCTTCAAGTAATTACTGCATTGTCTTCAAGGTGGTTGCAGACTGTTTTATAAACTACTTCAGAATTTTCCCAGAGATTGAGGTTAGAATGACTGGTCTGTAGTTCCCAGGTTCTTCTTTTTTCCTTTCTTGAAGATAGGGACAACATTCACCCTCTGCAGTCATCTGGCACTTCTCCTGTCTTCCATGAATTCTCAAAATGATAGATAGTAGTTCTGAGAGTTCTTCTAACTCTTTTATGATTCTGGAATGAAGTTCATTGGGCCCTGGAGATTTGAACTCATTTAGTCCAATTGGAAGATCCTTGTGCATTTGCCTGTCAGTCTTGGGCTGCCATCCTGCTCTTTCAGTTTATACTTCCCCTTCATCAGGATAGTCATAGATCAAAATGAAAATGAAGCAGTGGTTCTTGAGAAGCTGAATTTCCCCAATTCTGAAAAACCAGGGCAAACATGGTAACAATTCCGCAAGCCATCTTGAAAGATCTCTTGCCCATGGCTACTGTTCTTCACCCACAGTGTACAGCCATGGAGGTAGCACTGCATGTGCATCCAAACACCTAGGCTTGAGCACTGAACCTCTTCCAGTCGAGTTCAACTTCAGAAAAGCATTTGTGGGTTTCGTTGCAGTGGCAAGTGTGACTGAAACATGCTGGCACCTGGCTTAACAGTCTGTACTGCTAGCAACTAAGCCTTAAGAAAAGCTTTCATTTATAATGGGAGTTGGAGGGAGAAACAGCATAAAAGTTGACAACCATCACATCCATTGGTGATTGAGGGAAAATAGGGGAAGAGGAAGGAAGCATGGCAGTCTGGGGAACCAGGTTTGTTTGTTACAGTTTCCCATCTCGGAAGATGCTTCTGAAATGCAATTCTCAGAGTATGCATTACCACTGCTTGTGACAAAACCCCTCCCAGCTCTTCCTTGAACTAGTCAATCCAATCTAGATGGACCCTCCCAAATGGCAACTCGTTCTCTCTTTTTAGGGTTAGGGTTAGAGTTACGTTCTTTTATTTATGTTCATAGGATCAGCCCCAAAGAAACAGGCTGTTGTGCAGGTGGCTAGTTTAATCAAACTACTAACCATAGCAAAACTACTTGTTTCCAACTGAATTCTTCCAATCCAAACCCAGGAAGTTCTTCACACTGCACGAGACAAGTGTCCTGCCAGTTTTAGTCATTGTTTTATTCGTGCAACAGCAGCTTAGCCTTCAGCATCTTGCTTGACCAGGAATACCTGCCCAGGCTGTTTCTGCATTTGTTTTTCTAGAAGGTGCATCCACTTACTGGAGACCATTTTCCCCTAAAATGAACCCCCTGGCCTGGGCAGTTCTCTTAAAGATGAATGCTGGATACATTTGGAGGATTCCCTTGGACTGTGTATCTGTGTTGCGTGGTGGGAGTGTGCTGGTCCCAGCACCCTTGGGGAGCAGCTTGCTAGTGCCAGCCCTTGGGGATGAGATTCTCCAGAAGGGCCTCCTCACTCAATGGTCTCACATCTCTCCACCATCACAACCGGCTGCCCTTGCTCCTCGTGCTGCTGCTTATCACTGCTACCGCTTCCTTCCTTGACAGGCAGAGAACCAGCGAGTAAGGGGGCTGCAGCATTTCCCTCTCCCTGCCATAACACCATTTTCTGGGCCAGAACAACCCAGAGGCTCTTGTCAGTAGGCTGTAGCTGCAGCGTGGGCATCTGGTGAGCACCCCAGCAATCCTGATGCTGCCACTGGTGCAGACCTGCTTGGGATTGGTCCCTTGTGGGGTAAGATGATTCTCAGCAACCATGACAGGCAGGCTGCAACATGACATGTCACGATATGACGTGACGTGACATCCTATCCTATCCTATCCTGTAATATTCCAGGGGTGGCAAGGCTTGCTCAGTGGAAGCCACATATGGTAAATGTCAGATGCTTGAGAGCTGGAGGTGAGTGCCCATGGGCAGCAGCAACAAGCAGTGAATGGCAAGCAGCAAAGCAGCAACTCAGAAGAGCTGCATGCGGCTCACAAGCCTTGCTTGGCCACGCCTGTTACATTCCCACCTGTTACATTCCCACCTCCAGGTGGCTTACCTAATTCTCCTCTTATCCTCACAAGAGCAGCCCTGTGGCGAGAGCCTGCAACTGGCCCGAGGGAGCTCCGTGGCCGAGTCGGGACTCAGCCCAGGCATCCTGAGCCCAGCCCCCTGTGCTTAGCTGCTGCCCCCGCCTGGCTCTCATGCCTTGTCGAACCGCTGCTGGTTTTGGTCCTCAGGAGGTGCCCAGCCCTTGATGGTGGCCCTGGATTCAGCCTGTGCAGGGTTGCCCCACAAGAGTGCAAACGTGTCTCCAGAACAAGATTGGAAATTTGTAAAAGCCCCAGAACCACAGCATGTTTTTCCCCATGACAGCCACTAGATGTCCCAGTAATCATTAGCATTTACCAAAACATGTATTGTCCCAAGAATAAATTGCTGTTTCATTTCTACTGTGAGTTTTAATGTTTGGTTAATATTGACCAATAAGATGTCTTGAATCTGTTGGAAGGCAAAAGAAACAACAGTCTTAATCCAATCTTGGATTTAATTAGGAAGGTAATTTAATTAGGATTTAGGATTTAATTAGGAACCTATCAGTAAGGTTCCAATTAGAACATAAAATAGTCTTTATTCTGAAATAAAGTAAGGATTCTAAATTCTAAAGTTTTACCTTTAGTCTCTTACATTTCAGAGACATTAACTTTGATGCATTTTCAACACATCCATCATAATTAATACTTAATTATTGACCCAAACACATATAATTAAAATGTGTACATGTTTTCATTGTTCTAAAATGTGTTTTCATCCCACCTAGAGAGGAGATGGGTAGACAATTCTGTCCTATTTTTAAGCATAACATGAATGTCCAAGTATGAACGTCCAAAGAGCTCACTTCCTTCTTAAAAACTTTCATTTCCTTGCTTCAAGTTCAAGAAGTTAAGCAATCCTAGATTTTCACCAACTGCTGAAACTCAAGGCTGTTACAGGAAACACACACCTTGTACTGGAAATTACACTGCACAATCAGAGCAGAGGGCTTGGCCATTTGGTGCCTGGGCGGTGCCTTCATTCCCTCAAGATAAAGGGTTAAGTGAAAGTTCTTCCATCTTAAGCTAGTTGATTAGATTTGACTTGATAAACTGCTCTGACTGGTAGAGCTCTGTATTTCTCATTATAACAAATGTAACTTCTGGGTCACTTGACAAGGTTTCCAGAATGTCCTTTGTGAAAATTTAGGTGCTGCTAGATGGACCTGTGCAGGACCAGTGTCAAGGGTAGGCACGACTACACACCTGTGGAGGACCCACACACAACAGCCAAGACAAGAGTCCTCTGGAGTTGCTCTTCCTCCTCACCACTGCAACTGGTTTGTCCACCTGCCTCTCATTCTGGCCACAGCGGTGGTGGTGGTGGTGGTGAGGAGGAGGAGGAGGAGCATGAGAAGCAGTGGCCTGCTTGCTTACTGGCTATCTGCCTGCCAAGCAAGCAAGCGGGGCCAAAGTAGAGAAAGAGGAGGAGCAGAAAGAGCAGCTGGTGAGCATGGTGGTGAGAAGAAAGAATGTGCAAGAATGGCGTCAGGTACCACAGGGTAGCCCTCTCTCTGCTAGGAAGCAAGTATTCAACGGGGGAATCCCAGGGAGATGCACACACGCCCTGCCTATGACAGGGTTATGCAAAGGCGGAGGGCTGCAGCACTGGCTCCTTTTCAGAGTTTGCTGCTCCCAAGAATGGAATTTAGGCACTTGGCCATGCCAAGGAAACGCAAGGCCAATATGCCTGTTTAACAATAAAGGTCTCCTTTCTGGTTCCAAAGTATGCAAAATGACCAGGTAACCGTGGGCCAGACATGTTCTCTCAGCTTAACCTACCTTACAGGGTGGTTGTGAGGATACATGGGGAGGCGGAAGAACGACGCACACCACCTGACTCCTTGGAGGAAGGGTGGTATAAACAATACCGAACAAGGAAACATAGCACTGTTGCCGAGCATAACATTTAAAATGAGGTTTGAATTTCTTGCATATACACTGTGCCCTTCCCGTTACTGCAGCGCCCACCAGGGGGCATGGTTCTGCTGTAGCACATCCCTCCTCAGTGTCCCTTAACTTGCATTCCACACTGCTTTGTACCTGATTTTGAAACTCTCGCACCATAATGGCAGGGGAGTTTCAAAATCAACCCATCACATATATACTCCTGGGCTGCAAGAGCATGGTAATACGGTGATGTACTGAAATTGCCAACTCACTGGGTCGATAATTTCTCCCAGAGTGCTTGATGCTTCTGCGACACTGTGTCTATCAGGCACATAATGCAGCCTTTTCAAAGCAAGGTACTCTCTGGGGATTGATCATAATACTCCTCTCTCTCTCATTTTCCCACACTCCTGAGAAGACCACAAGACAAAAAACATGGCAGTGAAAAGAGCAAATGCTAGGACTCGAACGTAGTAATAGGTCTATTTGTCTGCCCGGTAATGACGTTTTGCATCAGAAGAAAGTAAACTTTCCCTCCACCTTGTGCAAAATTACCCACCATTGCCTGAAAGGATGCTGTTGGACGTTTTACAAATTTGCCCATCTGTTACTCCTGCAGTTCAGTCTCTGGACTGTCTGAATGTGAAAATGCCCCTCTCTTGTGATACAGAACTCCCTTGGCCCATCTCTCTCCCTTTGGGAACTTAGCTGTTTCTCCTGAGCTAAGGTTGCATTTCAGAGCTGAGCTCTGCCAGTCAAAAATGCCTTAAAAAGGTTGTTGGGTGGGCTTAGTAATGACCACCTGTTTTGCTGCTCAAATGAGACCCTTGTCTCCTGTCTGCCTAACTGGGGGCAGCTGTGCATTGAAATACACAGAACTGCTTTCAGCATAACATGTCTGACCCTAAGGGAAACACAACTGTCCTTGTTGCCTGTTACTGGTTAAAGTTGAATATGTGATAGGGAGATGGGTTCCTGCATATAGAAATGTTGTTCTATCATAAGGAAGAATAAATAACTTACATATGTGTGGCACTGATGGGCACGTATTCCAACCGTACAGCTGCATTCTAGTTGTCTTGAGCAAGTGTTACACCTATGTTGCCAAAGCGAGTGGCTATCCCACAGCTTCTATCCACCCCCAGGGCCCCGAAAGCACATCATGATTTCTCATCCTCGTTATGAGTTTGTGGAAGGTCCATGGCCAGCGGTAAAGCACAAGCTTTGCATGTGGAAGGTGCTCCCTCTTCAAAACTTCTAGGTAAGCCTGGGAAAAATTGCCTCTCTGAAACTCTGGAGGTGCTCTTCTGGTCAGCTCCGAGCAGCTTTTCCAAACCTCAGACCCTCTGATGTATTGGTGCACATGCTTGGTCGAGGCTGGCGTAGACAATGCAGACTTGTTTTAAGGCAACTTCCTTCCTCTCTATTCTCATGAGAGTCAGCTGAATTTCCCCACTGAGCCCACAAGGAAGCATTTTGCTCCAGGCAGTGAAAGTTGATGCCATCATTCCAGGGGCAAGCTTCACCCACATGGCATCGTTCGATGGTAGAGCTCTCCAGTGAGGCACATCTCCCTGCAAGACAGGCTTAGCCCTCCTGTGGCCTATTTCCAAACATGGTACTGGAGGTACTGGAGTCGGCTGCTTACATGTGGTCAACAAAGAAGAAGCCCGAAAAGAGGACAAGAGAAGGCAGATTTACAGACCATTTGCAAATGCCAGTTTATAGGTGTACAGTATACCCCCGTGAAGTCGCGGTTCAGCATTCGCGGCTTCAGTCTTTCACAGGATTTTTCTCTGAGCGAGTCCAAGCCAATCTCCTTGCGAGTAAACGGGTGCCCCACTGTGCGGTGGCTTACTCGCAAGGAGATCGTTTCCTCTGAGTTTGGACTCACTTGGAGAAAACACTCTCTGCACCCGCGAGCCCCTGCCTTGCCACGTGCGCGCACCCCCCGCCCAGCCCAGCCCAGCCCAGCCCAGCCCACGCCTCCCGCCTGCACTGCCTTGGTGGCTGGCACTCAACACTGGCACCAAATTCGCCAGTTTGCACAGTTCGTGGGTGCTTTAGGAACATAACTCCCGTGAATTCTGGGGGACCACTTTAGATGCACATTTATAGCTCATGACACTGAGTGGAAATACGAGCCATCTCACTGCAGTCAGGAAGACTGTGACTATGTGATCCATGTGCCTGCCTGCTTTAGTCTTCTTGCTAGGTGCAAACTGTTGATGAGTGACTTTGGCTCCTGCTTGGGATTACATGTAGAGGTAAGACACTGTACGAAGTGTAGGCCACAAGAGACCAGCGTTGACCTTGCTGAATGGTCCAAGATAATCAACAGACTTGATTGTTGTAAGGCAGCATCCCATGCACTTGCGACTCTTGACCAATGGGCCTCATACCTCATAAATCCCTCTGCCATTTAAATACATTTTGCAAATGACATTTTTCCTGTGCATGGCCCCCACAACAAGTCAGTGCAGTGTATTCTCAGCCTCTAGTTGGAACATGAATCAAATTGTCTGAGAGTTGCGAGGTGGGGGGATCACGGCTGTGGAGGGCTGGGTTTATTTAGTGTAAAAGCTGCACTGTGCTCACTTCAAGAAGCGGCAGCTGCCAGAATCAGTGCATCCTTGCTGTAACACTGTCTGTGCTCCCCAGCTAGTTCTAAAGCCACAAGGGTGCTTTCAGGAGAAGACACATGATGAGGAAGAGTGACATATGCTATGGACGTAGTTGGGCTTCTTCCTGCTGAGTGCTTTCTACCAAAGCCACTAAGCAACAGCTGGACCACACACAAACGCCACTATTTCAGGAAGTCAATATTAATGTCAGAGCAGTGCAACTTGTCCCTTTTTCCTTCTCACAGACAGAGCGAATGAGCACAGCAGACATTGATTAGACGGGGCAGTGCTAAGACTTCCATCAGGACGTCAACAAACAAGATGATAAAGTTCCCAAGGAAAATATAAAAGGGCACATAATTTAGTGGAGAACATATATAACTGAAGAGAGTTGTACAAATATCGCACAGAAACAAGGAAGTACGAGTAAGTCTCCAAGGAAGTGTTGATACCTGGTAGCAATTACCACTGTGTCCTGCGGGTTTCCTGTTTGGGGCTGTTTGGCTGCTGCTGGCCCAGTTGGACCTGCAGCTGGACGCAGCAGAGCTCTTGTGCTCTTACAGTGAGCCAAGCTAAGAGAAAAGGTAGGGCAATGTCCTGCCCGGCACTGTACAGAATCTGTCATGGGAGTCCTTGCTTTGAAATCCTCATAACAACCCTGCAGAACCTGTTGCACAGGGAACACTATTGGCACTGGGCAACAGATCCCATGCGCTTACAAAATGCAATATAATTTATCGCAGTGGGAATGTGAGCCGCCCCGAGGCTTTGGCGAATGGGGCGGTATAGAAGCTTCCTAAACAAACAAACAAATAAATAATAAAAATAATGTTGACATGGATACTGCACAGAGATTTAGTTTGGAAGGGAGGAAGCATTTGTGCGGTTCCTGTTTAAAAATTTTAAATTGCCAGGATCACCAGTGCAACTTGCCCAGAGATTTACTGGAAAATCCTCAGAAGACCTTGCTCTATACCATATTATGGAAGCTTTCAGAAATTCCTTTTACAGGGAAAGGTTATTCCTCCTATTAAGATGAATTTCTTCTCTGAAAATATTGGTTTTACAGCATTTCTTCATTCCAGAACTTCCATCCTCCAAAATGGCTACCCCTTGTTTTCCAACAGTATTTCTTAGCCCATTGTCTGTTTAAAAAAGAAGAGTATCCTAAGAAACTCCCATCCAAATCAGACACTGAACTTTACCAACTATCTAATTCATCTTTTCTTGATCTGTGCCTATGCCACTAGCATGTGCAGGATTATACCAAGCATGTCCTACAGCAAAGCAGGCATGACTGAAGAAGCCGTACCTGGATGACTTTGTTTCCTTCTATGTACCTAATAAAGGTGCATTGTACCTCAGCAAACATAAAAACTCTCCCTCCCTTTCTCTCTCTTTCCCCCCAGTCTTTTATTTAATATTTTCTTCAGTAAACAGCCGTGTGTTGCTACCTATCTGTATTTTGTAGTTAATTATTGAACAAGGTTTTATTTATCCTGTATCTACGTTGTTTTACTGATGCTTAGAATAATTACATTGGGTGGATATGTTAACAGCTCTTTTCTGTTCTCTACATTAACCTTTGAGATGGTCAGAACCATCTGCCATGCAGGAAGCAAAAAAAAAAAAAAAAAGGTTTTCCAGAGAACAAAATTACAAAGCAAACTCTTGTGTGCAGAACCTCTGCACAAAGCTTTCCTTTACGTGGAAATTTCTACTGTGGAAAAAACCAAAGGACCAAATCCAGGGGGACTGCTGCGCTTGTGCAATTGATGGAGTGCTAGTGTAAGTGACCCCTAATGAAGCTGGTGGGGCAGATTTCCCCAGGGGGCCCATTATGTTCGTTTCTGCCTCTAGCATTGTGCTGCGGGTCATTCCGCTCCAGTGGAGGTTGGTGGCTCCAAAGTCAGTGGAGCCGTGTATTCATGCCGGGTGTCCTCTGAACATCCAAGGAGCTGTCCACAGTGCTGAACCCACTATTTGGGATAATAGGCAAGGTTCAGCACCATGGACCAGTCTTTTCAGTTCAGGCTAAACCCCAGAGTGGTTACACCATTCTTCTGATATTGGAGCCATGTGCAACTGCAGCGCTGTATCAACAGCGTACATTTGGAGCTGCACAGAACTGCTTTGAAAGAAACTCAAGAAGCTGAAGCCCAAGGCAATAGAAAATAGAGAAAGGCTACTAATGTCTTCGTAAATGCAATAATTGTATAACAGCAATGTATAATTCTAGGCTACAGTATGCTTCATTTTCATAGGCTGCCATAGTGAATGAAAAGATAGAAATAATCACTATGCCAGTTGGGAACATGTCTGTACTATAACACTTCGGGAACAATCCTATGCATAGACATAGAAACAGAGAAATAGAGTGAATCAGAACGAGTCTCCTGGGACATCTAGCCTGACCCCCAGCTCCAGCTGGCTCTGCTCATGTCATGCCTACCATGTGCATGTCCAGCCTATGCTTAAACACCCTCACCACTGGGGTTTTAACCACCTCCTGTAGGAGCCCATTCCATACCTTAGGGGTCCTAACTGTCAGGAAGTACTTCCTGGAATCCAAATTGAACCTTGGTTCCCTGAGCTTTGCTCCATTTGAATGCATCCTGCTCTGCTCTGCAGGGGAAAACAGGTCTCTACCCACCTCTGTATGGCACTCCCTCATGTACCTATATGTCACGAATAGATCTCCTCTGAGTTTCCTCTTCCCCAGGCTGAAAAGTCCCAGTTGCCTCAGTCTCACCTCATATGGCTTTCCCTGCAATCTGGCCACCATTCTTGTGGCCCTACGCTGCACCAATTCCAACCAGGCTATATCCTTCCTGTAATGTGGAGCCCAGAACTGAACACAATACTCCAGTTGCAGGTGCACCAGAGTCGTACAGAGTGATAGTAATACTTCTCTCGATCTAGAAGCCACGCTTCTGGCTATGCATCCAGGGGTGGTATTTGCCCTCCTGATTGCCACATCACACTGCTGACTCATGTTTAGCCTGCAGCCAATCAGTACCCGAAGATCTCTTTCACAAGTGCTGCTCTCCAGCCACCTGTCACTTAACATGATCCCCATTCCTATGCCCCAAGTGCAAGACCCTGTACTTATCTGCATTGAATGCCATCCTGTTGTCCCTGGCTCACTTCCATAGTCTGTTCAGATCCTTCTGGATCTGGAGTACCTGCTCCTCAGTTGTGTCCACTGCCCCTATTTTAGTATCATCTGTGAATTTGATCAGCAGACTGGTCACCCCTCTTTCAGGTCATTGATGAAAAGACTGAACAGAATCGGTCCCAGGACAGAGTCTGGAAAATGCTGGGAATGGTAGGACTACTTTCTGTGCAAACATGCATAGGATTGTGTGTTAGGTATCTTAGACCTTCAGGTATTTAGACTGCTGAGTATTATGGGGCTCAGACAATGAGAATTCATCTTGCAACCCTGAAGGTAGATGTCTCGAGCCATGGGACCTTGTGCCTTGATAATCCAGAGTAGCAATCTCTTGATAAACAAGCGCTTTCCAGCAATTCCCTCCTGGAGTCAGCAGGTATCAGCTCATCCCACAAGTCAAAGTGCAAGTTACTTGAAGCTACTCAAGTTCCTTGGGTAGATGTGGCAGAAAACTCCACAAGCTGGCAGGGAAAAAACCCTAAATTAAATAACTCGAAATTTGCTGCCCATCTGTGAGGTACCAAATCAGTTGCCTCCTGAGATGGTTGTCTCACTCTTCCAATGGCAGGACCAGGTCTTGTCCCTTGTCCATTCTTAACCTTTGGGCTCTCGGGATGACAGGCTGCAACCCTGCTTCTCCTGACTCTAGGTCTGATTGGTGCCTGATTGCTCATGGGTTCTCCATAGTTCTTGTATCTGATCTTGGCTTCCTTTGGGCCATGCTCCATCTTGTCTACTCTATCAAGTACAGCTGCACAGAATCCCCCTGCTTTGTGGATTTTAACCCTGCAAAACCATTTGTAGGATATGAAGGAAGCTGCCATATATCAGGACAGACTATAGATCAAAGTAGATAAGAAATTGTTTCTGTGAATGAAATTACCATGAAGTGTGTGTGTGTGTGATTGTGGAGGCAGGGTATTCACAGGGTCAGAATAGACATTACTTTAAAACAGAGATGTGTAAGTTTTGGCCAACATCTTTCATGCTCTCTTACTATGCTGGCTGATGGGAGTTGTAGGCCAAAACAAACCTGGTCAATTCCATTCCCTTGTCCACCCCTGCTGTAAAACATAATGAGCAGCTACATTAAAAAAAATTACTCCAGTATAGGTATGGGGTAGTGGGGAGACAATCCAACTCCCCTGGATCAGAGTATTCTAAAGTAAAATGGAGGTGGAGGAAAACTTAGCTGGTAGAAAAAAATTTATAATGATGCCTCACTTTGGCCCTGGATAACAGCCTCTGCAATTCTGAACAGCTCTGACTGTGGTGTGTGTGTGAGAGAGAGAGAGACAGAGAAAGTTTAACTCCCCCCCCCTCAAGATTCAGACAAAAACAAAAAATGGCAGATCTCCTGGTGGTTTGCAGTAGGTTGGCAACTGTTGAGCAGATTTTCCAGTCTATATTTGATTGTTAGAATCGCTGTTTTGTAACAACCAAGGTGTAGATTTGCATGTGCATATGGTGGTTATACAGGTGTATTTCTCATGGGCTTCAGTAGGGAATTAGCTCACCCCTTCGGTCACACTTCTGCATCTGGCTCAGTATGTGGATCCCAAACTTTAAGTAAAAACAACAACCAACCACAATGTAGAAGCCACACAGCTGAAGTTCGCCCTCCCCTTATCGAGCAGGAGAGCTGGATTCCATTCAGAGAAGCTCTCTGGAGCTGCATTCCTATGGTGGGCGGAGCCAAAGCAAAAGGGGTGGGGCCCTTGTCTTGTAGTTTAAAGCTTTGCTAGTATGCTAAAGACCAACAATTAAATATTGAGCAGTATTTACATAACTTTGGGATCCAGGGCAAACGAGGCTATTAAGAAAATGACTAACAGAATTACATATCAAGTACAGCCACCTGAGAGGGATGGTTTAACTTGGAGTCCTGCACTGAGCTGGGGGTTGGACCTGATGGCTCTCTCACCTCCTCTAACTTTACTTTTCTAGGATTCTAGGACACTATGAACTTTAAGTCACAGTTCAGTATAAAGTGCAGTGTTACTTCTAGAAAACAACCGTTTCCCTACTTACTTTAGGCTTTTGTGTGAGTCTGTTCTGGAGGTTATCCTTTGGACAAAAAGCTGCGATGTCTGCTTCTTTCTCTTCCCCACCATACTGCTGATTTCCCTGAATTTCCTTCTCATGGACCTTCATGAATGCCTTCACTCCCCATCTGTCCTTTCTCCTCGCCCCCTACCAGCGTTCTACTTGCCCTTCCCTCCTTTCTATGCCCCTCCCACTCTGCACAGCCCACATTCTGGGTCCTTCAGAGGTTGACCCTGCAGTCTTACAGCCAGTGACCAATCCTTCCGTAATGGTGGAAACACTGCCCAAAAGTTGGGAAGCCTCAAAGCAGGAGAGCATCTTCTGACAGCGTAGAAAGAAGCGTGACCAACTGGCAAACACTGGAGGATTGAATTTGGCTTGTGGGAATGAGGTACTGCACCCTTGATTTACTCTGATTGACAGGACCTCAGAGTCTAAACAGGATTCCCTCCTCACTACTGCTGAACTATGTGCTTTACTACTGAGCTATGGTTCCTTCGCAAAGGAGTGAATAAAGTAGGAATTGCATTTAGTAAGCTTATATAATGAAAGGAGAATGGTACAGAGATGACACAATTTTGCTCTTCTGCCTTCTGCAACCTGGCACCCTCTGGATGTGTTGGACTACAAATTCCATTATCCCCTGTCAGAATGGCCATTGGTTGAGCATGATGGTGCAAAGCAGCTGTGGTACTGCTTTCTGTGTAGAAAGTGTTTTTCTTCTTAAAATAGCTTTCTCTTTCTGTTTGGGTGTCATTATTTTAAAATTAATTACCAGTATATTTTCTCAGTAGCACCAAAAGAGAATCTATTATGCATGATTATGTGCATAGTCGATCCAATAGTTAATGGAACTGGGCAGACATTATTGCTTTCTTTTGATGGAAAAGTACAAATGGAGCCATTGATCACTTGCATTAGTGTCCTCAGGAGGAGAAGTATGAGAAATCCTTTGAAGTTAAGGTTAAGGTTTCTAAAAACATACCTATCTGACATCTGGAGAAGCCACAGCAGAGCCAGTCAAGGCTGTAAGAACCCCATTTTATTCTAGCTAATTGCACTGTGATAGCTACCCCTGCAGAAAAAGAGACACTGAATTCAAGACTTGAGTCCTACATCAACAGGAAGCATGACACTTCCTGCATGAAGCTTTTTGCTTCTGAGGCTACATATTCTAACAATGCAAGGCAGGTATGCAGGGATGCAGCTCTTTGTAGGCTTGTGGTTTGATCTGGTGTTTTGCTTGCCCACTAACAAATTAGGGCAAAGGCAGACAGACACATTTAAAGAGTTCCATCCCAGTGGATGCCCCAATCACAGTATGTGTTTTGCTTTGCAAATGTGTGCTCCTTTGATGCCCTGCTTTTCAGTCGAGATTGGCTTCCAAAGCAGCTTGCAGCAATTGAGAACACCCACAAAGAGGCAAGAATAGGATTTAAACAGGGTTGCTGAAGCTCTTTCAGCCAGAGGGCCAGATTCCATTCTGGAGAAGTTCTCTGGGGATGCACTCCAGTGGAGGTTGGGGCCAAAGGCAAAAGAGCCAACTGGGACCAATTCCAGCCTGCTCTAGCTTAAAGCTCTTTCTGGCAGTAGCTATAGTGTGCTGAGCTTCTGTGATGTGCAAACCCACCCTGTGCCATCCTCCTTGAACAGTGGTGTGGATGCCTGATGCATTTGCACCATTCCACAACCAATGACTCACACTCAGCGCCAGTGTGGTGCGGGGGTCGGAGTGCTGGGCTGGTGACCTGGAAGATCTGCACCCAGCCGTGAAGCTCACTGGGTGACTTGGGGCCAGGCACTCACTCTCAGCTTAGCCTACCACACAGGGTTGCTGTTGGGGGGATCAAATGGAGCTATGGAAGCCACCCTCAAGGTGTTATAAATGCACTGTAATAATGATAATTATAATGGGAATATAGAAAGGCAGAGAAAGAAACCTCCCAAAAATGCACAGACATGATAACATGTGTGCACAGGCACACTTACAGGAACCAATTAATCCTGCAATTAATCTGGAAGCAAAAGCTTCACTCAAGTGGCAGGTTAAAACATCATGGACAAGGGCCCATGGCTTCTCCTAGTGAACTTCCATTTGCTCTAGTGGAATTAGTGACTTGGACTGTGATTGTACCATAGATTCATATAAGCTGCAGTGACATTCCTTGTAATTCTTTATATGGAGCAGGTTTCTATCACCTCCACCATATCCTAGGGACAATGTTTTTACTGGCTTTTATCTTTCTTCTCCATATTCTGCAACAGGAGGGGTGGTTTCTCAAGAATCACTGAATTGAAAGTCATTTCCCCATAGTAACAGTTGAGATTTTGCAAGCACTTGTGCCCATAATATTCATGCCCAGAGCATCTCTTGTTTGGGCAAGCAGGCTGACATGCACACGGATGTGAAGCAGACTGTCAGAAAGAAAGACAAGCGGTACCACATCATGCACAATATGTGCAAATACACATACCACCACATGTAGTGACATGTCACAGCAAAACACGTGCAGCAACATGCAGAGGCACACTGCACACAGATGCGGGTCGTACAACCACACGTGCACAGCAGTGCACAACATGGCAAAATGAAGTGATGTATCCTGTACAAGCAAGCACAATGATAGGCCTCCTCTACACACCCGTTGCATGCAGGGCAACCCAAAGCAGTCCATGTGCAAACGTGCACAGCTACCCCCACGAATGAGCGTGCACAAACATACACAACAGACACAAGTTCTCGTTCTCCAATTTACAGATACCTGCTAGGGGAGGCAGCCATTTTTCTTCTGCAAAGTAGGTACCATCACAAAAACTTCAGTCTGCCAAAATGACAAGAGTCGTGCTATTGACATTTAAAATGGGAACTGTGAAATTTCATAATATTTATTGTGTGCACACTATATATGACGATGTCTGGGTTTTCACCCAACCCAACTAAATGCATACCCTTCCAATGTCCTTGAATGTTTGATGTGACCTAAACTTCTCAATGAAGATATCTAAGACATCATGGGAAGAAAGAAACAGTGGAAACATTTGCCTTTCAGAGCAAAACTTTAAAACTATTATGATTCAGACATCCATCATCAATATTTTAAAAATATTGATTATATGCCACATTGTGCAGATTATCCTGCCAAATGTCTTAGGGTGTTTACGCACACACAAACACGGAGAGAGAAAGAGAGAAAAGGGGAGAGAGAGGGGGTGAGTTTTACATTGAAAAAAGGCTGAAAAATGCTGCTCAACTATAACAACTCTCTTGACAGCTCTGTAACACACATCTAGGCTTAGTTTTCAAAACCAGTTTGCATTTTCCATAGATTATCTCAAACAGAACCCGAAATGCTGCTGCTAAAGTACCAACATGCAAGTACTGTGATGAAACAGTATTTGGGCAGCTTTCATTGTTAAGTGAATTCCACAAACTGTTAAAAATGAGTACCTTCCAAACACTATATTTCAAGCTGCGATGCAAGATCTTCCCACAACCACCCAACTTTCAAACCAATGTAAATCAGAATTGACTTAGAACGATGTCACTTGAGTCACATTGTTGAAAGCATCCTCATGAAAGCCTTCTGGGTGGAGTGTTTTGCTTGGGATTTATCAGGTGTTTTGCTTGGGATTTATCAGGTGCTAAATTACATTTACTTTTTCAAGATGTTTTGCCTGTAGCAGCTTCTGCATGTATTACAGTCCTCCTGTATTAACAGAACAGCACACTGTAGGCAATGGAGCGTGTGTGTGAGGTTTAAAACTTAAGCATGGGCAATGGTGTACCCAGCTGATTTTAAGATCTGGATTTAAAAGTCTATAATGGGCAATAAGTCATGGCAAATGCAATTAAAATTCCTCTTATTTCCATCATGGCTGCCATTCCATGTTTTACAACTGTTTTTACAACTGTTTCTATGCCTGTCTACCAACTTTGATTTGAAAAGAAGACAGAAAGAATCTAAGCATATGAAGTTCCGCACTTGCAACTCATTCCAGGAATACAGGGGAGCTTCTGCTGTCCTTATGCTGAGCATATTTACTGGGGCATAACCAGTCTCATTATAGAAAATGATAATAGATATTGAAACTAAAAACAAGATGAGCTTCTGTAATCACTTACCCACCTGGCTGCCAGGTGTGGAGGAAGAGGAAGACCAATGCTGTGGTAGGTGGTGCCAGTCTGGTGGTGTCATGCCAGGTTTGTGCCCTGCTTCATCATCTACTACTTTTGGAATGGTTGTCTGAAACCCCCCTCAACCTCAGCCTCCAAATCCAACTCTAGCTACACCACTAAGCATGGATAGCCAGGGAAAAAAAGGACCACACTCCTGTACCGGTAATACTAGTGCAAAAGAGAGCATTGCAGCAGGTGCAATTTGCCAAGCAAGCATTTTCCTGCAAGAAATCCATGATAGCTTAATCCACTTATTTTATCTTCAAAACAAACCATGAGCAGTAGGTGGCCCAGAGTCACCCACTGAGCTACATGGCCAAATGGGGTCTAGAACCAACTAATCTGTGTCCCATTCCACTCTATCCCACTGGTTCCCAGTCCGTAAAATCTACCTGAAACAGTCGAAGGGGACTATCTACAGTTTTAGATCATGTGTTGCCATCAATCTGCTGATGATGCACAGCTCTATTTCTCATTTTCATCCTCATCAGGTGAAGCTGTGGAAATGCTAGATCTGAGCCTGGCTGAGTCAAGTGGTCTGGAATGAAGGACAATTATGAATGAGCATAAGTCAAAGTCCTGCAGTTGTCTTTTTGCTGCCCACTTAAGTGTTTCCATTTCACAGCATATGACAGTTTAGAGTCAATAAAGTGTTTTGGTTTTGTCAGGTCCAGGTACCCCACCGAGGTATCCACATTGGCCCTTGATGCATTTATGTGGGCTGGGTCCAAGTTAGAGTGAATAAAATGCAACAAAATATAGCTGTAACTATAATCACAGAATAAGACGTTTTGCATTTTTATTTACACATGCACACACCCACCATGAATTACAAGAAGTCACGGAAAGGTTGCCTCCATCTATTCTTCTGTGGCACGTAGGCAAATGAAACTTTCATGAGTCATTAGACTATGAATGACAAATTGATGGCTGCTTTCAACACATGAAGGAGGAAATGAACTCTGGCTAGGTTACAGCAGCCTTTTCAAAAGCAGAGGAAGGACTTGCTATAATTATACTAAAACACCTGCTCACACATATAACCTGAAGGGAATATTATATCTGTCTCATAAAAGTGGTATGATGTATTTCAACCAAAGCTACAACCAAAGAACCTTTGCTCATGGCTGCATTGTATTATGTATGTATGGGGAAATAATGCCCCATAAGGAGGAAGTACTAACTCTTATGAGGTTTGCACAACAGTCATTGTTTGATGAGCTTGGGAGGCCATTGGTTCATCCAAGCAGTGATTGGTAAGAATTCCCACACGCACACTCACATTGCCTGCAGATGTTGGAGATCGGCCTCACACAAAACTTGGGCTTCATCGCTGAGCCAATGTTCATGCTGCTCACCAATCCCGCTACATGTGATCGCTACCACCTTTTTGGGAAAGCCAAGACATCCCTGTTTGAATGAGTGAATGGAAACTGAAGCATGGATAAAACCTTTCAACTTAGCTGTGCTGGGCTGAATTGCCTGTATATTGCCTGCAAATTTAGCAACAACAAATCCTCGCACAATGGTTTCTTCAAAGCATGGTGTTTTTTGATTAGAGAAATTATCCATTTTTTTCCCACTGAAAGATCAACTGAGGATAATGGATAGTCGTCGAGTAACCCAGCTGAGTTGCTCTACTTGCCCTCACCATTTTGGCTTTCCAGAAAAGGAAGTAGATTCAGGTAGTCATTCAGCGATGGAACAATTTCATTGTTGCGGTGCTCACCAGTGACTACATGACATGATACGCAAGGCAGAAGCCCAGGTCCCTGCTCTTACAGATGCGCTCTCTCTGCTATAGCGTGAAAGTGCAAAATTGTTCCCTAAGGTCTCATCACACTTATAAATGCTTTATTTGTCATGTCTTTTCTGAGTTGCACAGTGATACGTAGCTAAAGATTTGCCCTCTCAATTTCAGAGATACTTACAGGGTCAACAAAAAAGCGAGTTGCCAAAGTCTTCTTAGTCTAATACCTTTATTAGGTCAAGCCAAAGGGCTCTACAGCTATTCAGGTAAGGCTCTGAAGGTCTTGTGATGGCTACTGAATGGACCTGCATCTGCCTTTAGAGCTGCTAGAAACAAGAAGGGAAAATGTTAGATTCTCTGCTTTTTTCCTATCAGCAGTAAAGAATCTGTCCTCCATTTCATCTCAACTGGAGGTGAAGGTAGGCAAGTTCAGGCACCTGCCAATGACCCACTGGGGCACAAAGGGCCCCGGGAATGGTACAGAAAAGTTTAGCCCTATCACAAATAGGGCTGTGTCACAAATGAAAGCCTGCATGCAGGAGTACATGCTCTTTTTCATGGAGTTTACTTCAGACATTAGACTATAAACCAAATGTTGTTGTCCACATGTGTGAACATACACCAAGTAACTACCATGTGAACTTTTGGATAAGTAGCCCACTTGAAATGAGTTACAAAATCGTTTATAAGCATATGGCATTATAAACAAAATTTTCCAGCATTAGGAGGAGTTATTTACATCTGGAGTGCGTGAATTGTGCTGACTCATTCTTGTTTTTGATAAAACCCGTGTGCATGAACCCACCAAGATAAAAAGCCATTTCTGCTTTCAAATAGCACATGATTGAGAAAGAAAACCTCCTCACAAGGCAGAGTGCTCTCAATTTCAGAAGCATCATTATTTTGTACTAATTTTGTTTGTGCCTCAGGTACATATCATATGGCACAACACAATGACCACTTCTTTTATTAGTCAGATAATGCACCCTTTAGTGGTTCTGGCATGGAACTTACGTAATGGTTCTGCTTTTTCCTTACAAGGGGAAAATATACTTTAACTGGATTCAGATTTAATAATTCCTGGCACCAGTTCGCAGAAAGAGGGGATATTTACATTGTGGTGTGATGGCAGGGTTGTAATCTCCATAATCAGCATTAGGCCATAGCTTGTCATTCATTGAAACCCAGACAGCATAGTTATCCATTGGCAGTTCCAGGCTTATTGGCTGTTTGTTCCCAAGGACTGTGCTAGACACCTAGAAAACCCAAGGCTCAGGGCCCATAAAACAAAAAGCAGCAAACATGCACAGGTCAATGCATATTGCAAATATATGTGCACCCTTAGAAATCATTGCTATAATTTAATTTCAATTGCTAGCAGGGAAGCTAATTGACCTATTGCTTGCATTCAGGACAGAACTGTGCAATGGCCTAAATTGTGCTTTCTGGAAACTGACCCTCAATGCACTGGCCCTTTTCCTTGGTCTTTCAAGCCCTAGTCCAGATGGGGAGCCCAGAATGCCTGGGACTAGCAAAGATTACCCAATTGTGGATTTTGGGTTTTTATTTCTCATGGACCAGCATGGCTACTTTTGGCTAGGTTGGCTGTTCTTTAACTTGCCAGAGTTATCAATTCTCAGGTTTCTCCCTAACTCCAGATATTGGAATGGACTTAAAGGAGGACAAGTCAGCTTGCAGCACTGAGCACAATTACCAAGGAATAATTCTTCATAGAATTATCTAGGAGTAAATCCCATTGAACTCAATATAAGTTACTTATTGAGTAAACATGTGCAGGTTACACAAGTTTGATGTAATCCTTAACATGTTTTCCTATCCAGATTTCTTTGTAATCCTGTTGTTTCTGAACTGCATGTAACTTCCTCAGCTTCCTTTTCCCCACCTCTATAGCCATATTCAGGGTTGACTCCAAGACATTTTGCTTCCCGAGTCAGAGCAGCAAATAGTGCCCTCCGCCCCCAGTCAAGATGCATAATATTACCCAAACCTAGTGAACCTGGTCCTCCCCTGGCTACATACTCATATATTACCTTGACCCAAATTCAAACACTGCTGCTCTTTCAATCCTTTTTTACAAGCAAACCCACTTGTTTTTCCCCAAGCTGGCTAGGAACCAGTCTAAAAGCCTGGTGTCCTCATGTTACATAGAAACATAGAAACAGAGCAAGTCAGAAGGGGCCTCACGGGCCATCTAGTCTCACCCCCAGCTTCAGTCACAACATGCCTACATGTTACACTCTCTACTAGTCTGCCAAGAGAACAAGTTTTATGCTCTCTTTTTAACTGCATGCCTATCGAGTTCAGGGGGAAGAAGCAGGCTTATTTTAAGGCTGATGATAGCAATTGTACATAGCTCAAAAAAGATCCAGAGTCCATGCCCAGGTGCCCCCTCCACTGCCATTTGGATGTTTCTCCCTCCAACAAACCACATGACCAGGGTTCGGACTGCAAAACAAGCTGTACCCTGAAGACGCATACCAGGTCTTAAGCAGCTTCAGGAAGTGATTTGAATCAAGAAAGTGATACCATGGGATTTGGAGAACAATGCACTTTTTACCTAGCACTGCTGTCCAAATCAAATTCAGAACAGAAAAATAATTCCAAATAATATGTAGTTTCAACCTCAAATCTGTGGCTATTCCATTGTGCTATGAAGGACATAAAAACATGCAAAGAGACAATACAGAGCCCAGAAAAATTACAAATATGCTGGGATACCAAATAATGATGATGACGACGACAAAAATTTACCTGCTAATAATTTCCACCATCCCTCTGGGAATCAAACAAACAAACAAACCCAATGTAAAACATGTACATATTGAACCTGGGTTTACTTGGGGATGTGAAACTTTCCCCCCTTCTTTTCCTGCCATGACAAAAAACTATCCCCAGCCATGACTGTTATTACCAACTTTGCTTCCAGAGTTCATAGCAGCCACAGGGAGAGGAGATTTCTGTTAGGATGGTGCTAGATGGAAGAAAGGGTTAAACTGCATTTATATGACCAAATGAAGTCTATATATTTATATAGGGCACACTGTGGTTATGCATGTTAAATGTTTGTTTCCTTTATTGAGTTACTGGGTCAGCTTTTTTCAGATTACTGGGACTATCCAATTTCTTAAGCTGTAATTTAAATGTTCCATGGACATTTTCATTGTAGATAAACAATTTTCATGCTTAGTGAAGACAGAAAATGCATAGCCCTATTAGTTCCCAGCAACTGGTGCTTGCTGGCAAAAGAAAAGCAGAGGAGCTAAATTCAGTCCTTCTCTTGAACAGATGAATGGCAAGTTCTCAGCTTTTTCCAAAGGGTCGGCGTTAGGTGTGTATGTGTTATGTACTCCTAGCTGGACTGAGTTGAAGAATAGTGTGCCTAGCATCCCTTTGTGCACCTGCATAGTGTCCAGGTAAGCAAGGCTGGCCACCTCCTGAAGACCCATGCTTCAAAAGTGTACACCATTCTGATTCTTGTACACAGTTCTGAGAGCTTATGAACAGTATATAAATGCTTAAATAAAATAAATAAAACAAACAAAAGAGTGGCACCATGGAACAGTTCCCTAGACTAGCTTCTCTGCTTCAGCACTGAAACCTGCTCGTTCATCTGTCTCTTCTTCTGGTCCAGAGCAAAGTGGTGTCAAGAACAACAACAGCAGACACACAGCCTACTTGCTCCCCAACTATCTAGCTAGCACGAGGCAGCAGTGATGAGAAAGGAGGCAGAGTTACTGAGGGCAGGAGCAGATTCAGGGTGTCTTTACCCAAGGGTTTTCTGGGGGTAGCACACAACAAATTGGGGCAAGTTCTTAAAGAGATGGGAGTACCAGACCATCTTATTTGTCTCTTGAGAAACCTATTGTGGGTCAAGAAGCAACAGTGAGAACTGGACACAGAACCACTGATTGGTTCAAAATTGAGAAAGGAGTTCGGCAAGGCTGTATACTGTCGCCCTGCCTATTTAACTTATATGCAGAGCACATCATGAGAAAGGTGGAGCTAGATGAATCACCAATTGGAATTAAGATTGCAGGGAGAAATATCAACAACCTCAGTTCTTTGGCCAGGATGACTTATTTTATATTGTTAATTCGGTTTATATTTTTAAAGTATATTTTAATGTTTTGTGAGCCGCCCCGAGGCTTCGGCGAATGGGGCGGCACAGAAATTTTCTAAATAAAATAAATAAATAATAAATATGCAGATGATACCACTCTAATGGCAGAAAGTGAAGAGGAACTAAAGCGCCTCTTGATGCGGGGGAAGGAGGAGAGCACAAAAGTTGGCTTGAAACACAACATTAAGAAAACTAAGATCATGGCATCCGGTCCTCTCACTTCCTGGCAAATATGGGGAAGGAATGGAGGTAGTGACAGATTTTATTTTCCTGGGCTCCAAGATCACCGCAGACGGGGACTGCAGCCAAGAAATTAAAAGACACTTGCTCCTGGGGAAGAAAGCTATGGCAAATCTAGACAGCATACTAAAAAGCAGAGATATCACCCTGCCAACAAAAGTGCGTATAGTCAAGGCTATGGTTTTCTCAGTTGCAATGTATGACTGTGAAAGCTGGACCATAAGGAAGGCTGAGTGCCAAAGGATTGAGGCCTTTGAATTGTGGTGCTGGGGGAGACTCCTGCGAGTCCCTTGGACTGCAAGGCGATCAAACCGGTCAGTCCTAGAGGAGATCAATCCTGACTGCTCTTTAGAAGGCCAGATACTGCAGATGAAACTCAAATACTTTGGCCACCTAATGAGAAGGAAGGACTCCCTGGAGAAGAGCCTAATGCTGGGAACAATAGATGGCAAAAGGAGAAGGCGATGGCAGAGGATGAGGTGGCTGGATGGAGTCACTGAAGCAGTTGGTGTGAGCCTGGAGGAATGTTGTCCATGGGGTTGCGATGGGTCAGACATGACTTCCCGACCAACAACAACAAATGAAGCTATTATAGGGATCATTGCTTACAGTGCACTGAACATATAATCCAACCATAAATCATCCATTCACAACATCTTCCCTTTCTACTGTTATGATGCATTACTACATTACTGCATAGTAACATGCATTTCTATTTCTCACTTTTTTAAAAAACAGCTGGCAAAGAAGTCTTAGATTTCCTTTGTAATGGCTCCAAGCAATAAAAATTAGATAAGTTAGTTACCTTGATCTGCTCCTCAGATGAAAAGGGTAGGAAGGAACACTGGTACACTTCTAAAATGTTGAGC
Source organism: Varanus komodoensis (assembly GCF_004798865.1). NCBI lineage: Eukaryota > Metazoa > Chordata > Lepidosauria > Squamata > Varanidae > Varanus > Varanus komodoensis. Next base: position 7,590,012 of record NW_025335817.1, on the reverse strand, counting down.
CATAATATTGCATTTGGATAATGACTCCCAACATTCAAAGAAGTAAAAAGTTATATAATTTACCTTGTATCTGAGCATGCATTTTCCCCAAATGATTATACTTTTTTGCAGTTTTTGACATTTATTTCATTACATTTTGAAACAAACGAGAAAACACAGTTCTTAAGCATTTTGCAAAAATAAAAATGGAAAAAATATTAACAAAAGTAGGTAGAAAGAATTGCAAATTTTTCTTTCTCTGAAGAAGAAAAAGTTAACAAAATACTGATTTCAACGCTCCTTCTCTGAGTGACAATTGCAGCAATTCAGAGTTTGGTCCCTGTTCATACTAAGCAGAAACAGAACTGTTCACTGTACAAACTTTAAGTTTAGATTCCAAGAATATTGAACACTTATATTATTTCAGATTTAAAAAAATTAACTCACAAATGGATAAAGGCTGTGTTCTCCAAAGCAAATGTAGCTGTTGCAGGTATTAGCCAAGCTCTTTATTTTTGGACTGTGTGGATGTAAGCAGAGCAACTTCTAAAGCAAATAGTAATGTTCTCATCCAGAGTCCAAAAAATTGGAGGGAGACCCTAAAAATGTAGCAGAAGCATTTCCGCACACTGGTTTCAAAAATCTAGTTTGTGCAGAAATGATTCCACTAGATTCATAGAGTGTCATTTGGAGGGGACAGCACCTCATTACTTCATTAGTTTTCGGACTTTCTCCAACTCTTCTATGGGCTTCCATTCCTGGTTGATTGTTACCAGCTACCAAAACATTTTGAGACAAAAAGACAAAAAGCAAAATATTAAAAAAACCCAAACACCCCAAATCAGTAGCAACTTCTTTATCAAATATTGGTTCTTTTGCACATTTATGATTTTCATTACTCAGGAACCTATAAAAATTCATTTATACTATGCAACATAGTCTAACCACTATGGACATTTTCTAACCAATTCAAAACTGTTCTAATGCAAAAGAGCTAAGAGCTGAGTTTTGCGGGATTGTACCCTAATTTTCCTTTAAAAGATAAGAGGGCATGGACAGTCAAATGTTTGCGAACTGTATGTCACAGTACTTTTGCAATGGTGAAAGAAAGGACACATTTTAGAATAAATGGAAAGGTTGTGATTAAAATATATTGGCAGATGACTCAGTTTAAAGGAATGCAAAAGGTCTTAATAATACCCCCACCCTGGAAAATGCTTACAGTTGATTTGTTATTGCCTGGTTTTCTTGCAGCTCTCAGAGAACCATTTGCTTAAATATGAACAAATCTTATGAACAAATCTGTTGGACTTTGTTAATGAACGATATGCAAATTATGCCTTGCGTCTCTTTCTATAATCAACATTTGAGCATGAAATTAGTAGCTGAATTATTTCTAAAATGCAGATTTGAATAATAGCCAAACAAAGCAGAAAGATATTTAAGGTAATGCTCTGATCACCTCCTATATACACACCAGAGTTCTATTGATATATTAACCAATATTCAGAAATACAACATTTCTAGAAAAATGTGTAATACAGTAAAATAATTTCTTGTCCTATAAGCAATTCCTTTGTTGGTCAAGTACATTCATTACCTTCTGAGGCTCGGTGGGATTCACATATTGCCATGGCTCTGGGTCACCACTCTTATTAAAACTAAAAGTGAAATATTGTGTTTATTATTTATTTATTTACAATGTTTGTTTATTATATAACATAGAGATAAACATAGAGCAGATTTCCTGCTCAAACAGCAAGTCAGTTTGAAAAACAGTTTATTCAATTATATGAAAACTGGACCTTAAATTTCTGTTCTAATCAGAATTACTTGGAAGTAAGCCCCCCTAAATTCAATTGATCTTACTTCCAAGAAAATATAGGTGAACTATTAACTGATCCATATATAAAAATGGGAAAATACATAGCTTTGCAACTACTGCCTTGAATTAAAGCCTACAGTAAGTTAGCGTTGAGGGAGCTTACTGCTTTAATATTAATATAGGAATAAAACACTTTAAAGGTAAAGATGCTGATGATGAAGGCAACACTTAACATTTTAATGGAAACATTTTGCTTAAACATTTATTTCATCTATATACATTAGAATATATATATACTTTCTAAAGTCTCATTCATTTTAGTCATGTGCTCAACAATTCCTCTGAAATAGATGAGCCTTAAAGTGCTTAACTTTGGCTGGATTGTGTCCCTTAAGCTAATTAAAACACAGACATTAAATAACAAATTCACAAATTAAACCAGAAAATGAATTCTGTTCATTTATTATCCTGTTTATTTGTTGGTTGTTAATTCTCATTCTTAAGATTTTAAACATATTAACACTTGGAAATGAGCAAGAACATGGAAAATAAAGCTTCCTTTTCAAACCAAGTTGACTATACATACTGCACACAATCAAACTGGTCCTTGTCCTATATGCCCATTCCCACAGAAAAGCAACTTCCTCTTCTCAAATAGATTAGCTAAACCCCTTAAAAAAAGGACACAGATTTCAAAAAACAAGAAAAAAGTAGAAAACCACAAAACAAAAGCCCTGTTGCTGATATTAAGATGTGTAACAGGGAAGGGCTGCTTACATTACTTCAGGTTTTCTCAGGGCATGGATGGCAGAATATACTAGTCCACATCCTGTAAGGCTCAAAACGGTAAGCAGAGGAATTAGCTGGAAGACAAAAGGAAGTAAGGACGTTCCTTAACAAGATACAGCATGCCAAACCTGGGAGATACAGGAACAAAACATGAAAGCTAAGCGCTGCCCCTCATTTGCAGAACAGCCTTTGCGTGATTGCGAGGCTGAGTGACATTCCTTTCTGCAGGTCTTTTTCCCCCAAGCATCTCTGTCCTTTCTGAGGATGCTCTCTTGTTCCGCTCCTTGCCTAGGCAGAGGAAAGGGTGATCATACAGTCCTGATCTGCCCAGCATCTGTTTAAACCAAATATTAAAAATTCAAATCCTAACTTACTTCCTTATGCTTCATAACGTGCTGAAAGAGTCCCATGTTTTCCAGAGCAACAGGCAGGTGCAGACCTGCGAGAAAAACCACATTTCAGAATTACCATCAGTTAGCATCCTGAGTACCACTCAGGGAAGAAGCCCCCCACCCCCGTTCATACTTCCCCTCTCTCTAGGAAATAGTAAGTCAAGTTAAGTGCACCTCCCAGAACTGGCCGTCTGTATCTGCGCTGGAGCTCAGCGGGAGGCAGTTTGCTCTTTATATAGCCCGCTACCGCCCAAGGGCTGGATGTGTCCCAAGTCACGTCGCCCGGACGAGACACCCAGCGCAGAAACCGCACCAGGGACCTAACCTGCCAGTGTGTCCCGCACTAGCGGGCCTGGGACGCCCCCTGGTGGGCCCACGCAACAGTCCCTCTGCTCCCGGTGGTGGGGGCGGTCTGATCCTAAGCTGGGGAGGGAGCGGGGAGATATGGAGGGGGCGGGAAGATGCCGTGATGGCTGGTGGAGGAGGGAAGGCTATGGAGGGAAGGTTCTGTTTTTAGCCCCTGGCTTAGTGGCAAGGTGCACTTGTCAATTATGTCATGCTCTTGAGCATGTGCAGAGTGTTTCCTTCACTATTCAATGCAACTCACAAGTTGAGATTTGGAAGTACTGGAATAAGGGCCACCTAGGGCAGAGGGGTTAATTTTAGAAAAGGGTCCCCCCCCCACACACACACATGCTTTAAAGAACCCTAGAAGTCCTGAGAGAAACCAAGGATACACCTGAATTATCCTTGTAAAAGTAAGAAACCAATTACCTTTTTGCCCTCCCAGTTTTATCTGCACCTCAGTGAAAGCCTTGGAAAGATCCTGTGATGATAATGTGAGAAGTGCCCTGACCAAGAAAAGGATGCCTTTCCCCTCATGTAAGAATAAAATGAGATGTACTCAGTGCTTTTTACACCTGCGATGATGGGGGTGGTTTGCTGGATTGCAGAGCATGGCTTTTAAGAGGTCACCTCCTGGGAACAATTCGTGCAGCCCCACCAGGAAGGAGTGATACAAGGACTGGCCAAAGTCACTCAGTCCAAGAATACAGGCAGGCAGCTGCCTAGTGCAACAGTTCAACAAGTGCAGAATTAGCTAGAAATATTCTTGACGGAGGGCAGAATAGTCTCCCCAAGAGATCCCAGAGTTTCATGGCTGATTGGGGACTAGAACCCACATAGATGCCACTTGGAAAATGGCAGAGAGAGATGTCAAATGTTTGAATTTTAGTTATAACTCATGAGTGTTTTGTAGGTTGTATGCTTGATACACAGGCCAACCAACTGTATATAAGTTGCATATTTTCATATTATAAATTAGGTTATTTTATATTTTACTAATCTATTTATTAGTTATACATTACAAATGCAGATATATGTAAGGGAGGATCAGCTGCATGGGATAGAGGGAGAGGGGTTATATAAGATATATTTAAATATTTAAAACCTCCCACGAAACTCAACAAGAAGAACTTGAGCTCATTCTGATTGGCACACATTGCCCAAGTCCGTCTGTTAAGAACTGTGGCACAGCAGAGGTTTAAACCTAAACCTCCCACATCCTAAGCCAAGAATGTATTCACTAAACTTCATTCACTGAAGATCACTCCATTTTTACGATTTTCTTTGTGAGAAAGGTGTAGATTAGGCAAAATCATGAAATCTGTAAGGAAACCATAATGTGTACAATCTATTGCTCTTACTTGCCAGGTTGATTTTCCTTTTGTCTTTCACCAGTAGAGCACACAGTGGTGCAACTATAAGATGATCGACTCCATAAAGGAAACCACAGCCAGAAATTTACCAGAGCTGAACAGGGCTGTCACCCTTAAGTCATTTTGGAGAACCTTCCTTCATAGGGTCACCATATGGCAGAGACAACATGATGGCACATAACAACAACAACAGTGGTACACTGTAGAAAGGTTTCACATGTTTTTTAGATGAAGTTCTGTCCCTAAAGGAACGTACAGAAAGGTCCTATTCAGTGGCACATGGGAGAACCTGGGGTTGCAGTTAAGCAACATTATATTCTGGCGTTATGCTCCTACAGTCCTTCCAATGTCTGGATAGTCCTTTGTTCTTGCTTTAGAGTTTGGGAGGCCCACCCTGGCCTTTTTAGGGGCTGTCCTGCTTGTTCTCCTGAGTGGGCCCTGGAATTCTGCCCCTGAGTCCTGCCTGGACAGCACCACTGCAACTGACTGGGGGTGAAGTTTGCATCCTCACCTGGAAGGCACTGCAAATAGGTGAACTAGACAACATTTTGAAAAAGAGACAGTTTGATAGATATGCCAAAAGTAATGAAATGCCCTCCTGCCCACTTTAGCTTCCCTTCTTGGTCTTCTTCATCAGGAGAACGCAGAGAGGTTTGCCTGCTCCCCTCATCCTGTCTCTTTTGCCTTCCATTTGTGGCTGAAAGGCTAATGAGGGGGCTTGGGGCTTCACTGGCCACAGTTTCCCCATGAATCTGCTGTATTTGTGAAATTCATTACTGATTCCAAATCAATCCAAAACAGCCTACCCCACGAGCTCAATATTCTTCTGTGGAAGCAAAGACTAAAATCCACCCTTCCCTGCTATAGGGGCATTAAAGGAAAGGCAAATATCCATTCTTAAAAACGGCACAGTGACTAGAGTTTATGAAAGAATAAACAAAGCCACTGTAAGTTTTCTTTCTTTCTTTCTTTTCTTTTTTGCTAGGAGACCACTTTGTGAAGGAGATTATAAGACTAAACTCTAAAACCCTTTTCAAGAAGACCCATTGGAAGGTGTGTGGGTTTAACAACTTTCTCCAGTCTGGGCCAGCAACTGGCACAAAAAGATGGTTGGTATTTGATGGTTGCTGGATGAGGCCTAATGGGCCAGGCTTTAATCTAGTCCGACAAGGCAAGTTGGAGCCCACCACCCTCTAGGCTCAGAGACCCCTCAGAGAAAGGGATGCCTGACATCCCCTCAGCTCCTCCAGCCCCAGGCAGATTATGGCAGGGCTGACAAAGGCCCACAGATGTACCTTGGCCATGGAAATGAACCAGGCCTTTAGTCAGACAAGGCCTGGGGCCATTACACTCCTCCACCCAGCCCGCAATCATTTCAATTTGACCAATGCCCTTTTTTTGATCTTCACCTGTGCTCACAATTTCCTATAATTCAGCTTTCGCTCTTTCTGTAGCTGCCTGTTCTCTCTCCCCTTCCCTTTAACCCGTCAGCAGACCAGGCCAGAAACCCCCATTTTCTCCTCATTTCATCCATTTCTATCTCCTCTTATAACAGTCCCAAGAAGTGTCTCATTACCCTTCACAGGAACAGTGTCAGGGCACAAGGGAGAGTGTCCCTTTTTCTTTGTTTTTTCTTCTTTCTTCCTCCAAAATAGTTCACAGCAGAACAGCAACCTCCAGCAAGCCACACTCTGGGCCAAAGTAGCCCTCTGGAGTGAGAATTACAGAAGAAAATGTATAGAAATGGGAGGGAATGCTCAGCGGGGTAGAAGTAGCCCAACTAGTTGTTTAGCGCAATGGCAGTTAACATTTCTATCTTCATTGGAACACACACATATAACTCTCGATCTATGCCTACTAATTTTTCTTCAATCAGTTGGCCCTAAAATATTAAGCTTTTAAAATTTATTATATTTCTCCCTTTTTCCTCTTGGAAGGGGAACCCAAGCGGGCTTAAATAGGGTCACTATTATATCCGCACAACAACTCTGCAGGGAAGGTTAGGTTGAAAGTCAATGACTGGCCTAAAGTGACCAGATTGAGCTTCATGGCTAATTGGAGACTAGAGCCCGGATTTCTGATGTAGCCATCATGTCATACTGAGTTTTTCTACCTCCGTTTTGGCTCCTCAGACGAGCTTCTTGAAAAGCAGGATTTAGGCATGATACATAGGTCTAATATTCTGTCACCTGCATTTTCAATATGTCTATCTAGTCTTGCCTAGTTAATGCACTTGTCTGTTTCAGCTGCCAAAGACAAGACCACTAACAGGGCAAGACTGCATATAAGCTAACAAAATGGAGTAGAAATCTATACAGATTTCATGGCTGGGAAACCATTTACTCCCCTCCATATATGTATTTATTAGATTTATACCCCACAACCACCACCCTGTGAGGTAGGTTGGGCTGAGTTTGTGACAGATCCAAAGTCACCAGTTGGCTCCATGGCTGATGAATTCAGATCACCCAAGTTCCAGTCCCATGCTTTTTAAACACTACACCACATTGGCTCTATATATTTTCCCTTCATGAATTTGCCCAGCCATGAATTTGCATATATTTCCTGTAAAAAAAATAAGCACACATTTTCCTGACAGTTTAAGCACCCCTGTCCCCCATGAGAAGGCAGAATGGGATGGAGCAAATTGAGTGCCAGCACCAACAAACTTGAATTTCTGCATCCCCATATCATTCTGTTCACTTGGCTTGGTTTAGCCACCTTTGCAGAACTGTCAGGGAAGTAACCACAACAGCAACTGCTCCAAAAAGGAGCTGTGAAAAATCAGTGCATGGGGTTAATATTGTGTTACCTGAGAAAAGCTGGACACCCAGAGAAGCTGAAATTATGGAGAGCCCTGAGAAATGTGAGTTCAGCACTTCAAATGGAGAGTATTAGATTGCTAAAGCACTCCCTTCTCTTGCATATTTATTTGTTTGTTTATTTATTATTAAATTTCTATACCACCCATTAGCCAGAATGGTTCTTTGAGGTGGTTTACAAAATCATAACAACAAATACAATAAAGCAATAACATTAAATATTGTATACATAGTATATCAATAATGCAAGAACAATAAAACACAATAAAACCCCCACAGTAAAAACCTCACAGCAGCTACAATTCGGATTTATCTAAAGGCACAGTAGCATTAAAATACAATAGATACCAAATATAGAAATTATTTTAAGTATAAAATTTTGGGCAAATAGAAAGGTTTTTGCCTGGCACTAAAAATAGCAGAGAGAGTGCCAGGCAAACCTCTTTGGAGAACTGATTCCAAAGTTGGGGTACCACCACTGCAAAGGCCCTTCCCTTTGTAGCCACCCTTGCACTGGTAGCCAGCTAATTTTCTGATTATTTTTTAATTGACTGTCTCCAAATTAGCCTATATGCATTCCTGTTTTTACAATTTCCATCTATATTAACTTTTGCATTTTGCTCTCTTAACAGCTGAAATTTACAAGGACATCAACCTGACAAGACTATGTAAGTGTGTGCTTTTCCACCTGAGAAAGACCAATTTTTAAAAATGCTAAAAACATGTGCACGTGTTTCTGAGGCTGAAAAGGAAAAGATGGTGAATCACTGATGTCCACTTCAAAGTACATTAGTGGAGAAGCTGTCACTGGTGGGGCCACAGGTGAGCTCACAAACAGTAGCAATGGGATTTTGCCACTATTGCTGTGTGGTTTGCTAGGCATGTCTTGCAAACCACAATGAAATTGGTCTTCTGTTCAGCTGTCACAACACCCTATTCTGTGCATAACAACCCCTAGAACAAGCCATGGGTTGTCAGGGTGGCTTGATGCCTCCAAATTAAACTTCCCTGTGGGAAACAGACTTGGTTCAGGAGACACAATATCTCACACCATGGCTAGTTTTCCATGAGGTGTCATGTGAATCCAGTCACTGAAGACTGGTGCAAAAAGTTCACTGTTTATACACATTTCCACTTCCTTCTTCAATAATTCTTTGAAGCATCTGTCATTTCTCCAGCTGGTTTCCAGATTCTGATGTATTTATTTTTATTAATCACTGACTTTAATATATTTAGCAATATACTCCTAAAACCATCTCTTTTTGCTTGTCTTATTAGTCATTTCTGGTGTTTGCTATGAATCCTCATTTATGTGACTTCCAATTCTTTAAAAACGTACATGTCTTGCCTTCTTATAGCTTCCTTAATCTCACTGTTAGCCAGAGATTCTTTTTGCCCTGTGTATACCTAACATGCAGTATGTATTTTGTTTGAGCTTCAAATAGAAGTGTTTTTAATAACCTAAAGAACTGAATTGCCTAACTTTCCTTTTGTTTATAGAGGTTTCCTTTTTTGAAATGCAATCTAACATATTGCAATATGAAATAGAATACTGACATGGAAATATAATACTGACCTATTGGCTGTAAGAAGAGTCCTACTGGATCAGATTGAATACTTGTTTAGTCCAAAGTAGCTAGCCAGTTGTCTCTAAGAAGCCCACTTGGAAAACACAAGAGCAACAGCCCTTCATGTTTCCTAGCAACTGGTTCCAAAACATGAATTGCCTCTAAATTCTGGAGGTTCTGTGTAGTCATCAAGTCCAATAGCCGTTGATGGCTACATCCCCTAAAACTGTCTAATCTCCTTTGCAGACCAACTAAGCTAGTAATCAGTTCCAGTGGCCACAAACTCGAAAATCAGTCATGTGCTGTATAAAGTAGCATTTCTTGTTTTATGCTGATCAGCATAATTCAAATATATTCCTGGAATCAAGGACTGTGAGAAAGGGAAAAAAACTCCTGTTTTCTCTCTCTCTCTCCTCTGCATTTTCTTCTAAACCTTGTTCTTCCCCTGCTTGTTTTCTTTCTCAACAAACTGCCACATTCCCTGGCATTCATGTTAATTTTCTGCATGGGGTCAAATATAAACCAATATTTGCACCATTACATTCCATCCAATTATCTGTTTGTCAAAGACTATAACTGAAAATGATCTGCCTTCTGATTAATTTTTGCTGCAAAATGGATTGTTTTGCAAAATATATGGAAGCGCACACCCATGCACATGGGTATGATACACACACATTGTGCTCCAATTATATGTAAGATACGGGCACCCACATGGATGCATAAAGGTTGCTTTCTATGCATGTGCAGCAATATAACTATGAACCATTTTCATTAGTCAGTGGTGATTGCCAGGTTTTTTTGTTTGTTCAAATTTAAATGAATAGAGAATTTTACAATATTAATTGTGGTGACTTTTATTTGAAATTTTATGTTAACTCCTGTTTGCATTAAATATTTTGTTGACCCATTGAATTTTGTGATTCATACTGTAATGACCATTTACTGTAAATAATACAGTCTGACAGGCCAACAATGTCCTATTGATGAAATTGACTAGCTATATAATTAAAAAGAAAGGATTGAAACATCATAAATTAGACACATATTATGAATTATCTTAATAGAAATCAGTTTCATTAATTACTAAAACATTTTATTTTAGTATAACAAAATGAAATGCATGGCAGTAAAAGGCACACTCAAATTAATAGACTTTTCAAGCAACTTTTCATTTAACATCATCATCATCATCATTATCATCATCATCATTATTATTATAACATTTCTATGCCGCCCCTTGCCGAAACCTCGGGGCGGCTTACAACACAATAAAATACATTGAAATACAATAGTACATAATAAATTACCATTAAATAAAAAAAATACAAAAAATACATTGATTTACAAATATAAAATTAAAATTATCAGTATAAAATAAGTAAATAAAAATATAGGAGGAGAAAGAGAAGGAAGAAGAAGTTGCCCTGGCCAGATCATATGTTTTAACAATTGAAATGATGCTTAAATAAAAAGGTCTTTACCTGGCGCCGAAAAACCAGTAACGACGGTGCCAGGCGGACCTCTTTGGGGAGTGAATTCCATAGGTTGGGTGCACCGCAGAGAAAGCCCTCCTCCGAGTACTTACTCTCCTAATTTCTTTCATGGAGGGTTCCCGGAGAAGGGACTCTCCCGCAGATCTCAAAGGGCGGTCGGGCATATACGGACATAAGCGCTCGTTCAGGTAGCCAGGACCCAAGCCGTTTAGGGCTTTATAGGTCATAATCAACACCTTGAATTGGGCCCGGGCTTCAATGGGAAGCCAGTGAAGCTGACGGAGGACTGGAGTCATGTGAGCGTAACGCCCCGTCCCCGTCAGCAACCTGGCAGCTCTATTTTGCACCAATTGAAGTGTTCGGACTGTCTTCAGGGGAAGCCCCACGTAAAGCGCGTTACAGAAGTCTAGGCGGGAAGTCACCAGCGTGTGTGTCACTGTCGCCAGGCAGTCGTACTCCAGGTAGGGGCGCAGTTGATTAATCAGCCGAAGCTGAAGGAAGGCGTTCCTCACCACCGCTGTCACCTGAGCTTCCAAAGAAAGCTCCGGGTCGAGGAGTACTCCTAAGTTGCGGACCTTATCCCTAAGAGGGAGTGTTGCACCATTCAGGACCAGGTGAAATCCACCCTCTCCGAAACCCGATCCGCCAACCAACAGGACCTCCGTCTTGTCTGGGTTGAGTTTCAGTTTATTGGCCCTCATCCATTCCCTTACCTCGGCCAAGCACCGGTTCAGCACAGCCACTGCCTCACCTGGATTAGTGGAAAACGAGAGGTAAAGCTGGGTATCATCAGCGTATTGATGATTCCGCAGCCCACACCTCCTGATGACCTCTCCCAGCGGTTTCATATAGATGTTAAATAGCAGAGGGGATAGAATGGAGCCCTGTGGTACTCCATGGCATAGCTGCCATGACGTAGAGACATGGTCCCCCAGCACTACCTTCTGGAATCGACCGTTGAGATAGGAGCGGAACCACTGCAAAGCAGTGCCTCCAACCCCCAATCCCGCAAGTCTATCCAGAAGGATACCATGGTCGATGGTATCGAAATTGCCGAGAGGTCCAGAAGAACCAACAGGGATGTACTCCCCCTGTCCTTCTCCCTGCACAGGTTGTCGTACAGGGCGACCAAGGCAGATTCAGTACTGTACCCGGGTCTGAAGCTGGACTGAAAAGGATCCAGATAATCAGTTTCATCCAAGAGTGCTTGGAGTTGTCCCGCCACCACTCGCTCCAACACCTTGCCCAGAAATGGGATGTTGGCCACAGGTCTATAGTTAGTGGCCATCTCTGGATCCAGGGATGCTTTCTTCAGGACCGGTCGTATTACTGCCTCCTTTAAAGGGGCAGGCACTCGACCCTCCCTCAGAGAAGCGTTAACCACTTCCAAGATCCAGGTCCCAATCCCGTGCTTGGAGTTATTTATTAACCAAGACGGGCAAGGATCCAATAGGCAAGTGGTGGGACGTACTTGTCCAAGCACCTTGTCCACATCATCGGGCCGCAATAATTGAAATTCCTCCAATAATTTTGGACCAGACGGTAGCATTGGCGACTCCTGAGACCTCTGATTCATTAGTGGAGTCCAGCTCGTGACGAATCTGAGCGATTTTCTCCCTGAAATGCCTGGCAAAGTCGTCACAGCGGGCCTTTGAGGGTGGCATCGGATCTTCCTTAGGACCCGGGCGAACCAGGCCTTGCACCACTCGAAAAAGCTCCGCCGGACGGCATTGTGAGGAGGCAATGGAAGCAGAAAAAAACTTCTTTTTCGCCGCCTTCACCGCCACAGCATAGGCCCGATAGTGGGCTCTCAAGTGCGTTCGGTCGGATTCATTCCGTGATTTCCTCCACCTACGCTCTAGCCGTCTCCCAACTCGCTTCATTGCCCGCAATTCAGGTGTATACCAAGGGGAAGAGCGGACTCTGCCCGGTGGGAGAGGACGCTTGGGAGCGATCGTGTCCACAGCCCTGGTCATCTCTCCGTTCCACAGTTCGACCAGAGCCTCGACAGGAGCACCAGTCTTGTCAGCCGGAAACTCCCCCAGGGCCTTCAGGAATCCATCCAGATCCATCTGGCTCCGGGGGCGGGCCCATACAATCGGGTCCGCACTCTTATAGAGGGAGAGGCCGCTCTCGAGCACAAACCTCACCAGGAGGTGATCTGACCATGACAGGGGAGTCAAACATAAGTTCCTCACCCTCAGGTCATCCTCTTCCTGCCCCGTCGTGAATACCAGGTCCAGAGTGTGTCCACGTTCATGGGTCGGGCCGATGACGTGTTGAGACAGGCCCATGGCCGTCATAGAGGCCATGAAGTCCTGAGCCGCCCTGGTCAGTCCAGACTCAGCATGGAGATTGAAGTCCCCCAGGACCAACATCCTGGGGGTCCTCAACATCAGGTCCAAGACCGTCTCCGTCAGCTCAGGTAGGGAGACTGTTGGGCAGAAGGGTGCACGGTACACCAATAGAATCCCCAATCTGTCTCGTTCGCCCAACACCAAGTAGAGGCACTCCAGCCCTGGTCTCAAAGGGACTGGAAGACCCGTGAGAGAGATGGAGGCTCTGTAAACCAACGCGACTCCCCCTCCCCTCCCTTCTGGGTGTGAACAGTGTTGAACCAGGTACCCGGGCAGGCACAATTGGGAGAGGGCAACATCCCCTCCCTCTCCCGCCCAGGTCTCCGTAATGCAAGCCAGGTCGGCCTCCTCATCCACAATCAAGTCATGGATGAGGGAAGATTTATTATTGACCGACCTGGCATTGAGCAGCAGTACCGTCAGTACATTGTGCTGAATACATTTAAAACTGTGATCCAGTTTCCTGACAGTAGGACATCTCTTGCATCTTACATCTTGTCAACACTCAGAGTTAAGCTGAGCATTGCCTGCCCTCTAGAGTCAGCTGTACAGCAGTGTATTTTAAAACATAATTGTTATTGTATAGATGTATTGGATAAATAGAGATACCCAAACAAATAAGCAAGATTGCTATGAAAGAACATTTACATAATTGCCTCGACTTTTTTCTTTAGGTATACAATCTTCTAGGACCACAATAAGAGACTTTGGCTTGTGTCTGCAATGTCACCAAAAAACTGCTCCCTTCACCTCAGAGCACAGGAACTTAATTTTCACTGTAGTTCTAAGAGAACTCTTGTGATGCATATTAACTTCTTCAAACAGTTCTGACGAAGCAGCGTAGAAATGTGTCCAGTAAGTAAGTAAGTAAGTAAGTAAGTAAGTAAGTAAGTAAATGCCATGGCAGTTTAGTTATTCCCTTTTTTTTCCTCTATGGATCAGTTGAACTAATTGCCTGAGTTGATTATTCCAATGTAGATTCATTGCCCTCCTCATGCTTTCAGTCTTGATTTTGAAACATTTTTTCATAAAATTCCAACTCTTTGTGAGATAATGATGCCTTTACGGTCTCCAGTGATTTTTCAAAATGCTTTTGTTTCACGGTTGTAGCTTCAACTTTATTTTCTTGCAATGCCAACAAAGCAGCCTTAGAGATGGGTGAAAACACCTTCTGTTAGTTAAATGTGGTAACATCGTATAGTATGCACTAGTTACACACACACGCGCGCACACACGCACACACACACGCGGTTCTTGGTCATGCTGGATGCCGTACGTAACAGCGAAGTTGAACCACAGGGCAAAGTTCCAATCCAGCCCTCTGGATTTCCCTAGACGGCCACCTCCAGTTCCCTCCAATCATAGTTTCCTTGCTTTTGTGCAATGGTCTCCCCATTTTGAAAGGTTGAACTGCATCACCAATTTTAGTTACTAGTAATAAGTGATTTAAGCTAAAAGATACAGGCATTTGTATTTTGGCTGCAGCCTCTTTTGCCTTTTACCAAGCCCCTCAGAGCTTCTCCAAACAGGAATTACGCCATCAGACTGAAAGATGTTCTGTCACAGCCCTGTTATGCAGAGTGCACACATTTCAGAAACCCAACATGCTAACATATTTTCCCCTGCAATAGAAGAGACATGCAAAAGATTCATAGTTCTCATCCCTGTTCTCCTTCTCCCGTACAAAACAGGAACAACCATCTTTGCTAAGTAGCTCAATAGGGCATGTAATGAAAAAGATATTATTTCCACTGAAATAATCTTGCTAAAAAGTATTGTATCTACCGCTGGCATGATTCTGCAGGATCTTCTAAGATAAAGGAATATTGGAACTCTTTGGTTGGGAGCCATTCCAAGGTACCCTGCCAACATGTATCACTACAGATAGTGGTGACCCTTTATTGTTCACAATGCCACTTCCCACATCCTAGAAGTGCCCAAGAATTAGACTAGAAGTAGTTGTATGATTCTTAGCTGATGAGGGATATGTGGTGTGATAATCTATCTGTCAGAAAAGGATCACAGAGATTCAGAATCAAATCCAAGCCCTACCATGAAGCTCACTGGGTGACCTTCATATTCATCATATTTTAGTATTACTGAAATCACAAAGTTGCAGCAAAGAGGAGAGGAAACCCATGAATATCCACTGAGCTCCTTGGAAGTATGCATAAAAATGTAGACATTTGATTTGAAGCTAGAAAGGAAGGATGGGGGGGAAGATGCCATAACTTCTTCCTGAGTGTCTTAGAATTAGCTGGAATTACGCATCCTTAATTTATACCATGTGCTAAATTATTCAAAGGAGTCATTTAAAGAATCCAGTTTATCCTATCTAGTGAAAATACTCACTATGTGATGATCTTTTACTCCAAAATATAATATTCAACATGAATTGGGAAAAACATTGTGGAAAATTCTCCCATGTTTATCTTAAATCTTAAACCCATTAATGAAAAAGTAACAACAAAAGCCTTACCTCTTTACAGAGATTTTCAAGATCAGCTCCAGAGAACAGATTAGCTTTTGTTGCTATATCCTCTAGGCATACATCAGAATCGATAGGAATTCTTTCAGTGCAGATTTTCAAAACAGAAAGCTTTCCCTGTTGTAGAATGCAAAAGAAAGGGGCATGTTTGTAGTGTTAAATATTGGTTTGGCTTTAGGTGTGAATGTGGACAGTACTACATGTGTTCAGACATAATCACCAATGGTTTGTAAAACTAACCTATGGTAGGTTTGTACACTATGATTTATGAAAGGCTGCAAAACTAGGATCTCAAACCATGGTTTAAAACTGATTTGCAAACTATAGCTTGTGCTAATTCCCTTGCCCCCCAAAGGTTATTGCAGCATTGAAATAAGAGTGACCTTATGAAGCAGATGGAAAAGAAAACAAATAAGCAGTTCCAAAGTATGGTCTGCCTACTGCTTATCTATAAGCTGAAATCCTAATGAGGGTTATTATAAATTGTGTTTTTGACCATGTCTAAATTGAGCCACACTATTATAACACAATGTTCTTTGCTAAAAACGGAATGCTCGAATTACCGGTTCTTTTGGTTCAAAGCTCACCTATGGATTTACGTCATACCTTTTGATCAGGAGGTGGTACATAGATGACCTTGTCTAATCTCCCAGGGCGCATTAAAGCATTGTCCAACATGTCTGGTCTATTTGTTGCAGCAACAACAACAACATCTTTATTAAAAACCTCCTGAAGTTCCAACTAGCAATTTGAGAGAAATGAAAGGATGAGAGAATAATCACTCCAGCAGGCAATTTATATCCAATTTCCCCCCAAAATTGTAAGCAGCTGAAGAGTAGCCCACCAATATGCCTGACGTATCAGGTCAACAATGAAAAGGATGACTCACAAAAGCCTGATGCAGTGACATACTGCAGTACTGCAGAAAGCAATTCACTGATATATCTGGAACTCTTCAGAAATGATACCTAGGCTGGGTTAATCATTACTGGCAACATGCATATTACATCATTTAGCGCATTTTTATTATAATAGGAAGAAAAGCAAACACATGGACCCAAAGCCATGCATTTACAACATTTCTTCGATTTATTGTTATACTTTATTTAACACAGCTGTTTTGTGGTTGTACAGCAAGACCTGCAATATTATCTTGGTAACAGAAAGACAGGAACACTGCCTTAACCATGGTGGGTGAATCTATTAGCCATGGCTTGATGCTACAAACTTTGAAATGGAAATCTTTTTCAAACCATGGTGTCACAAACTGGTTTGCAGACAATTCTTAACCCAGGTCAGTTAAGAGTATGGTAGCTATTTGGTGTACGGCTTTGTTCTTAGGCAAATTCAGAATAGATACCTCTTTATCGCTTTCAGCTTGTTCTTGACTGTCACCTTCCAGTTCTGTTTTGCTTCCTCTTCTCTCAGTTAACTTTAGGCCAACACCATCCAGTTCATTCAGAAGGACAGAAAGAACCCTCTCCTGCACACCATGCCCAGTTTTACTGACTGATCGTGAACCTAAGATAGCATCAATTTCATCTAAGAATACTATTGCAGGAGTATTTGCTCTTGCTTGACGGAATACCTTGAAGCATAAAAAAGTGAAAATGTACACATCTATCTACATAATGTATGTCAAATGCACACCCCCCAACCACAAATATGTTTTGTCTCAAATCTTTAATGAAGTCAAAATAATTTTTAAAATTCCAATGAAGACTAACTCTTTGCCCTTAAGAGAGCCACATTTTAGCTATATCCACTCTGCCAATTACAGATACTCAGAGAATCTTGAAAATGTTTAAATAGCACAATTTAGCATTAGATCACAAGGTACTTTAATTTAACATTCCTTGAATGAAGTTGCAATATTTAAAGATCACAGGTATAGCTCTTAAAAATGAATCCATATGTATGATCATAGAGATACAGGCTGTATTTGAACATAACAACAAACCTGACTTCCTGTGACTGAGCAGTGTGGTAGTCCATGCAGCCATTCCTTTCCACCTTTGGTAGGTGGCTAAAACTAATCAGGAAGGATGAACTTATGTCTGAACTAGGTTCTTCATTAGTTGCTTCCAAACAAGCCAGCTTTTTAGTGCTTTAAAAGCACCAAACCAGCTTTGAATGTCATATAAAGTGATCCCTACCCATCCATGCAGAAGGAGAAACAAACAGGTTGCATGTACCAGCACAGCAGTCATCCACAGTTCGCAAGAGATCTTGGCTAATATTATGTGAGAATGGCCTGTTGGCTGAGATGCACATCAGTCTAATTATCCTGATTTTATTAGACAAAAAATTTTGTGCCTGAGCATAATTTCTCTCCTTGTCTTGCACACCAAAATTGATGACCTTCTAGGGTCTGTTAAATTAGTTTCCTGTTAAATGCAAATTAATAAACACTGTATTAATCTTAAACTACAAACAAGGATATAAAGCCAGGAACAGATCATGGATTATTACACTAACACTGTTATGAATCAGTTATCATTTGTTTGTATGTCAGTCCCAATGACTTTTGATTATAAGGATGAAAATCAAACCTGAGACAAAATCTTCTCTGAGTCTCCAACATAGGGTGAGAAAAGGTCAGCGCCGCTCACAGTCAGAAAGGAACAATGGCAGCTTGTGGCAGCTGCTTTGACAAGCATGGTCTTGGCGCAGCCAGATGGTCCGTACAAAAGGGCTCCCTTTGGACGGGCCAGTCCCATTCTTACAAATGCCTCTGGGAATTTTATAGGCCATTCGATGCACTGCACATACAAAAAGGAACATTAATTTCCATTAATTCCTCTTGTTATTTCGTCATATCATCCAACACATCTTCAGGCCATCGCACTGATTCCTGGGCCCATGATCTCATCTGTTACCCAACTATGGCATAAGCAGACCATAGTTCCCCATAATTTGGATATAATCCATACATATGGTTGTTCTAAAGTGAAAGCTGAGGCTTTCACATGTTCTTGGCATATCAAGGAAAAGGCAAGAAAGGAAATGCAGAAGCCACATGGCTGCCACAGTTCATTTGCAATTTCTAAACCATGGTGTAAGTGGATTTCTGAATCAAGCTGCTATCACAGTTTATCTTGCTTATCCCAATGTACTGCCATCTGGGCTACTTTTAAGAATAGTCCACAAACTGTGATAAGTAAAGTGGTACTTGCATCATTATATTTAATCTAGATGCAGTTGACCTTTAAGATTTACCTGTTGTAACTTTAATTTCACATCTTCAAGACCACCGATCTGGTCCCAGGTGACTGGCTTGAAGTCCATCAGCCCAACCCCGCTTCGAAAAGAGGATGGATGAATCTTTCTCAATGCTTCGTAGAAGTCAGACATATAAATGGTGTTCACAGAATCCTGAAGAAATGTATAGATAAGTTGAATAGTTTTGTTTGCTTTTATTGCCCAAATCCTAAAGCTACACAATACACTGGGATGACTATGGGTTGTTCAGCCCACCGTGTGCCTCAGTGTATGCTAGGAACATGTGAACATCAGCATGAATGAGTTACCTAATGTCATCCAAACCCAGCCACAATGGGTTTTTCAAGGATTAGTAACACACAGTTTGTAGTAAGTTAAGGGATTGGTTGTTTAACTCTCCAATATCCCCTGGTGGCTGGGTTTAGACAATGCTCCTCAATAGGAGTTGCACATTCATCATAGCAGCTGCATGCACTTGGAATGCACTGTGACACTTTGAGGCTTACACAACCCCTGGCGAGTCTGGTGGGCAAACCTGGTCTTGAGGTTGTGAGCAACTCTGTTAATGAACTATCAATTCATAAATATCTGGTTCCCTGAATTAAGTTTTATAGAGATCTGTATATCTGCTGGCATAACAGAAGCTTGTGTTAACATAGCTATAGAATAGTCTGATAAAGCAACTGGGATGTGTCTCCTGATAGGCTGCCTATGAGGATTATTAGCAACATGCCTATTATTATGAGTGGAAGGTGGTAGTTGAGCAAGGACCTGTATACCAAAGGCAACTGAGTGAGAGGAGGGTGCTCTGTGTTTCTGTGGATATAACGATGTGCTGTGACTCTTCCCAGAGAAATCCCTGTCAGAGAAAACTGGGTCACCCAGTATTACATTGGATCAGATTTTTTTCTGCTTGTAGAAGTGCATTTCAGTGCATCCATTTACTGATATGGCAGAAAGCAAAAGGCAGTAAGGTGATGCTAACCCTGTTTCCACTGATCAGATTTACTTCCAAATAGTCTCCACAACTGGGGACTGTTCACTTCCCCCAGATTAAATGTGAATGCTGAAGCACTGTGCGACCATATAGATGGACTGGTGTAAAGCCAGTAGGATGAAGATGCCAAGCCGTTAGGCACAAAGCAGAAAAGTCTGGGTGGGAAAAGAAACAACACAGGACAAGAGTTGCAGGGTAGAGTGTGAACTGGATGATTACCGAATTGACACGAAACACCGCCTGCATCGCAGCCTCTCGGCAAAGCGCTGTGAGGTCAGCTCCCACATATCCAGTTGTTCTTTCTGCAAGTTCTGGCAAATTCACATCATTTGATAGAGGCATGCTGTCAGTGATCAACTGCAGAATAGATTTCCTCTGTTTAAGGGTTGGTGTCCCAATGATCACCTCAAACAAAGAAACAAAGAATAGAAATGTAAGTATCCTGACAACATGTAATTGCTTGCTTCCACCCTAGGCAAGTTGGGCTTTACATCTGAACAAGGTCTTACTAAGGCTTATTCTGACTGTCAGGACTCAGTGCTGGGCGTCTCTCAGCATATTCAGAATACCTTTCTCCCACATTTTCTGCACAGAAGGAATAACTTCTAAGAAAGCTGATCTCCATAGAACTTAAAATGATCCCCATAGTCACTGTAAGATGAAGGTCTTGTACAGAGTGGGGACTGCATAGCATATTAGAATCATTGCAGTTTTTTAAGGAAAAAACAACAGCCCACACCACAACTGCCAAAAATTACCATACATTTATTTGGTGCTTTATCTATTGCTGTGATGTTGCAATCAAAAATACATTTTTGAGCAATTTATTACAGGCCACTTAGGTTTATGGATGGTCTGTAAATTCTTTGATCCCATTTAAGTGGATCAAAAAATTTTTTGTGATGGTGGTGGCAAAAGAATCGATTGCTCTTTTCCTCGCACAAAAGGCTGGTTTATCAGGAGATATTACATGCTAATATTCTTAATACAACATGGTTTCATATCAAGTTTGACTGTCAGGCCGTAAACGCATTGCACATCTCTATACAATTTGGTACCAGGAAAGAACTTTGGCAAATCTTCTATCTTTAGAATTCAAACTTTTACTTACTCCACACCCAGCCACAAAATTTCAAGTTAGTCTGTATGGCTCTAAAATATGATTATGCAGTATGAACAACAATAGACAAGATTTTGTCTTTAAACCAAAGATGTCAGTGACTGAACCATGGACTTCCTATATGTCAGATACGTGTCCTACTACTGAGCTATGGTTGCTTTGCTAATACCACTACCTTTGTTGTTGTTGTTAGTTGCGAAGTCGTGTCCGACCCATCGCGACCCCATGGACAACATTCCTCCAGGCCTTCCTGTCCTCTACTATCCCCCGGAGTCCACTCAAGCTCACACCGACTGCTTCAGTGACTCCATCTAGCCACCTCATCCTCTGCCGTCCCCTTCTTCTTTTGCCATCTATTGTGCCCAGCATTAGGCTCTTCTCCAAGCATTAGGTTCTTCACTACCTTAGGTGGCTTGAAAAGAAGAGTAGAGAAATCCATGATGACCGTACATAACCTCCTGGATCAGGAGTGGCATTCCCTTAAATTCCAATTACCACAAAGAAAAGAGCAGGAAAGCGCTACTGATCTCCTGTTTTGCTTGGGGTCTTGCGTGTCTGGTTGGCCACTGATGGAAACAGATCACAGGAGGAGACAGGCCTTGTGCTCTGAATCAGCACAACTTATTTCTCCAGCATGCCAGTTGCAATAACTACTCTGGAGAAGGTCGTATACTGCAAAATTAGAACAGGTTTCACACTCGTTTAACTGTTGTGACTCTCAAGCGAAAGAAACTCTTGAACTGGACTTCTAGGCATGGACAAAGTAACAAGGAAATCCCTCCCAAGGCCTGCAGCTCCATGATTTGCAAAAGCATTGACCTTTGAGGAAAGCCATAACATTGCTAACACTAACAGCAGGAGTCCCATGATTTCTAAAAAGGTAAAGGTTTCCCCTTGACATTAAGTCCAGTCATGTTTGACTCTAGGGGGCGGCGCTCATCTCCATTTCCTAGCCAAGGGAGCCAGCGTTTGTCCACAGATGGTCTCCATGGTCATGTGGCCGGCATGACTACACACCAAAGTGCACGGAACGCTGTTACCTTTCCACTGAAGTGGTACCTTTTTATCTACTTGCATTTGCATGCTTTCGAACTGCAAGGTTGGCAGGAGCTGGGACGGAGCAACGGGAACTCACCTCGTTGTGCAGATTCAAACCGGTGACCTTTCAATTAACCAGCCCCATAGCTCAGCAGTTTAAACCACTGCGCCACCTGTTTTTCCCTCTTTCTCCTGACAAAAGTGAGGCATTCGAGCCTCATCAAATGTAAAATTAAGAGACAGAAAATTAAATCACCTCATGGTCAAGTCTGCCTGGTCTCCTTAGCGCAGGGTCAAGTGCATCAGGCCTGTTGGTTGCTGCTACTATCACCATGTCATTTTCTCCACCGATGCCATCTATAAGAGTTAGCAACTGAGCCACCAGACGATTTTCTGGGGCATTGCATGAATGTCCCCGTTTCGGGCACAAGGAATCAATCTCATCAATAAAAAGAACTGTTGGTCCTTCCCTAGAGAGCTCTCTTGCTTCTTCAAATGCTTGTCGCATGTTTTCCTCACTTTC
This sequence comes from Varanus komodoensis, assembly GCF_004798865.1. NCBI lineage: Eukaryota > Metazoa > Chordata > Lepidosauria > Squamata > Varanidae > Varanus > Varanus komodoensis. The sequence goes on along the minus strand of NW_025335817.1, from coordinate 7,567,678 downwards.
GCCAGGCCGGGAACCATAGATAACTGGGCCATTGATGCAAATCAGGCATGCACCTACTTCCCTGGTGACAGCTTTTACCAAAAGGGTCTTACCCACCCCTGGAGGTCCCACCAAAAGCATGCCTCTGGGTACAGAAAGGCCTAGCTTCTGGAAAGTTTTTGGAAAGCGTAATGGCAAATCAATGATCTCTTTTAGGGAGCTGCGAATATCCTCCATTCCTGCTACTGTGGGTGTTACACTGTTCTCCACTGAACGATTGTACCAGTCCAGCGTGACAGCCTCTTCAACAATTACACTGGTTTTAGGGGTGACCAAGCCAGCTTCTTCCACAGTGGCAGGCTCTGTGGATAATATTTCAACGCAGGCCACTGGATTGCCCAGAACTGGGCCAAATGTCACAACATGATGAAGAGAGACGCATGTGTTTCTCAGTAGCTCTTTGATTATATCCTGCAACATGGAAGCTGGAGTTGATTTTTTCAAAGCACGGTTTTTAAAAACAACTTTGACCATCACTCTCCTTAGCCTGTGACAGGTCAGCAGCTTCAAGCAATCGATGCTCACGGTGAGATTTCGCAGCTGGCTCTCCCTTAAGCCCTGGGTTCTGCATTTGAGATCGAGCTGCAGGTAGCCATCAGCCAAATCATGCCTTGGCCAAGCTGTACAAAGGCAACTGCCAGCAGGCAGGATGATCCTAATGGTGGACCCCAGCGTGGCACCCACAGAGGAAAAAGCAGCAGGGCCGAGTCTGCACCTCTGGGTGCCTTCATCTTCAGGCTCTTGAAGCAACAGCTTTAATAAAGCCATCTTAAGAGCCAATCCCAGAGCCACAAGCCAGACATGCAGTTGATTTACAGAACACCTTAAAACAAATAACAAAAGAAAGAAATGTTACTCTATTTAAAATTATTTCAAACATGCAACATATACTATATATATATATATATGCAAGATAAACTATAAAGTACAAACAGGCAATAAATAAACAATAAAGCACTGTTACAAAATTATAAAAACAGATAACATCAATGAAACAGGCAGGGAAAAAACAAATGAGACTTCAAAGCCTTCCTGAAGACCTGCAAAGAAGGGGCTGATTAAGCCCTGATATATGCTAACTGCAGAGGAGTGAGGCCACCACTGAAAAGGCCTTACCTTGTATTCACCAGGTTAACTACTCTTGGTGGCAGTGAATGAGAAGGGCCTATTTTGATGACAGAGTATGCACAAGCTAGTAGGGGAGAAAGGAATCCTGCAAGGATGCACCTTCTCCACGCAGTGCATTGACAGTACTGGATTAGATATACAAATAGTTTGATAGGGGATCAGGCAGTGCAGCTTTCCAAATCTGAGCTGTAAAGACATGAAAGCTATCTCCCCTGCTCCCTGCAAAAATCCCGAACAGGTAAGGTAAACAGAAAAGAAAAACGTTCAGGTAAGGTCCAAGGAAACTACATCTAAAACATAAGAACACGAGAAAAATTGAGCTGGATCTGACCAAAGGTCTGTCTAGTCCAGCGTTCAATCGATGCAGTGACCAAACCAGCAAACCGCAGAAAACTCAAAAGCAAGGCATGAGTGCAAAGCACCCTCTGCCCATGCTCCCCAACGACCCGTGCACCTTGGCATACTACCTCTGATTTGAAGATTGTGCCATGACTACATGCTAGCCTTCTCCGGAATGGTTCCATCCAAACGGGTCTACTACATGTCCCAGCCAACACAGCGCAAGATGGGGGTGATGGGAGTTGCAGTCCCACCCATACGTGCAAGTCTGCCATGCAATTATGAAACAGCCGCACCATCGCCAACATTGCCTAGTTTTACTTCTAGCAGTGTTATTCAAAAGCCTTCCTCTCCCTCTTCCAACGTGCTACAGCCCTGCTCACCAAAGCCAACTTCGGGATAATCTTAGACTTGCCGACTCAGAAGTAAGTGAGGCTTATTCCCGTGTAATACTCACCATGCACGAGGACTTTGGCAGGGCAGCCAAATTTCCTTTCTCTTCTGCAGGCAGGAAAAGCAGAAAAGCGGAAGGGTCCTGAGTGTCTCCAAAAGCCGAGTTTGTCAGCAGCCCGATGCAGTAATTGGTTAGCAGTACAGCCAATCAACCAAAGAAACAGTATTTGCGTGAACCTTGTGAGAGTGGTTTTTTCCTCTGGTCCAATCGGAAGCAGGAGGGGGGATACTGCCACGAATCGCTAAGAGAAGAAGAGGCGGGATCAGGCTTCTGATTGGGTTTCGTTCTGAGATAGGTGGGGGGGGAGTTGCGAAGATCATAATTCGCTTGCTAGAGAATAGCAAGGGAGTTGCTTTGTTAATTAACAGCACTCTGTTAATAGGGAGCTGTACGCCGTTCCTAGTGGACTCAGGGGGACTGATTTCTGAGTTAACTAAGTAATGATAATGCCGATAACGACAATAACAAACAGACAATACTTTGCGGTCATTTTTGATAGCAATAAGTTTTGCACAAGAGTCTCCCTTGTCATTCCTTCTGAAGCTGCCTATACACAACTGGTATTTTATGCTCCTGCTGCTGCTGACATGGACAGTCATAGCAAAGATGCTGTTAGTTACAGTGCTATTTTTCTTGATGTATAATCCGCTGTAAAGATCTATACTCCACAGGAACCTGGAACCTGGATGGGTGCCCGACCCATTGCGACCCCATGGACAACACTCCTCCAGGCCTTCCTGTCCTCCACCATCCCCCGGAGTCCACTCAAGCTCACGCCAACTGCTTCAGTGACTCCATCCAGCCACCTCATCCTCTGCCGCCTCCTTCTTCTTTTGCCATCTATTGTTCCCAGCATTAGGCTCTTCTCCAGGGAGTCCTTCCTTCTCATTAGATGGCCAAAGTATTTGAGTTTCATCTTCAGTGTCTGGCCTTCTAAAGAGCAGTCAGGGTTGATCTCCTCTGGGACTGACCGGTTTGATTGCCTTGCAGTCCAAGGGACTCGCAGGAGTCCCCTCCAGCACCACAATTCAAAGGCCTCAATCCTTTGGCGCTCAGCCTTCCTTATGGTCCAGCTTTCACAGCCATACATTGCAATTGAGAAAACCATAGCCTTGACCATAGTCTTTAGTTCCTCTTCGCTTTCTGCCATGAGAGTGGTATCATCTGCATATCTGAGGTTGTTGATATTTCTCCCAGCAATCTTAATTCCAACTAGTGTTTCATCTAGCCCCTCCTTTCTCATGATGTGCTCTGCGTATAAGTTAAATAGGCAGGGCGACAGTATACAGCCTTGCCGAACTCCTTTCTCAATTTTGAACCAATCAGTGGTTCCGTGTCCAGTTCTCACTGTTGCTTCTTGACCCACATATAGGTTTCTCAAGAGACAAATAAGATGGTCTAGTACTCCCATCTCTTTAAGAACTTGCCCCAATTTGTTGTGATTCACACAATCAAAGGCTTTAGCATAGTCAATGAAGCAGAAGTAGATGTTTTTCTGGAACTCCCTAGCTTTCTCCATGATCCAGCGTGTGTTGGCAATTTGATCTCTAGTTCCTCTCCCTCTTCGAAATCCTGCCTGTACTTCTGGTAGTTCTTGCTCCACACATACTGCTGGAGCCTAGCTTGTAGGATTTTGAGCATCACTTTGCTAGCATGTGAAATGAGTGCAATGGTGCGGTAGTTTGTGAACATTCTTTGGCATTGCCCTTCTTTGGGATCAGAATGTAAACTGACCTTTTCCAATCCTGTGGCCACTGTTGAGTTTTCCAAATTTGCTGGCATATTGAGTGTAGCACTTTTACTGCATTGTCTTTTAAGATTTTGAATAGCTCAGCTGGAATACTGTCACCTCTACTAGCTTTGTTGTTGCTCAGACTTCCTAAGGCCCATTTGACTTCATACTCCAGGATGTCTGGATTGAGGTCAGTGACCACCCCATCGTGGTTATCAGGGATGTTAAGCTCTTTCTTGTATAGTTCTTCTGTGTAATCTTGCCACCTCTTCTGCCTTTGTTAGGTCCCTGCCATTTTGGTCCTTTATCATGCCCATCTTTGCATGAAACGTTCCCTTCCTATCTCCAATTTTCTTGAAGACATCTCTGGTCCTCCCTATTCTATTGTTTTCTTCCATTTCTTTGCAATGCTCATTTAAGAAGGCATTCTTATCTCTTCTAGCTATTCTCTGGAATTCTGCATTCAATTGGGTGTATTTCTCTCTTTCTCCCTTGCCTTTTGCTTCCCTTCTTTCCTCAGCTATTTGTAAAGCTTCCTCAGACAGCCATTTTGCTTTCTTGCATTTCTTTTTCTTTGGGATGGCTTTAGTTGCCACCTCTTGTACAATGTTGCGAACCTCTGTCCATAGTTCTCCAGGCACACTGTCTATCAGATCTAATTCCTTAAATCTATTTGTCACCTCTACTGTATATTCATCAGGAATATGATTTAGGTCATACCTGAGTGGCCTAGTGCTTTTCCCCACTTTCTTCAATTTAAGCCTAAATTTTGCAACAAGAAGCTCATGATCTGAGCCACAGTCAGCCCCTGGTCTAGTTTTTACTGACTGTATAGAGCTTATCCATCTTTGGCTGCAGAGCGCATAGTCAATCTGATTTCTGTGTTGACCGTCTGGTGATGTCCATGTGTACAGTCATCTCTTGGGTTGTTGGAAAAGAGTGTTTGCTATGACCATTGTATTCTCTTGACAAAATTCTACCAGCCTGTGCCCTGCTTCATTTTGTACTCCAAGGCCAAACTTGCATATTATTCCAGTTATCCTTTGGCTTCCTACTTTAGCATTCCAATCCCCCATGATGATAAGAACATCATTTTTTGGTGTCAATTCTAGAAGGTGTTGTAGGCCTTCATAGAACCGGTCAACTTCAGCCTCTTCAGTACCCGTGGTTGGGGCATAGACTTGGACTACTGTGATGTTGAATGGTTTGCCTTGGATTTGAACTGAGATCATTCTGTCATTTTGAAGACATTTTGTATCCCAGTATTGCTTTTCCTACTCTTTTATTGACTATGAAGGCTACTCCATTTCTTCTGAGGGATTCTTGCCCACAGTAGCATACCTGATGGTCATCTGAATTAAATTCACCCATTCCTGTTCATTTTAGTTCACTGATTCCTAAGATGTTGATGTTCAGTCTTGTCATCTCTTGTTTGACCAGGTCCAGCTTGCCTTGATTCATGGATCTTACATTCCAGGTTCCTATGGAGTGTAGATCTTTGCAGCACCGGACTCTCCTTTCACCACCAGATACATGGGCATGTTATCCTATCACAAATTTGAACCTGCCTGTCAAGACCCAAGGCAGCTTCAGGGCTCCCTCTGCTAGCCAAGGAACAGCGGAGGAGCTCTGGTAGTTGCAGGATTCTGTCCTCATCCCACTGCAGCTGCCAGGGCTCTCGTGAGTTCCACCTGGGGAGCCCTGGGGAAGAGCTATATAAGAACCAGCTCTTCCCCTCAGAAGCTGCTTTAGTAACAAAGGTCTCCTGATGTTGGTGAAGCCTTTCCTGGTCTGTTAGACCTGAAACTGCTCCAGCGTCCTGCCTGCACCTCTTCTCTCCCTGACTGGTCTGCCTTCCTCGGTTCTCTGACCCTTGGCCTGCTTTGGACTACGCTGTCCATCTTTACAGACTTGCCTAGTATATCAGCTTCCTGCTTGACCTTGAACTGTGTAGTGGACTTGCTCTTGCCACACCCTGTCTGCTTGGGTCCTGGCGCCTTTACCCTATTAGTCAGCCGTCCTTGCCTGGACACTGACAGTGCCCTTTATTGAAGATAATCTTAAAATGGCTCTTCACTGAGGCTGGTGGGCACTAAAGATAGGATCTTCTCAGTGGCTGTGCCTATCCTATGGCATTTGCTCCCATATACTATATGTCTGGCACCATTTGGGGTTGTGCCTTCCACATAATGAATGAGGTGCTTGGTTAAACCTTAATTTTAACTTGCCAAACAAACACACTGGGGAAGGTTGAACCAGTGGGTGCCCGTGCCAGAACTCCGTATTGAACTCAGACCAAAGCTGTGTCTGGTCTGGCATTCTGTTTCCAGAACCAACCAGTAGAACATGAAAATTGTTATCTGTTTGCTTCTTATGTATACTGTCTTTCACTGTGGAAGCTCTTTCACCTTTAGACACTATAACCAGTAACTATTGCTTGATTTATCCTGCTTGAATTTGCCTAATATTTATTAAAATACAATAAATATTCTTTATTAATAATAAATATAATATATATTTAATATTAAATATTTATTACAATTTATTTAATATTTATTAAAAACCACTAAAAATTGCAGCCATCATCCAGCCATCTTGTATTATCAAACTGCTAGAAGTGCTCTGAATTGCCACTAGATGGCAGCTGAACATCAGTGTTAAATATTTATCTCACTAGCCTGAACTTGGAGAGGGGTTTTTTTTTTATATTGAAGAATAAAATCTAATCCAGCATTCCTCTTGTTTCACAATGCCGTGTTTCAAATGAACTAAATGTAATGCAGCAAATTCTCCAGTCATATTCAAGACCCCCCACATTTCAGCTTCATAAAAGTTTATTGTAGGTTTGTTTTGTACACGCGCATTACACTGGAGCTGGAGATACACTGCAGTCATGCAGGAGGAACACCTGCTCTGTCTAATGCATGCCCAGCTAAGGACGGGAAGGGTAAAGCGCAAGTAAAAATGTCAAGAGTGGTGCAAAATTGGCAGCCTACCAGTCAGTGGTGCAACTAGATAATTTGTCGCTCAGGACTTAATGTTCTTCTGGGGACCTCCTTTGGATGGCCGTGCATTTTTGTAGTGAAGTATACAACAATTTTTCTGTTTTTCTCCATCACCATCACCATCACCACTCTACATTTTACAACTTTATATATTAGAATGTTTGCCTATATATGCACATATGAGCACGTGCAATTTTGCATTTTAAGGATGGAATCCTATGCATATTAAACCGGAAAAAAGACCTATGTCTCCCCAGTATTCCCCAGTTAACATAGAGTTTGAAGACTCTTTTCCAAGTATGGCAAGCCATGAGGCCTAATATACTCCAGTCACAATAACAGATCAATAACAACTCAAGAATCACTTTCCTAAGTTTCATAAATTGATCCATCTCCTCCGATCATCTGTCAGCCTGGCTTTCCATTCACCTTGAGTGACTTTCAGCCCTAAGTAGCCCTTTCTAAGGAGAATCAGCACTGGAAGGAAAGAATCTGGAGTGAGGAAGCAGTAGACAGAGTGAGGCTGGCTGGCCGAGTGGCCTGTCATTTACAAACAAATCTGTTTGAAGATGTCCTCTATTTGCAGAGCTTCCTAGTCCAATTCTGGTTTAAATATGAAGGACCGTAAGTTTGTATCTGAAAAGTCTTTCCAGCCACAAGCTTCCACATCCTGTCCTGTAATTTATATAAATTATAACAATTTCTAAATGTGCATCTATACAGAAATTATAACATGCAAGACCAATTCTAGCCTTCTTGCTTTGACTGCCTATACGCTTCCAGGCCCAATTCAAGGTGCTGGTTTTAATCTTTAAACCTTTCACAGCTTGGGACCACAATACTGATGGACCATCTCTCCTGATCTGAATTTGCATGCCACGTCTGAGGCCTTCTTCCAAGTGTCACCTCAAACAGATTTGGAGAGTGGCAGCAAAGGAGAGGCCCTTCACATTGGTGGTCCCCAATTTTGGAATGATTTCCTCCCTGGTGTCATGGCACCAACATTGTCATCTTTTCTGTGGCAGGTTAAGACCTCCCTCCACTCTTAGATCAATTTTTTAAAAAGATGCTGTTTTAGCTGTTTTAAATTTTGTACATTGAAAGCTTATGCTGTATTTTATCATTGTGTCTATGTTTTGTAGTTTGTGAATTGCTGGGAACTACCCAGCAAGCTCCAGCTATGGATGGCATAGAAATAGATAAATAACTAAAATAAACATAAGTAAATTATCTGCACTCAGTTACCTTTTTCGAGGATGCATGTCCTGCTTTTTGAGCAATTCATAGGTGGTCACCCTGGAAGCAGGTGAATTGGTTAAACATCTCCCCCTTACAGCATGTCCACTTCAATTGTACCCTCCAACTGTTTACTGCCCATCGGCTACAAGATGTGTACCTCACTTGCTAGATGTCTGTCTGCCATGCAGCTGTGAAAGGAACCACTGCCTTGCCAGGAAAGAGGCGGCAGCCCTTCGCAACCACTGCTTTCTTGTTTGTGTTTTTGTTTGCAGTTTGTTAAACCAAGTGCCAAACACATGATTTCCATAAAGCACTACTGTAAAAGCAGAGGGGGTGGTCCTATTGACTTAAACTCCCAGACTTAGTATGTATGGTGAGCATCACAATAATCAGGACAATGTGGATGCATTCCAGCCTGGATTATTTTATTGTTTGTGTAGGTGTAGTCCTGGTGCTCGAGGGAATTTGGGGGTGGCTGCCTCGGTCTGTAAAAACAGGCAGCTTATGGAGGAAATTGAGCTGGAAAAGAAGTGAAGAAGGGCAACCAAATCGATCAAGATTAGCTCCCCTATGAAGAAAATTTTCAATGTCTGACAAAATTTAGCTTAGAGAAGGGCTAGGTTTAGAGTAAGGGATGCTGACTTGGTAGAAGGGTATAAAGTATGCCTGGTATGTTGAAAGTAGATATGGAGACTTTTTTCCCCCGTTTCTTCAACACAAGAACCCAGAATCACCCTATGCAGCTGAATGGTACATGTGTGCTTATGTGTGAGAAAGGGCTGCATAAATAAAAGGAAGTACTCCTTCACATAGTACATAACTGAACTATTGAATCAAGTTGCCTGTGCAGTTTCCAAAGATGCGGTGTGGCTGCCAGTGGTCCAGGGAGGGGCAGCTGTGAGCAGACAGGTGGAGGGGGAGGGACAGATGGAATGGGTGATGGTCCACTGAGTTCAGTTGAGGCAGGAGGCTGTGCCAGGTGCCGCTGTATGATAGACAGTGGAGGTGGGGGGCATTTGGGCTATTGGTGCAGCTAAGAAATGCTGCTGTAGCTGCTCATATTGCAAGGGCTGAAATGGGGCTTGTGTGCAGGCGTGGCAGTCTGAAGTGCACCCACGAGCTCTTAGGTGGTGAATGATGAAAATGCAGGAGGCAGCTTCTCAGCGAAGCACCCTCAGCCCTTGGCCCAGCTCCACCCATGCAGGCTGGCTATTGGGTCTTCCTGGACAGAAAAGGTATAAGATGGCTTCCTGTTTCTACCCTGCCTTGCCTGTCTTTTCATGTGCTATGAACATGTATGTGTAGCTATTCTTTGGTCTTGACTTCTGGCTTCGTCTTGGCGTTGTTCTCCAGTCTGGACTCCTGGCTGGTTTGGTCGCCTCAGACCATAAACCATCATCAAGCTCTGTTAGACAAAAATCCAGTGGGACATTCTTTGGGTGCAAGGAGGAATTAGGGCCTTCAGTTTTAATGCAGCAGAATGGACTTCAGCTATCAGAAGCAGGGCAAAGCTTCGCTAAGGCTACGTGTGTCCCAGAGAGCCTTTGCTGAAGATTCTCATCCCTATCTCTTTGCTTGGTTCCCCCTGCTGCTCTGAGCTGCTCTGTCTCCATGCCTTTGTAGGACATATGTTTGGAATACAGAAATGATAGGACAAAGATTTATTAACATATTCAGCAAATACAGGTTCTGTCCAAAAGCAGGAGAAGCGGAATTTCTTCCAGTTAACTTCAAATTTGCACTGAATTCCATAGCCATTATTCAACAGCATAAAAGTTTCAAAGCCAGCATTTCTTCTTTTTTATTGTACATTGTCCCCCCCACCCACCTTGCCCATTTGAAAAGAAGAACAAGTACCCTGCTCTTAGCCATGTCTCTTGAACACTTATGGTATCTCCACCCTTATCGATGCTTAGCCAAGATACACATTTTAAAAGATTTAATTCCCTCCACCTAATAAATCATTCCCTTTCAGCACATGTTTTGTGGCTCTTCTCCAAACAAGCTCAAGCTTTTCAATCTTTGATAATTAAGACAATGCAATCCTCTCTGTACCTTTTCACCAAAGCCACCTCCCAGCTTTGCAGTGTGATTAGTCCGTGTGTGCAAATCCAAGCAGCATTAGACCTGGCTACTCTAAATAAATGTCCTTCTGAAAATACCTGGTTAATTTGCAAATTTACTGTTAGTCCTGAACCATCTCTTGGCATCGTAGCTTTTTGTTTTCTTCTAATATTTCTCCTTTGTATTACTTTTCATGGCTGGTTTAGCTTGCATTGGTAGAGGATATTTTTTCCTAGGGAAAGCACACTTGGTAAGGTGGCCATGTGTCCGCTACTACAGGAAGTAGTTCTTGATTTGAAGGTGCATCAGAGCTCCACCTTCTCTTGGAAGGGGTGCCCCATTCCAGACTGGAACTGTTGCCCATCTGCAGTTAGCTCTTGGGAAATATTATATTTCTATTTACATTATAGTAATTATTTTTAAATTTGCATCTCTGTTGCGATATTCAGAATCCATATTTTTAAAATCACTTTTTCCCTCTGTCCTCCTTTTGGATGATTCATACGTGACTGACTTTACATACTGAGTCATTTACTGCTGTATGCGCTACATCAGGGTGCACCATGTGAAGCCTGCAGGTGGCCCACAAAGCTGTTTGGGGTACCCTGTCAGACTCCCTTGCATCTGCCACCACAGAAAAGTTGTGGTAGAAGTGCCTGGAGTTTCTCATGCTAATGGCAACAAGGGAACCTCTGTCTTAACTTTGAAAGGCCAGAGGTAAGGGATTCCCTTGCTAGCATCACGTGAAGCTGGGAATTCTTCAGGTCAGGCTTGCTAACTTTGCTGAAGGCAAGAATAATTAAAAACAATAATTTTCCAATAATTGTTCCAGATGGAGGCCTCTTAGACTCCCACTCAAAATGCTGTGGAGTTAGTCCATTTTATTATTATTAGTAGTAATTACATTTCTATATTGCCCATAGCTGAAGCTCTCTGGGTGGTTTACAAAAGGTATAAAAACAATAAAGTGCTTTTTTTTGTCTTTCATATTTTTTCTGATAAGAAAAAAGGCAGAAGACAGCTTGGGAAAACATGGGTGGATGATATAATTTGGACCCCAGAAAATTCAATTAATGGGGCAGGGTTAAAAAAGAAATATTTGTCTGGAAGCACTCCAGCATTTGTTCCACACAAAGCAGTTAATCTGCTATATTTATTGTTAGGTTTGTTGTGGAAGTGAGATCCAGGCACTACACAAGGAGCATTTCCTGCCTTTCTGCTACATAACCTCTAGTTGGCACTGTGGTGTTGTGGAATAGCATGAATCCATAAAAAGAATTTGTGCTTTCTTTCACTTTCACAGTTAAATCCTGCATTTGCCTGGCTTTAAAAGCTGAAAGTGCTGGTTAGACGCAGAAGCAAAACTGGAGGGTTGTGATGCACTCATGGTTGTTTATAGGTTCTTCAGATGGCATGAGAAATGCCCAGAGCTGAGTAAGCAGGGATTCAGATTCCCAAATACTTGCCCGTGAGGGTACAGGATCTTCCCAATATGTTCTTCAGAAGCCATGAAACTGCTGTCAAGAAGGAGAACAAAACATTATTTTTGAGTGTCATTTAATAATCATCCCAGAATGTAATAATCCCAAGATTATTAAAGTGCCATCTGATAACATTTCAAACAGTAAGCCCTCTTGGACTCCACAAGGCTTCCTTCACTATCCTGGTGCCCTCATATTTGGTCTCACCATCCCTGGCCATTTGCCATGCTGTCTGGGGCTGATGGGAGTTGTAGTCCAAAACATCTGAAGGGGCCCAGGTTTGGGAAGGCTGCAATAAGGCATATATTTAAGTACACATTTGTAGGATTGTGCTATTCATCAAGAAGAAATGAACAAGGGACCTAAAATGTAAGAGAATCAGGGTGTTTACTCAGCATGACCTTTAGATGATTATCTCAGAAGCATCTTTTTTTGTTGTTATGGCCAGCATAAATCAATGCTGAAGTCAAAACAGTATCTCCCTGCACATAGAAAGCAATTATGTCAAGCAGAAGAATGAGCCTGTCATATCTGACATGCTAGCTTTCCACTTGCAGTTAATTTTTGACATCATGCAAATTGAAAGGTCCTGCAGTTCCTTCACTGCTGTTTGTAGTGGTGCAGTTCAGGAAGGGATCTATCCCAGGCTTTTCCCTGCACTTCCAATTTCATTGGATGGAGGAAAAAGAGGCAGAAGGGAAATTGGCTTTTTGGAGCAAGTATCTTTTATGACAACGGTTAATGTACCTGTCTCCACTCAGAATCTCAGATGGTACAAACTGTAACTTGCTAACATTCTTTCTGGATGAAAATAAAACAATACACTTGTTTTGCTTTATAATGCTTTTCTAATCCTGCTGCACTACTCACTTCTTATATCCTCCACTTTTCTTAGAGACAGAAAAATAAAAGGAACAACTCTTTCTATGTGTTGACCAAAATTTATTTCAACGCACTCTTATCACCCAACCCACATATGTAGATTTACTCAGAAGTCAGCCACACTGAATTCAGTGGACACAACACAAGCTTATCTACACTCACTTGGCAATACATGCCAATAAGTACAAACAGGAAACAACATTTTGATGGGATGTTTCTTTCTTTTATAGGATCAAGGCTTTCGATAGCACATCTCAGGCCAACTGAAGACAACGGCAATATTCTAATGCAACTTTTATTGACCTCAGAAGAAATGAGGTTTTACCAGTGCCAATTGAATGAGGTAAGATTTTGAGTATGTACATCTGGCAGCAATTGTGTGGAGGTCCCAATTTTGGGGAAATATGGCCATTCCAATAGCAATACCACTCTATATACTTGACTTAATGCAAACGGACTAACATAAACCACAAAATATGTTAGTTTGGTTATTTGTTTTTAAAGAAAAGAACAGAATCCAAAAATGGGTCACGAAAAAGCATTCACTTCAAACACAAACTCATACATGTGAACACACACACAGAAAAACAGGGCCAATTTTACTGCTGTCACTTTTCTGATTGGTGAAAATTTCCAGGGCAGAACCAGTCAAGTTTAATCACCTTGCGGGGAGAGAGCACTGCAGACATGTGGCATTTTTGTAATGTTTGCCTTCTTTACAAATATAGGTAAGAAAAGCCATGTTAGAACAGACTAAAGGTCTACCTTGGTCTTCTCCAACCTGGTGCCCTTCAAATGTGTTTGAATGCAACACTCAGTTCCCAGCCCAGATGGATACTGGAATGATGGGCTTTGCTGTCCAGTTACTGGGGCCTGCTGGTTGTTAGACAGGGCTTAACAGGTCTTCTAAGTGTTTAATTTTATTTTTCTGTTTTGATTTGGTTTTAAATTTCCTATCGCTAACTTTTATGATGTTTCAATCAGTTTTAACAGTATTTTTAATATTCTTTTAAAAATATGCTGTTGTGAACTGCTCAGAAACCTTTGGCTCTTAAGCATACTGAAATTAAACAGACAAACCAACACACCTGGAAGGCAGCAGTTTAGGGAAGGCTAGTCTATCTGCTTCAGCTTTCTGTTCCCATAGCAGCCAACCAGATGCCTCCAGGAAGGCCACAAGCAGAATGTGAATGCAATTTCCCCCTTTCTAATCCTGGAACTCAGGGTTGAATGATGGCGAGACTGAGGCCTGATCCAGCACAGCTCTTGTAATATTCTCAAGGCTTGGAAGAGATCTTCTGAGAGCACAGCTATTATTTATTTATTTATTTATTTATTTATTAAAACATTTTTATGCCACCCCATTCACTATGGCCACTACATTCTCTTGAGTTCCTGGGTGTAGTTGCAGTGGTGCCCCTCATGCTGCACTCAGGAAAACCCAGCTTCTCTCCAGCTTCCCAGTGTGGGTGTGGGCAATTTCTAATCCTGGTTTGCAGGAGAGTCATGTGTGGACACAGCCTGCAACCCAGCTGGCAAGAGGCAGCCCCCTTGCCTCTTCCTTCCCTTGAATGGCTTTTACATACCAGAAGCAAGCTGTGAATCACCCCAAAGAGGAAAAAAGGTTGTGTTGATCTGAATAGAATTTGCATGTGCTCATGAATATGGGTACATATGTGCACACACACACATTTAGATAGCAGTACCATAGTGAGATGGGATAGCTTCATATTAGCCACTGCGGGGAGCAGGGGCGACACATAAGGGAGTGCTTCTCTAGCAATGCAGGCAGCTGCCATTTTTCCATCCTTCAGCAAAGCTTCCTCTCACCAGTGGCCTTTCAACAGAATGAAAAGGACTGATAAACCCAGATCTGTGGGAACTGCTGAAATGAATGTTTCCCTTTGTGAGGGACAGTAATTCAGTTGACCTGTTGCCCCTCATTACTGTAATTGTTCCTGCTTAGAATTTTTCCAGGTATGTTTCTCTGGGGAAAGGATAAATGAGTGTGGTGGGGGGGGGACACCATATATTCAGCACATGCTAACAATTTGTCATAAGCAGACGGTGCTGTGACCCTTCTCCACTTGCATCCAGGCCTTTCGAACACTCGCTGCTTTTGCTGCTTGATGCCTCTGCAAACTAGCTGGGCTCTGCATGGAAGTTGTGCTGTGTGTGATCTAGTGAACTCTTGGAGGGGAAGAAAATCTCCCAGGGCCACTCTCTGAAATACTCTGCAGGTCAGCAGGTGGGGCGCAAAGCGCATTTGCCAGGTGCCATCCACAGTTGCATGGATCACAGCTACTGTTCCGTGCTCAGCACATTTGCCTTATCTCAGTGTGAGAGGCAGTGTGGTATAGTGGTTCATGGTGCGGGCCTGGGATGCAGGCGATCGGAGTTCTTGACCCCCCCATTCAGCTATGGAGCCAGGTGGGTGACTCTGGGCCAGTCACTGACTTCAGCCCAACTTATCTCACGGGGTTTCTGTGGTGGGGACAAGACTGAGAGCACGAGGAGAATGCTGGAAGACGCTTTGAGTTTGCTATAAGAAAAAAGTGGGATTTAAATCTAATAAATAAATGTAACATGCAGACTTGTACTTTGCAATGGCACTTGATATGAGATCGTGTAGAAATGATGATGTGGCAAAAAAGGGTGTATCAAAACCTGGATTTTTAAACATCATCATCATCATCACTAACCTTCCTAGCCTTGCATTATTAGGACGAGGCTATTTTGATCAATCTTGATGTGTTCTCTTTTCTTTTGGTATCATTTTGGTCAGCTCTGTCTTTTACCTGAAGCCAGGCTGCACAAGAAGTGGTCCAGTGCCACTCCAGAATGTCGGTTCATCTCTCTTTCCTACTAATAGGCAGCAGGTTTGCAAGATTGCAAGCACAGTTGTCTCTGCCATCTCTGGCTGCCTGAGCTTTTTTTTTTTTTTAAAGTGGGGATGTTGGGGGCTGTGCCTCCAACTTTCTGTGCCTAACCAGATGCTGGGCCACTTAGGCAGTTTCTCTCCATTCTTTGTCTTCAAAGCTGGATATAATAGAGATGTACAAAATTACACATGTTGTAGAGAAAATGGATAAGGAGACACTTTCACCCCTCTCTCCCAATACCATTTATTTCTTTTATATCTATACCACCCAATAGCTGAAGCTCTCTGGGTGGTTCACAGCAATTTCTCAAAGTACAATAAAAGAGTTGTAATAAAATACAACATAAAACTCCAGTATACAAATTCAGAACAGTCTAAAATTCCAATATACACAAATTGAAAACAGTTTGAACATCTAAAGCAATTTCAATAAAACTAGATCTAGTTAAAATAGCTGACATAACTCTTCACATGCTGTTAAATGCCTGGAAATAGAGGGCAATCTTAACCTGGTGACTAAAAATGATGCTAGATACGAGACCCCAACGGTGCCATCACCTCAGGTTGACTAGTGGGAAATTCAGGACAGAGGAGAAGGACTTCTTCACACTATCCCAGAGTCAGTCTATGGAATTTGCTTCCATAAGACGTTGTGAAGTCACCAATCTGGATGGCTTTAAGAGGGGACTGAGCAAATTCATGGAGGCAAAGGCTCTCAATGGTTCCACTTTTCTGCAGTTTTTCTGGTGACCTCCTTTCCTCCCTCATGCACAAAACTTCCTTGAATGACACTAGGTATGGGGCCTGGGGAAGGATACAAAATGGTGACCAGTGTATTAATGCCTGTCGGTTCGTTTCCAGGCCAAATTCAAAGTGCTGATCTTCACCTTGGAAGCCCTAAAAGACTTGTGGCCAGTAAATCTGAAGTCGATCTCCTCCCATATCTGTCTGTGTGGACACTAGGTCTTCATCTGTGGACCTTTTGCAAGTGCTCCAACTAAATATGAGATATAGCTATGAGAGAGACCTTTTTGATGGTAGCACCTTTTATTTTACCAGGCATTTGAAGAATTGGTTTTTTAGCATTTTTAGATCTTTGAACTGGTTTATCCTTGCTTCTGGTTTGATTTTTGGCTTTATCATGTCCACTGCTGTTATTATCTCCCCTGCATTTTATTTTATGTTTTAATTTGTACACTGCCTAGAAAGCTTGGGTTATTGGGCAGTTAAAAATCAAATAGGCTTTCTAGTTAGTCTCTCAATTAGATGCAGCTGTACTTATTTACAGTGCTTGCATGTGTTTTAAAGGATTTAAGACATAAAAGTATAGCAAGGAATTCATTTTATTGACATTGTTGAGGTCTTTTAAGAAATCTCTATTAAAATATATATTGAGATGTTTGATACAGAGCATGTTTCACAAACTTTTTAATTACATTCTGAAGAGAAAGGGTACTTTGCATTGTTATTTCTATACTGCAGGCTGTTAAGAGTGTTCAGAAAGCATACAAAATGTAAAATATTAGTCTCAGAATGATATATCCCTTAATGATTTTTTTTTAATTGGAGCTTTGCATTGTGCATTTTGTAGATTGCAGGAACAATAAGGGAAGGGAGAACTGATCAGTAAAGTTTATTTAAGAAATTTAACTTTAGAAGAAATTGATTTTAAAAGGTATTTATAAATTCTTGCTTCATGTGGACTATTTTGTAAGGGATGAACAGAAAATGACTATCTGAAACTGACTCGAGGTTAAATTAAAAGTTGCTCTAACTGTGAGGTTAGCAACCACATTTGATGCTTAAAAAAATACTGCTAGGTGTGACCTACACATTTTATTATTTATTTATTTATTTAAAATATTTATATGCTGTCCTAATCGCAAAAAAGCCTCAGGACAGCTTACAATGTAATAGCATAAATAAAATTCCTGACCTACACTGGCTGCAATTAAAAACATAGAAAAAGCAATATTAAAACTTATTAAAATGCTTCTGGAATAAAAAGGTCTTAACCTGGCGCCAAAAAACAAATAACAACGCCAGGCGGACCTCTCTGGGGAGCACAATCACATAGATTTTTGTGATTTCCAGCAACACTTCCTTCTCCTCCTTGGAACCAGATGCAAATCATTCTTTGTGAGCACTGGTGGGATGGTAAATGTGGGTATGTCAGGTGCTCAACCTGGCAAGCCCCAGGGAGAGGCCAAGCCTTCATGCAGCTGCACTCACCTTACCAACAAACCAGACTGAGGTGTTTTCCTCTCTACCAGAAGCAGGTCTTTGGTAAAGCAAGTGGGTCTCTGTCTGTTCAAGACCAAGCCACCTCCAAATATGACACATACAAAGACAACTTTCCCCAAACACTTCTGGGAAAAATGCATGTAAGACCAGATCAGGCTATCCCAAAGCAGTTTTCATTATGAGAGCGAACGGCACATAGTTTTCCTCCCAGCTGCTCTGATGGTTATGGCTACGTTTGGAGGGATCGGGAATGTCTTGAGGGGGGGTGGTCTGATGAACCAAGAGTCCCTGCAATGACAAAAGGCACTATAAGCCCTACTTCGCTGCGGTGCTGTCTGCAGGCTGCAGATTGCCATGGAGGAAAAAAGCTCGCATTGGTACCAATCAGAGCTTTCCCCTTAAGGTTAATTGCATTCTGCAGGAGGGAATTTTCATCTGGGTGATGGTGAGAACTCCCCTCCTTGCACTCCACTGTTCCAGTAAAAATCAGGGCACCTCCCACCAACTATTAAACATTTAAGGCCCCAGGCAAAGAATATGGACAATGCAAAAAGTGACTAAACAGATTTGAAATGAAACTAAACGAACAAACAAATAGGATTCTGGGGCAGATGGTTCTGTTTCATTGAGTATGTGAATAAAATTAAGGAAAGAATGAGACCACCACCATTGCCTGTTAAACTCTGCAAAAACATCTTGGTTGCATGTAGTAACTGAAAATACAGAGTTAGCAGCACTTAATTACTTACCATGCCAATGTATATCTTTATTGCATAGAATTTGTAAATGATTTTGCTCCTTAACACCATCTGTTCTTGATGTTGTTCATTGTGTGTGTGTGTGCATGCATGCATGCATGCATGCATGTAAAATGTGCTAACCACATAATCAAAGTAACATCTAGTTTGGGCCAGAGTGTGTGTTTGTCCAGGACACAGAAAAAGTGTATCTCTTTTCTGAATTTTTTCCCAGCTTTTGATGTTGGTGCTGATGGGCAATGCATAGATGCGCATTATCATATGTCCCATGGGAGCCATCCTTGAACCCAGGCCACAGCATCAACCATCACTAAGAGCCCATTCTCCTGAAACAAATGCACACAGCATAAATCTGGATTTGGGGCAATGATGCAAACATTAAAAAAAAATTAAAAGCATTGAATGAAATTGGGAAGATTCTGAAGTACCAAGAGGCTGCCCAATCAGAAGCACCAATGGCTTGAAACCTGCGAGAGCTTCAATGGCAACTAGGTAGGGTTCCTGAGATGACACCCATGGGCACCAGAACACCTGTGGTAACTTGCAGTTGTACCTAGAAAGCTCTTTGCCCATTTAAATATATATATATCCTAAAAATCTTGGAGAACTTGCTGCAAATCAGCTGCTGGTGGGCGGTCAGAGAAGGAGAGTTGCTTTCTGCTCCACAGAACCGTTTGATCACACAGCCCTTTCTGCTTAGGTCTCTCTTGACTCCCAGCACAGAATAATGTTGAACCCTGCCAGCTTTGCATTTTGAGGACCTTTGGGCATGAAAACCCCTACCTTATTAGTGTCACCAGCTGAGATTGCTGCTCATCCTCTTCTTCATCTTTGCTCCCACTGCTTGACAGGTAGAGAGCTGGGGAACAAACAGGAAGTGGCATTTTCTCCTTTTGTCGTCACCATAAGCCAGAGACAAGTTGATGGCATGTAACAGCAGCTATGAATGAAAGTCCTCCAGGATGTCCTGTTCTTGACAAGCAAGGCTATGGCTTCTTCTTTGGAATTGAACCCTCTCATACTTTGTCATCTTCTTCTTTTGCCTTCGATTTTCTCTAACATTATTGCCTTCTTCAGTGAGTCTTGCCATTTTATGAAGTGCTCAATGTATGATAGCCTCTGTTTCATCATGTTTGCTTCCAGGGCAAGTTACAACATAATTTAAGGCCCACTTGTTCATCTTCCTGTTGGTCCGGGGTATTTGCAAACCTCTCCTGCAACACCATGTTTTGAATGCATTGATTTTCTTCCTGTCAGTTTTCTTCACTGTCCAGCTTTCATATTATCCAGCTTCTCCCACACCACATGCCTGCTGTTTGCAGTGGGAAGAAAACTTCCAGAAGACCTCATTTAGTTTGGCCCTGAGCCCAGCCCAAAAGAATGACTCCTGATTAAAGTGAAAAGACTTTGAAGATTTTATTAAGTACTTCCAAGAATGTTGTCTAAGTCAATGAACAAGTCAGTTATGCAAAGGAATTTGGGATTTGCATAATTTAATGCTAGGAACTGTGGACTGGGGTGGCTGTCACAAGGGAAGATTCTTTGAAATGGCAACAGAGAAGGTGCAATTGTTAAGCCAACGGCTGTTTTGCCTGTTATTTGGTAGCAATGGTACTATTAGGGAGAGATGTATGTCCTTAGTAAAGCACTTTCCTTTTCATCTGAAAGGCTCTTGCAAGCATTAATTACTCTTAAAACGTTAATAAAAACCAGAAACCCCTCTTTTGTTCTAACAAGGCAGCATATTGTCTGTTTGGAAGGCCGAAGTTATAGTAATTTTCAAGTCATAGTAATGGAACGCAACACAATTTAGTGGCCAAGTCAAGGGATGAATCTCCCCGGCTCCACCCTGCCACCATGTTGAAAGGAACAAAACCCGAATGATTCTGGCATGTGTCAGGCTGCATAAGTAATTTTCCCTTCAACTGTATTGATGCCGCATGTTTAGTCCCATTGGTTAGGAATTTGGGGAAATCTGTAGCATAATCTTCATCCCCTCACCCCACATCAGTTAGCTGACTTGCCACCAGTCTGTCCCCGAACTGTGTCCGACACAGCTGGTAACTTGTTCACAGCAGCAAAATGCGACCTTTCCTGCTCAGTGCTGTGGTCATCGCAGCCATGCTTGGTGGGGGATTCTGGGAGTGACAGTTCAACCCACAGTCAGAGTGGGTGACACCTTTGTCTGTGGACTCCTGTGGCTTCCTTTTTGGGCTTTATTGGAGCGAGCCACTGTGTGGAACCCCATCCCCCAAATAGGCCGAGAACTATGGATAGGTACTCTGGCAACTAGGCAGGTTCCAGAAACTCAGCCTGTGAGTAAATTGCATAATGCTAATGTTGTCAGGACAAAACTAGTGAAATCTCTGCCATACTACGGCTGCTAAAAGTCTGACACTGTGAGAGCAGGTTTAGACTTGAGGTGGGACTCCTGATCTGATCAGGAATCCGTGTCGCAAGCCTTGCTCCCCATGATTGCCTTAGAGATGCTACTGCTTTCCTGTCCTACTCGAGTACATTCTTGGATATGCTAATTGTTTGCCTGTCCCGAAGGTTCTTCTCTTGTGTTGTGTGTCTTCCTTACATTCAGCCCTATTGTTTTACTCCCATGTGCCTCTAGCAAGCTGCCTATTTGATCTCCCACCTGATCCCTGACTCCTCCTCCAAACTGGGTAAGTAACTGGTAGGTTTTAAAAGCCTACCAGTACAGAACCATCTCGGTAGTCCCTTCTGGGCTACCTGCTTGCCACATGTATTTCCTGAATAAGCTATAAATGTTCTTTTGATTGTTCAGTGCCAGCAGACTTGCTCTTGTCATTGTTGATGCACATATTTTATTTCATCGGGCAATGTTTTCTCAGTCCCTCTACCCTCACACTGTTCTTCATATCCAAACACTCAAGTACAGCAGTCTTGCTATTTTGCTTATGAACTTCTTTGAGCAGTTCAAGAGGGTTGCAGAATGCCTTCTGCTTTTACCAGTTAAATTTTATTTCTCTTTTATTCTAAAAAATAAATTAAATTAAAATTATTCTAAAAAATAAGAATGGTGGGCATGACTCAACATGTTCTCTTATTTTGCATTACACAGAACCGCAAAGTTTGCCCAGTTTTTTATAGACTAGTTCTCCAGTTAATTTCCTTCATTTCTCTAGCATAATATCACTGTTCTCATTAATGCTGTATTCTGAACTATGGTGCAATTCTATGCACGTTTACACAGAAATTAGAGCAATTAAATTCAGTAGCAATTAAATTGTGTTCCCTAGAAAGTGTACACAAGATTGCAGCTTTAGGGGTTTTGTTTTGTTACAAAGACACATTCAGAGAATTATGAGTATCCTATGAATGGTGGAAGGATTGCGGTGCAGGGCAGAAGGAAACTCGAGCACTATCAGGATGCATCAGACATTAGACAGCCCCAAAGCCCCTTTCTAAGGCTGATCCTGCAACCTCAGGACTGGCATGGCTTTTCCCTATTGGCTGTGGTAGGGCGGGGGAATTTTAGGACTTTTTTCTGTCTCAACAAGCATAGGATTGTTCCTTTATGTTCCCTCACATATGAATAATCCCTTGGATGGTATTGTTTTTTACATTAAACATTTTTCTCTTGGCTGAAGGCATTGTGAAGCATCTTCCTTGCAAGGTTGAACTTTTCCAAGTCTTAAACTGCAGTTCTGTAAAGTATATTGAGTGGGGAGCATCTTCGTTTTTTTGAGACCTTTCCTTCTCAGACAGTAGGAGCAAGTTGAGATTGATTGTGGACCCTTAACTGAGAGCTAAACTGAGGCAGGAGCATGAAAGTTGGAATGAAAGAGAAAGGAGAAGACAGAAAATTCTTCTATAACAGGGCAGAATATTTGGCTGGGACCTTACAGCAGATGTGGTGCATCCTAAATACCAGTTGGTTTTGTGTGTGCATGTTTTTACCATGTGGCATTTCATCAAAGCCACAACAAGGTGAACAACTGGAGAGCTGAAGTGAGAAGTAAGAAACATGACAGTATAACTCTGTGTAGTATTTCTTGTTGAGCCTCAATCAGAGTAAATAGGTAATTTCAAAATCACAAATGTCAAAAGGTTAATTTTGGGATATTCACCTTAAATACTGAATATTCACCAGTATTTTTTAATCTTTCAAGGGCAAATTTGCTTGTGAACATTGCATGTTGATATTGAATATTGGCAAGTCCCCTCTTAGAAGTGTACTCAGTGGCAATTAGTTTTCATTGCGAAATGATTCACCCAATTTCAATTAATGATGGGTGCCTTCAGGCATGCAGTGGGGACTACTAACAAGAGCAGAGCTAAACTAGAGCTAAACTAACAAGAGAAGAGCTAAAGAAAGTTGAATAAAGGATCAATGTATAGAAAAGTGGAGTCTTTTTATTATTGGAATAAAAAAAACCTCAAGGGTTGTCAATGGCACCATTTAATGTGGCTGAAAGAAAACTCAGAGTTTTATGGGCATCTGATCAAGCATAGGAGGGCACCAAGGCAAGGATTCTCCAGCAAAAGACACAGATGGCTAATTTCAGGCATCTCTTTCTTCCCCCCTGCAAACAATGTGTGGAAGGGGGTGGGTGTCCACAGATTCTCACACCCTTCTGGAGTGCCATTCTGGCTTTTGCCGTCCTTTGCAAATACAGACAGGGACAGAACGTTTCAGTGCTTTATACATGCATGTAGCTGAACAACCGCATGGTTGATTTTCCCATTGAACACTTGAAAATCGGCCTCTTGATTCACCTATACATGTTGAATGGTGCACACCTGAGCTGAATTCATCCATGCATGTGTGTATGGGGATGGAACCCTTGGTGTTGAGGAGTTGTGCAATTCTTCTGCATTGCACATTTGGCCAAATCTGAGTGTTATACCATCTGGTCAGTTCCTAAGAAAGAAAGGACTGTCAGGTGCTTGGGAATCAGTCTGAGAAGCACCAATAGGAACTGTGAGAGACAGAGAGGCTTATCATGAAAGGTAGCTTTGATAGTATATAAAATTCACTGATGGACCGAACCATCCGTATCTCAAGATCCCCAAGCTTGCTGGAGGCAGCTAAGATTAGCTGTAGGTGCTCTAACTTGTAGAAAGCTAGCACAAATTATGTTTTCACCAACATTAAAGTACCAAAGGTACCTGAAATGGGGATGGTGTATAAGGTACAAAGCCCAGCTGACTCCTGAAAGGAACCTGTTCTGGGCCCCTTAGAATATGCTAAGCTGGTACTAGCATAGCAAAAGATCCAGCAGGCTGAAAAACCTGACACTCCTTCTCCTTCTGCTTTTTGTGTCCTGGCCAGTAGCATTTAGGATTACTGCCTGCCATAGTAGACAAAGGCTTATGCAAATGTGAAGGACAATATAGGTTACAGATGAACATTCATAGACGTTGACCTCACCTTAGGTTGTTTCATTTCCTGGAAGCAGAATCTTTTGCTCTCAGCTCCTCTTGGTGGGTCACATTGGGACCACTTGGTGGACCACCATGGAACAGAATGGTAGATTAGATAGGTCTTGAGTCTGGTCCAGATGGTTTCTTCTTATGTTCTTGTTCTCACAGTCGGCTGAATACGGTAATCCATTATTGAGTGTTGAAACAGTGAATGATATACACACGCAACATGTTAATCAGGCCATGGAAGATGAACAACAAATATGTGGTTAAGCAGTGAACACAACTACAGCCAAAGATTCGCTTTCAGAACTCTGGTCAAGAACGCCTTGGCATCAGTGCCATAGTAAACCATCGTGTTGTTTTTATTAGTGACACATGTAAGTCACACATGGAACAATAATGAAAAGCAGCCCAATTCAATCTTCTCATGTTGTCATAATTGCAATTATTTCTTATGCCTCATAGAAGTGAAATTTTGAATAAATCGAATCCATGCTTGGAAGATCGTTTTGAACCATCTCCATTCTTGTACTTTCTTCTTTTGCACTAGAAGATTGTCCTGCAAACATCTTTCTCAATAGGCTTGACACTTGGCGCAAGATTCATCTCTTTTCATAATAACAGAGAACATCATTAAATAGATTGAAAAACCTTTCGAAAAAAGAGCAAACGGCTGGACCTGTTGCCCTTTTATAGTAAGCTATGAGGATCATTTCCTATTCAGTGTGGCAGTTCTGAAGTGTTGATGCTTCTGTACAGCTACAAGATCTGACAAGCTTGTACATGTGCAAGGTGCATGCCTGCAGACGAGACAGGACAACTTTTGTTAAATTGCACTCCCTCCCCCACACTTCTGTGTGGTTGGGATGAAGGCATAGAAGCAGTGCGAGGTCTTTGCAGCGTTGAATTTGGCACGCGTGATCTTCTTTAAAGCTCCTATTTTCATTTGTTTTAAACAGAATGTTTAGCAATCAAGCATTCCGTCATTTTCTGAATTTCTTTTGTTTGAGATAGGATTTAAAATTGTAAATACAGCATTGGCATGCTGCAGCTGTAATAAGCATGGACATTAAACATGCTATAAATGGGTTTGATGACCCACTGTCTATCATTGTGCAATATCTAATTTCGCAGAACAAGCCAACATTTGGCAATTGTTTTCTGGCACAGGCTTTTCAACTATTTAAGCTAGGAAGCAGGTCAGTTCATACCTTACCTTTTTTAGGTGTTATGCCGAAAAACTTCCTTTTTATTGTGTATACTTAAAAATGTCATGTGTGAATAAGACAAACCAAGACATTATTTATTTGTACTGTTTCTGAACTGCTAAATATTAAGAAAAATCCCTAAGTGGTTTCCATAAATATATTGAAATCCCAGTCAAAAACACATGTAAAATACAATTTTGGAACCAGCAATACAACAATAATCAACACCAGAACAGCATGGTTAATTCAATTATGACCCAGGAAAAGGTTGGGTTAACAGATGCATTTTCAGGAGGCATTTGAAAGATAGTGAATTTTCTGCCTCCCAATCTGCACAAGTGAGCTTTTTCCCACAGGGTAAGTGCTATCACTGAGAAGGCCCTGCCATTGGCGTATCAGAGTAACATTCCAATGATTTTGGAATGACCAGCAAGGCCTCCTCTCCTATAGTTAAAGGAAGGCAGTTTGCTAAATAACCTGCTCCTCAGTGTTCATAGTGTTATATATGTGTTATTATATAGGTATTCTCATGAGGAGCCTACAATTCACTGCAGCTACCTGTCAATTGTAAACTCAGTTGCAGATTTTTGGTTGCTGTCATGTAATGTGTAGTCTGTAATTCCAGACTATCTAAATCAAGAAAGGGGGGCCCCTTTGAACATAAAAACCCAGCCGAGTCCTCTGGATCTCTTTTGGCACAGAATGTAAATCCGAAGAACATTTATATTTCTGAAACATTGGCCTCCAGAGAGGTCCGCCTGGCGCCGTCGTTATTTGTTTTTCGGCGCCAGGCGAAGACCTTTTTATTTAAGCAGCATTTTAAATGATAATATTATTGAATTTTATCGGGCCAGGGCAGCTTATTTTATATTTTATATTGTATATTTGTATTTTATTTTAATGTATATATTTTAAAATGTTATTTATGATGTTTTAATTTATTGTTGTAAGCCGCCCCGAGGCTTCGGCGAATGGGGCGGCATAAAAATGTTTTAATCAATAAATAAATAAAATAAAATATATATTTTATTTTATTGTAGTTATTTTTATATTTCCTTTCAATCATATTCCCAGGGCAGTTTAGAGATGAACAGAGCAATTAAAATGTAAATACCAAAATAAAATAAGTGAAAGCCCCAAAGTAATATAGCACAGGCAATGTAAAAGAGACATAACCATCTCAGTCCAGAGAGGCAGAATTGAACTGGGACTCAGGGAACCAGGCTTCTAGTCCCCATTTTGCCATGGAACTCTGGGGGACTTTGGATCAGTCATGGACTCCCTCTCTAACCTACTTTATAGGGTAGTTCTGCAGATAAAATGGAAAGGAAGAGAACCTTGAAATCTTCCTTTGCTTTGCTTCCTTGCAAGAGAAAAATTAACATCAAATTGGGCTTTAAATATAACAACAAAATAATACATAATTAAACTGTCTAAGTTTAATTGATCTTTGTGTCTATTTACTCCTGCTTTGCTAATCTATCTTGCAAGATTTGCAAGTGCTTTAAACATCTGAACTGGGAAGCCATGATTTGAACTCTGACTGAATGAGGAATTCATCAATTTAGGATGAGATTGTGGTTGTCTAAATGGCTGCTGTTTTGGGTTGAGTGAATAATAATTTAAAATTATTTTAGAAAAGAACTCCAGGAAAAGAACTCTCCCGCTGAGGGCCAGCGTGGTGTAGTGGTTAAGAGCATGGGACTGGGACTCAGGTGATCCGGGTTCAAGTCCCCGCTCGGCCATGGAGCCAACTGGGTGACTTTGGGCCAGTCACAGACTCTCAGCCCAACCCACCTCACAGGGTTGTTGTTGTGGGGATAAGATGGAGGAGGAGAATGATGTCAGCTGCCTTGAGCCCTTTGTAGGAAAAAGGCAGGCTATAAATTGGAAAAAACAATCATTGTGATGAAAGAACTAGATTCCTGTTCCACTGCCATTTGTCAAGAAATGTTTTCAAGAATTCAGAACGTTGAAAACACAATTGCAGAGTGGTGCTGTTCCCCATGGACAGGAACAACCCAAATAGTACCAATGCACAAGGCTACAGCAGACCCACCCGTTCAGATGTTCCAAGTGAACTTTTATCCAGTCTGGCTGGGTTAGAGGAGGTTTGGGGAGAGCAGCATGTCTGTTGCACTGTAAAGAAAAGAACCTAATGATGCGGCGTACCAGCTCAGTATATGTGCCATTACAATGTGCACACAAAGCAGAACAGTACTGTTTCTTAAGTGGGATGTTCTGGTGGTCAAACAGAATTACATTTTTAATATTTTGGAACTGCTCTGTATTCATCTGGACAGCATTCTGCCTTGTGCAATCCTGATTTTTCAAGGACTCACTCCTGAGTTTTGAATCATGTTTTTCCTTCCACTTGTTTCCTTTCCTAGATGCATTTTGTGAAATTTATGAATTTGACCTTGGATTGTGCAGCCTGCCTTTAGGTCCCTGCTCTGCTTGAGTGCAATATGGAGCAAAGAAATCGTCACCAGAACTTCCTTCTGTATACTGGGAATAAGACCACCATGTTTCCAAGTGTTGTGAAGAAAAGCAGTGAGAACTGAATCAGAGACCATTCTGAGAGGCCATTCATTGACTGCCTCAGAATGAGCAAGAAGATTGATCCAAAAGATCCCTGATACTGAAAGCTTCTTCTATATGAAAAGTTTACACATCACCATGAGGGAGCTTTTAGGCCAGTTTTTCTTTTCTCTTACGTGACAGCTAGCTCACATTTAGGGAAAGTGTGTGTGTTGGGCAGGATGGGGTGTGGGGGAATGCAAGGGCAAGAAGTGTCAAAGAAACAATGCCTCAAAAGCTCTCTGAGGTGGGATAATCCCACACCAAAATGGAATTGTGATGTGCCCAAGAGTTCATGTAATCAGATCCTTGGAGGAGGCTGGTAAATTATTTTGCATATTTGAATGAGCAATATGCAAGAACACTAGAAGCACAAAAGGAAAATACGGAAACATTGGGAAAACATCATGACACCTCAAGATCTTGAGTGACAGATAAAACAATCAGGAGTTACACAGTTCAACAGGTTTCAATGTTTGCTTTTTAGTCAGAGGTAGGACATTGCAGGAAGACAATGCGGAGGTGGCAGAAGGGCAAATTTGAGTTCTCCAGCAAGATTATATATGTAAAAAGTATCTCTTCTCATGACTTGGGACTTGTCTCCTTTTCCCATAGAAGGAATCTTAATGGAAAACCCTGCGGATTGGGGCAGGGGAGTGGGGGACAGGCAGTTTTCTATATTCTAACGTATAAAACTTATTAGGGCAACTCCAACAGATCCTGCCCAGAACCTCCTGTTTTCTAGGCCATCTGAGTTCAAACTTATCCAAACAACGAGGAACAGTTCTATGTGCAGCTTAAGTATGGCCAACAGATAATTGAGTGACCTTCTGAGGTCTTGGCTGACATTTTGATTAAACCCAAGGCTACCCAAAAAACAAAATTAGTTAAGCAGCTCCTCACAAGAAACTCTAAATATCATGACCTCACTGGTATTAGGAACTAGCTAGTGAGAGACAGCGACAGATAGCACACCCAGGTCTGTTGGAGAGATGAAGAACATGAGTGGGAGTACAGAGAAGCCTAGATACAATGACAGAATGACCACACACCACTACCAGCTTGTGATTGCAAGGGGGTTGCAGCTTTTCCCACCTCAGAGCATTGGGCTGGGGGTGGGAGGTGCAAAGGAAGTGAGAATTGCCAACTTAATACCCACTGAAATGTATACTATGGAAAAGATGCAATGCATTAACCAGTACTGATCTAACTGGACTGAGGAATTCTGAGATACAATGGCAGAAATTGTCCGAGGAGGTCAATTTGGTGTCATTTTGAAGTTTGTATCCATGTATATAAATGAGCACAAACAAATCTTATTATGCAAATATGTGTCTTTGTTGGTTATGTGCTTTGTCTTTTTCAGCAATGTGTAAAAGGCCACCCTACCCATTATGAGATAATTATCTTGGTGGCTATTACCTTGGAAGAGGGAAGCCTGCTCATTTTTGGAAGATTTTTTTCATGACTTCATATTTTTCCCTTGATATTTTCTAGGATTGCACTCATTATTCCTAGAACGGCACAAATAGAAAGGGGGTATCTTCAAAGTTAGGTTAAATTACATTGATGTTTGGATCTGGAATATTCTATATAGGCTCATTTGTATTTTTGTTGGTGTTTATTACATGTGATATAAGCATGTATTTAAGCAACATTTTAAATGTTAATACCACTGAATTTTATCTGGCCAGGGCGGCTTATTTTATATTGTGTGTTTTAAATTATTATGATTATTTATATGTATATTTTAACTTATTGGTTTTATTTATTGTTGTAAGCCGCCCCGAGGCTTCGGCGAATGGGGCGGCATAAAAATGTTTTAATAAATAAAAATAAAAATAAATATATCTAGTTTTGGTCATCTCCTTTCTGGAACCTATTAATACTTTTTGTAGCTTTTTTGCTTCAGCATTTGTGTGCAGAAATTGAATTCTTCCAGAATGAGAAGGATTTAGCTTGTTTAGGTCAGAGGAATAGCCAGGAAACTTTAGAAGGTTGGGCCAAGTGATATTTTGGTTTGGCTCAACAAATGTCATTTTTTCCATACAATGTAGGTTTTTCTTTATATCTATAAAAAGCACATAAATTATCATTGTAAGTAAATAGTATATGAAGCCAGCAAATGTTTGTTTAAAATAAAGGCTGGAATATTTATAGAGCCAATGTTCCACAGCAGAAAATGTAATGATGACTGCACATCAAAGATTTTGATGTTATTTGCTGTTCATTCTGGCATTTGAAAATATTCTGCACATCTTCTCCCACCAGCTTATCTTTGGCTGAAAAGCCACAATGCAATATATTGAGGTGGAAACATAAGCATAGTGATTGTATTGCTCACTGCAACTAAAGAGCACGATACATTAGCCTTCATAAAGTTAAGCAGATCTGGGTCTGTCTGCCCCATGCACAGCCTTGAGTCCCCAGATGGAGGAAAAGTGAGATATAAATGTGATTTAAAAATATTTATAGAAGTAGATCTCAAAGGCACCCTTTCTTGTAATAGGTATGAACATGGTTTATGACAATTGTTGCAAACAAGAATAATTGTAGCATAGTTGATGGAATGTTCTGTTTGGATCATGTAAGCCTTAAATTGAATCTTCTCTCAGCCATGAAGTTCAGGGTCAACACATACGTTATGTTAAACCTGTGCCTAGCTGTTGCATCTTTTGTTTTTATTTCAGACTGCATCTTAACCTACCCCCATCCCCACCCCTATCCCAATACACATTAAGGTTTTAGTCTAGATTAGCAGCCCTGTACCTCCTCTAGAGTAAACATAAAAATAAAGATGTAGTGGTTAGTCACTGGTTTAAAGTAGGGGTAGCAATTCTGGAAAGTCCAAGTCCAAAAGTCTTGTTTCTTGAGGCATTTACAATAGCCAGCTTCAGGATGTTGCAGAATGGGAAGCAAGGGACCTGCAGTTCCCTGCTTTAACCAGCAAAAGAGACCCACTCTTTCCCCACAAGACCCTCTTGTATCTCGTTGCATGTTTGTGAAAAAACCTTAAGTTTGCTTCCACATTTTCCTGACTGCACTAGCATCATTTGCATCATCTGAAGTGACAAAATGTGGTTCATGTTAATGATGGTTGCTTTGAAACAAAACAACTTCATTTTATGGTTTGAACTCGCTTCCTCAAGAGTTTTGTTTGGCACCAGAGCATGTTAGTGTTAATCAGCTATTTAAGAAGGTTTCATTTAGGCAGGTTTTTTCTCTTAGTCTGTCATTTTATCTTCTTGTGCTCCAATTAGTGCTGCCCTGTAACTCTGGGTTTTAAGAATGTTCTTCAGATTGTTTAATGATACATGATTATATGTCTCTTTGTTTGCTGCCTTGAGCATTATATTTTTGAATGAAAATGCATGGTAGAAATACTACATGAATAAATAATGTGCAAAATAAATAATGCTTTGGGCAAGTTATAGCACTCTAAAATTATTCCCTAATGTCCCATCTGCATGTTTACTCAGCTTATTTAGATTTGGAATCAATAATAGAATCTAATAGTTTCTATCACCAATGTGCACACTTAATTTATTTCTTAATCTTTAAATGGATATCAAGTGGTTTACTTTCTCCTTTAATTTTTGAGCTGATTGCAGGGACAAAGTACTTTTAGGTCTGATAAAAATATGACCATTGTAATATTTCTATGGTGGGCTGATTTGTTCCTTCAGGGTGGCTAGGGGCTACTGGGGATATTTGCCCAAGGTGCCTACAAATCAAGGACCCTGGTTCCCCAGCTCCTCCACTCTGCCTCTGCATACTGCTGGCCTGCCACATACTTCTGAGATCACCTCCAAAAATCAGTTGCTGTAGGGAGAATGGCTTGGCTCATATCATATCTGCCTCTGGCTCCAGGCTCCAAGAGCTGCATTTCAAATTTAGGGCTGGGCAACCCATAGCTTCAAAAATAACTATTACTTCTTCAACACAGGCATTCTGTGGGCTACCAATCATTCTAATCGTTTTGCAAAATCTTAGGTTTTGTGTGTTATCTGAGCTTGAGAACTGGCATTTTATTTATTACATTTATATCCCACTGTTCCTCCAATAAGCTCAATTTCCCCTCCATTTTTAACCTCACAACAGCTCTGCAGGGTAGCGAAAGCTATGAAAGAGTGACTGGCCCAAGCTTCTCCAGTGAACGTCATGACTGAGTGGGGATTTGTAATGTGCTCCTAGCCAGACATTCTATCCACTGTGTCACAGCATAAAACCTTTCATATTCTATCATGGTCCTTTGCAGCTTTTTGTTCTTTCATATTCATTTTCAACTGACATACTCCTTTGGTGGTTATTTACCTAATTAAAACTACAAAATGTACAGTTGTATTTGACACAGTGGTTTTTCAGAAAGGATATTTACATGTACCCCATTCGTAAGGGGCCCAAGGATGTCTTAACACAATTCAGACACTGTGCCCACAAAACTTCTTTCTTCTCTATTGGTTATCTGCTCTACCTCATTAACCAGTCCACAATATGGTCCCTTGTGCACTCACTTCTGACTGCAGGTTCCAGCAAAATGACAGCTTTTCTTGCACAAATGGCCACATTTCCCCAGTGCAAGACATTGTGTTAATCTGCATGTAGTCATAACTTACACATTACCAGCCACTGCCCCTGGCTTGTTTTGCCCTGGTTTGTCTGTGGATTTTCTGTCTCTCTCAGCTCCCTTCTTGCTTTGTGCTTCCTGTTCTTTCTCGATGCTGGTTCTCATGTTTACAGTAACAGCATCTGGGTCTCTTTCTCTTATTTTTAGCCCGGTGCTGGTAATTTCAGCTGCCTGGTACATTCCAATTGCTTTGTCTAAATTAAGACTCATGTCTTCCCGCAGCTTTGGATCTCTAATGCCAACTGCAATTTGATCTTTATTCTGTAGTCTGTTAACTTCAGCAGTGGGGAACAGTACACTGGTTGGGCAGAGAGTGTGACTCACTTCCCTCTATCCAAACTTGGTCTAATTCACTGGAACTTTCTTTCTGTCATATGGCATGAGCCTTGGTGATGGCCAGATAGTTATGCCAGGCAGGAGAGAATGGCTAATTGTTGTTTTTTGACTTGTGCACAGACACACAAGTACTAAAATGGAATAATCCCCCATACCAGGGCTCTCTTATTCTCTCCGGTTAAGTGTTGACTGACCAAGTAGAGAGATGCAGGGCCAATTTTCCTGAATAGCAGCAAATGCATTCTCACTTTACAACATCCAGGTGGCAACACCTAGGTCAGTGCAGTATAATATTTCATGTAACTGGACCTGGTACCTGCCTTATTTCCAATTTGCCAGAAATACTTCCTGTTTTAGAGGCACAAAGCTAGCTGACAGTGTCCTTAAAGACTTGACTTGAGTTTAGCCTGTTGCAAAAAGTCTGGTTTGGTCACTTGTGTTTCCATCTCATGCTATGCCTTGTTCAAAGTAGTGATGGAGACCTTGTTAGATACCTTGAGCCAGATTTGTTTCAGGATGAGCAACAGAATTCTCGCCTGCTTGAGTGGAACCCGAGTCTTGTTGGAGGTGTCTGAACATCCATGTTCCTTGCACTGGGCCACTTTGAGCTGGCATTTTATAGCATGCTAATTTCTTTTTTCATTAACTGGATTTCTAGTCTGCCTTCCATAAAAACCCATGAGTGGGTAGTAATAATGTTAAAACCATAACAATAAAACACCACTAAAATAAAAAAAAAATTAAAATAAGTGAACATATGATAAAACCAGTCCAACAATCCACAGGAAAACCAATTGCAATGCCAACCAATTGCTCATCAATGTCCAGATAGATAGGACATAGGCTGGTACCAAACGGTTGATAACACTGATGCCTGGTACAACTCTTGGGAAGAGCATTCCAAAATTAGGGTGCTCCCACAGAGAAACCCTTATATTGTGCATATATCCAATTTACTTTGCTGAATGGTGAATTTACAAGACAGGCCTCCTTGCCCAGTTCTAACGGTGGAGACAGGCTGGTACAGAGGGAGCTGTTCCTTCAGATGAGAACTATGTGTACCTTTGTATTCTCTTGTCATTTTAGATTATATGCCTCTGGACCAGTTTGCATATCACAGCAGCAAAATGTGGGTTAATTAAACCCAGAATTTGCTAGGATGCATGCTGTGTATGAGGTGCTTCCGCTCACTGTAAACCATCTCCCATCAGGTGTTGTCCATATATGACATGTGAATCCCGACTGATGGACCGAGACATGAGGTAACCATGGTCTGTTTGCACATCAGGCTCACATACAAATTTGTTTACAGAAACCAGGCCCTCATCTGGCATCTGTTCCCAAGAATTGTGGGTTGAATAACCCACAGTTTGCCAGTATGACATGTGAACTGGGTCTGGGTGTTAATATAAACTTTCCTTACAGGGACAGCTCATTTCTCCAATATGTGTTGACCTGAACCCATGAAGTACTTTGTTTAAGTCATGAAGACCCTTAATTACTGTTATAAGACATTCCAGTGATGAGTGAAAGCACTTGTTCAATTACCTTTAATGTTATTGCTGCTGCCATGAAAGCAAAGAAAGATTTTAAAATTTCGAATTATCTCATTGTGGTGAAAAACTAACCTGCTGCTTGTGTGTATCTGTAGAATAATTCAAAAATGTTTTTGTCACAATAATTTGACACAAACTGGGAAACTTTTCAGGAAAACATTATGTTCTTTTCTTGAAAGCCTGAAGGTGATTTCTTTAGGCTATATTTAGAGTCAGATGGAGAGGTTTCATTATCAAATGTTCTGTTAATCTCTTGGTGTTCTTTAAAACCATTTTAGTGTTATTTAAATATAATTTTGGAACTCAAAAAATAAAAAACCTGGAATAAATTTTGCCATGGAGTTCAAGGAGCTTCAGATTGTATCCACAGACTATAGAAAAACTTTATAATGGCAATCATATACTTAATAGTTTTCCTGCAATAGGCAAAATGAGTTAAATATCTTCAAGAAACCCATCACTTAAAAAAAGAGATTGTCTGTATGGGTTGCTAATAATACTAAACCCCTGTCAAATCCATGGTTGCATTTTATATTTAGCTTTAGTTTGTAGCAATTTTAAATTGGTTATTTATTTGTTGTTTAGAAATGCATAGATGTTATAGAAGTTTATTTAAAAATTATAGACATTAACTTTTTTCCTAGAGGAGATAAAACCAGGCAATTCAATAGTTACAATTTCAGTTGCAGCTGAAGAAAAAAAATGCAGTATATACTTTTCATAGTTAATACAGGGTTTTTGTTTTTCTGTCATCAGATTTTTGACTGCTGGGGTGTTCTGGTTTTTGTTACTTCTGACAAGTTTACATATTTTGAGTGACTGTTAAGTATTAGGGTGGCACAGCCTTCAGTAAGAGAAGTCCATGTAGGAAACATCCCATATCTTGTGGCCATCCCAGCAGTAGGTCATGCAACCAAAGAGCAGAAATATGAGTACATGGCTGCAAACTGTAGGAAAAGGGACCTATATTATTATGTATTATTTTGAGGTGTGCAATGAAGTATTGTGTTACATTTCATAACTCCATACGTATAGTCTTGAGTTCAATGTTTCACAGAAGTGAAAAAACATACATTTTGCATTCTCTTGACTAAAGCCTGAAAATATCTAATGGATAGAATAATACAAATTCATATTTAGAGTGTTTCAGAGTTGGTGTACTGCACTTACACAAAGAAACCTAAGTTTTATTTAAACAAAAACTTTGCATCAAGTTATCTCAGACTGTGACCCCTCTTTCTTCCAGCCAGAAGTGGTAAGCATTACTCTCAAACATTGCCTAGCTCGTCCCACTCAGCCCAAATCCAGTTCTTTTCATGGTGTCCCATCATTTCTTCTTTGAGAAAAAAGAAAACAAAGAAAATAGAAAAATGAAGTGAAACTTTACAGAATTATGCGGGTGTCTTAATGACGCATCAGCACTGAGTGTGTCTGGGTTCAGAGATGACATCCTTCAGTTGCCCTCATTTATTCTGCTCTCCTGTAAACTCAGGGTGGGTGTCCTTGCTGCAGCCTCTTCCTCATTCATCTCTCTTGGACTGTCCTCGGCCATTCCTCTGGTCTGATGCCGTTTCCTTGCTCCTCTCATCCCAGAGGATTCTCTGCTGGTGTCTCATCCATCACTCAGATGTATGGCTTCCGTTTATTTCTTTAGATATCTTCTTTTATGTCATCTGCCTTCCACCTGTAGCTTTTATGATGATGGGTTATCATTATGACTAGCTTGTGCCAGCTGATGTGCTCTGTTCTTTAGGCTTGATCTCTGTGTCCTCCAGCTTGAGACTGGAAAAATTTCTGGTTGATGGGTTGTAACAGCCCTGCCCTCTTTCTGCTGCCTGCTCACTTCACCCTGGTTTGAATAGCCTTTCTTGCTGGTAAAATTCTCTGTGCATTGATTCATTATCCTAAACCATAGGATGCAGTAATTTGAGTATGTAGAAGAGCTAAGGCTTACCTCCTGCAACTTTTGCTTTTCTCAAGTATTTCATAGCTGTTTTTACTGCAGATTCAACTTTGCTGTTACTTGGAGCATATTCAGATGATGAATGAGTGTGTTCAAAATTCCAGTCCTTGCTGAATTTCTGGAATTTTGCTGCAACGAAGTGGGGCCCATTTCCTGAGCCTACAATGTCTGGTGTCCCATATTCTGCAAACTGTGCTCTTATCTTCCATTTGACTGTGGGTGATCTAAGTGGCCACTGAAGGCCATGGAGCTGTATCATCCAGTAGGCCTATCTGGAATATTCAAGCAGTGAGTGTGCCTCATTGTGTTGCGTAGTCCTGGGTAAGGTGGGTTCTTGGTGTGGCTAAAAAACCCTAGAGCAGCTCATGAGTCTAGGTTGCTTGTTAGCCATTCTAGGTTTGGCCAACATGATAAACCGTGGTTTTGTGTGAACTTTAAAAGAACTGTCTTGCACAGGTTGCTGGCATGAGCTATGACTCACCATGGCTTAAATAAGGCATCATAGGTTGCGGTGATCAGGAGAACTGGGTCATGGGGATCATTTGCACAACCAGCTAAGCTGCTGTGCAAATAAACTACACAGTGTGAGTTGTTCAGTAAACAACCCACAATGTACCCAATAGACAATTGGGCTTACCTTGCCCTGCCTCCAGGAACTTCCAAAATGCCCAACTAGGGTCTTTTTTTAGCTTCAAAAATTGCACAATAATGGTCTGTCTGTCTGTCTGTCTGTCTATCCTTCAATTTGTCTTTTACAGATGTGCAAGTGAGCATTTGTGGATATCCATTTTGTGTAGTCTTGCATTGTCAATGTCCTTGCCTATCAAAAAAGAAGCAAAATGGAGTCAGTAACATACTTGGAAATTAACAAGATGAGGTTGTATATAGATTAATTTGCACACAGTTATGAAAAACAGGAGACAAATAATAGTAAGAGAAAACAGGAACCTAGTAGTTTGGTTCAGAAGCATTGAGAATGATTTGTATTGTTTTGTTTCGTTTAGGAAAAAAAAAACCTCTAAGGGAGAGGGGAAAGGAAACAATAAAAAGAAAAATGCCAAAGAGGACAGAACATGCTTGGTAGCCACCAGACATCAGATGGAGAACAGGTGGGTGGGAATGGAGTGGAGCTTCCTGCCAGAAGGGCATAGCTGGCTTAGGGGAGGAAAGGGTACCCTGAAGTCTTCTGCTGCAGGTCCCACTTACAATGCCTTTCTTTTCAGAGTGTAAACAAAATGCAACAAGAAGCCAGCACACTTCTTGAACTAACTTCCATTAATTCATGGCTGAGAGGTGTCATATGTGTGTTTGCATTTTTTAAGCAATGCAAGAAACTGTTAAAAAAACCCCTAAGAAATGCCTTCTATGTGTTTTGTGAATGGAATGGCTCAATATAGAAAATGATTTAATATATAAAATGTAGCAAAGTTATGTGTTAACCTATCTGCAGTTTAGAATCTTTAGTCCTGTGTGGTTCAGCTTCTGCAACTCCTGCTTGGCCAGGCTTTCAGTGCTGAGGTTGTGCAGATTAAGGACAGATGGACTACGTAGTTAAAAGACATAACTAAAACCAGGGGCGCATGCACAACTTTCAAACATATGTGACCTCTCCTGTGTCCCCTTTGGTGTTGGCAGCAATGAGATGTCATACCTGTTTTCAATCCAAATGTTCTGATC
The DNA here is from genome assembly GCF_004798865.1 of Varanus komodoensis. Classification (NCBI taxonomy): domain Eukaryota; kingdom Metazoa; phylum Chordata; class Lepidosauria; order Squamata; family Varanidae; genus Varanus; species Varanus komodoensis. The sequence continues at coordinate 7,530,085 of NW_025335817.1, read as the reverse complement.
TCATTTGGCTGCAATGTGGACTTGCTTTGCTTTACCCTGATGTATGAGTTGCCTTTAATAAAGTTCACATGTTCAGTGCTGCGTCATAACATGTGTTGAATCCCCTACCCCCACACCACCACCACCACCACCACCACGATGCATTTTCTAATCAGGGCCTTGGTACCTTAAAGAATTGTGCCTGCTTGTATATTGATAGAAGTTCCTTGAATCCAAAATAAAGCACAAGGGCGCTGAAGATGGACTCAAGATCTGTAGAATAATAGAGGAAGCCTTCTGTGAGGGTCACGGTGGCCAGAACAAGAACACCCACCTCAGAATCCACAGGATTGGTCCTGGGCCCTCTTGGATCTCCTGGTCTCCTGATAAGCACCGGTTGGGAGCCCTGGGGGAAGGGCTATGTATAACACGCTCTTCCCTCAGCAAGAAAGCTCTACCTGTTCGCTATCGCAACTTCATCCTGCTCACCTCTTGTGTTGCCCCAGCAGTGCAAGTTTTCCTGCTAGCTGTGGTTCAGTTTTTGCACCTTGCCTGATCCTTGATGCATCTGGTTCCTACCATACCTGCCTTATCTTATTGCCTTGCTTGCCACATCTATGTTGCTCCTAATTTCCACCTGGTTACCTTGTCTCAGGTACCTCCTTCCTGAGATGTACTTCTGGTTGACCTGTCTTATGACTAGGACTTTGACTTGCTAATGGGCTTTGGACTCTGAATGGCCTTGGGTTCTCCTGCCCTGGTTGTGGTCCTGTGATGTCTCCTGCTGCCCGTGTCTCAGTCCATGACACCTGCTAATATGGTAAATCACTCTGCCTAAGGCCTAATGACTGTAACTTGAGGCGGCAGAGGAATAGGCAGAAGAAGTGAAAGGAAGAAGTGAAAGCTTTTAATGGACACCTTAGTGTAGACCTATGCAACTTTTAATCAGGCGTCATACTTACAGGGGACAAAAATCACACTTTGTGTAAAGCTCCCAGTATTCATGGACTTTCCCCTCCTTTTCTTTCCAAGCAGATCAAGGCCAGAGGTTTCTAATTACAGTCTTAATTGTGTTAAAACTGGCCAGTTAGGCTGACTTTGGGATACAGAAGGCATATGCGGAAGTCATTGAGAAAAGACAGCAGCCAAGTGAGTAAGCCAGCTAATTAGCGAACAACCCGTGCTAAGAAGTTGATTTTGAACTGAATCCCTCTGCTCCTTTCCTAGCCAAGCAGGGCTAGTTCCATCCTCAGGGTGGTCTCATGAGAAAAGAAACTGTGATATTGAGATGATTCCAAACAGGACATTTGGTGTAGATCCTCAACATGTCTAAAATATTAAGTAGAGCAACTTTTTCTTTTAAACACTCATCTAACCTGAATTTCTAATATTTCTAATTTCTAATATTTAAACCACACTGATAAGTTCACCTTTCTTCTTAGGACTTGTTCTCATAACTTTTGTTTTCTAGCAATATTCCCTTAAGAGTTTGTATGTCATAATGCCTAGACTTGGACCAGGGAGACATCAGTTCAAATTCCTGCTCATTCACATAGAAAATAGCATGCAGAGGTACCTCACATAGTTTTTATGAGGATAAAAATGGAGGAAGAGAGTATGCAGTATATGTCACTCTGGTCTCCTTGGTGATGGACATTTTTAAAGTAATTATTTTCTTAGTAAAAAAATTGTATGAACTGGGATTCCTCTTTGCAGGAGCAATCCTCACCATGATAGGAATCCTTTTTCAGATCCTGCAGTTTTGGGAATTGTTCCCGAGAAGTGGCAGATGCAAGCATTTCTTTAAGTGGAGATATACTTTCTTGGCTTGCATAGAGGCACTCAGCTTTCCAGGTGCCAGAATTGTTTAAAATAAAAAATTACCAACCCTACCTTTTTTTTCCTTTAAGGATGCAGATTCTTTCTAAAAAAATGGATTCTTCCGGAATTCAAGATTAAAGTCTAAAGTGACAGGAGGAGCAGCAGCTAAATGAGATATTTATCTCATCTAGTTTCATTATAACTTTCCTTATGTCTTTTGGTAAAGATGAATGCCACATTCATATTAGATAAAGTTTTGGTAGCAGTTCTATTGAGGAGGAGAAAAACCAGCCTTCTCTCATCAAACCCCATCATCTTTTCCCTTCTTACTGATGATATGGCTGCTAGAAAGACTCATTTGTACAGCAAAACCTTCCATCGTTGAAGAAATCATGGTATTTTGTAAGGTTTCATGTGAATTCAGAAAAAAAGGCTTTGAATGAAGGCAAACATTTTTATTGAGAGAAGAGCAAAAACCATCCCAGTTGGAAAAATTTCCCATTGCATTTTCAAAGCTACTTGTCCATTTTCAAAAATATTCCATACCATTAAATTATTTAAGCAAGCTAGAAAACTGTAACTCAAACCAGCACATTCTCATGGTGGGTTTGTTTGCTACTAAAACAATATAAATATATAAATATTTGCCAGCTTTTCACAAACTTGCTTAATACAAGATTGCACAGATGCTGGGCCAAACTCTGACATCTGTGGTGTGGACAGAGGCACTGGGATCTGCTTGCCTTGAGTTTTTGTACTGATTTCTTGCATTTGGGCACTTTAGAACCTGCCCAATGTTTTGCTATTACCAGCTTAGAGCCAGACAATTAGTTTGAAATCATAATGCTGTACACTTTATATATGTTCGAATGGTTAAACAATTGTTTCTAAAACTACCATTTGCAAAGCAGTATCAATCCATTTCTGACCATCTTCTAGATTCCATTTTGTTTAGTCCTAAATGATTGAGTGTGAGGATAAGGCAACTGCAAACACAGCTGATTTAGTCCAGGCACTTCCACCATACTTATAAGACATTCTTTGAGATTTGGTTTAGTTTTTTCAGCCTCTAATTGCCAACACTGGACTCTGTTTGATTCCACCAGTGGAAGCAGTTCTTCAGTTCTTGGAGAAACATCTCTGGAGCCAATCTATTATTCCTGGCTTTTCCTGTTTATCTGTTTGCCTCTCTGTTCTAGAGCACAGCCCTACTTCTGACTGTAATTCTCCTCCTGCGCAGGTGCTGGGTTCTGAAGCTGGATTCAGCACCCACCACTGCTATTCAGTGCCTCCCAAGCTGCAAATCACTCTTCCCTGCTACTGTTTGCTGTACATTTTCAGTGGTTGCTCCTAAGAACACGTGTGTCTATTTAACATATGAAGTATTAAGGTCAGGTGGAATTCCTTTTTCAGGAATGGAAGTGGGTGTGGGGACCAAAGTGCAACTCCTTCCCCCGTTTTACCCCCTCCCCCCTTCTGTTGCTCGAAGCAGGAATCTCTAAGTATAGCTCACTTCATGGAGTGCACTGACTACACTTTCGGTAATATTTTTCTGCTGAAAATGACAGTAAAAGTGATTATCCCAATGCACTCCAAGTAGTATTTCGCATGTCCAGGAGCAAAGCCCTCAAGCAACATAGGCTATGTATTTCAAGAGATAATGGAAGAGGTTGCAGCTAGTGATGCAATTTGTAAAGGCTTTTTAGGCTAAATGTTAAAAGGGAAAACAATAATAAACACTTGAACTTTTTTGTCAAGCAAAGTGCAATGACATGCGTGCCAAAGCTCAGTAGTCAGGATACCAATGATGATTAGTTTCCTAAACTTGTAGAGATGGAGAAAGGAAATACTTCCACTTCTGTTTGTCTCTTGCAAAAGAAAATTACTGTAAATTTTCAGGCTCTCATGTAGTCATTTCCAAGCTGTGTGCCGGGAAAGAGCTGCTAAGCGGCCAGTGAGAGTCTTGAATAAACACGCGCAAATGAGGCTGTGTAGCAATGGGGACGGCATATAAACACTTTAAATAAATAAATAAACCACCATTTTAATCCTCCAGATGCCCCAGACACACCGTTTTGAGGTCCTGAGTAGGAAATGTAAACGCCACCCCTGTTAAATTTCCCACAATGCCCCAAAGCAACATTGAAAGCAAATTGGGAATGAAAGGGCAGTGGTCCCAAACCCAGTCAGGTGCTCATAAGATTAAGCGCTGTTGCTTTTCATCACCATCAGTGCTGCCAGGGATCCCACTGCCCAAGCAGGAGGTCCACACCATTAGGCTCAGGCATGTCTCCCAGCTTTGCTCCTGCACCTCCACAGAAGAGGCTCTTGGATTGTTCCTTGATTTCCAGTGCAGAGATGCAGTGACATTATCCAATCTTACAGGAGTCTACCTGTTGCCAATTTTCAGTAGTCCCTGCTCTGTGCTTGCCTCCTTCAAATATGAAGGGATACATACAGCAGCTCAGTGAAACATAGAAAAGCAGGTGGTAATTTTTATTCTTCAGCTTTTCAAGGTTAACAGTGAAAATGTGCCATGAATGGTGTTGGCACAGGTTTTTTATATGATGGAAGATACAGGCAGCGTGGTCACCAGAAGAACGTGGTCGTTATTTGTTTTTCAGCACCAGGTGAAGACCTTTTTATTTAAGCGTCATTTTAATTGTTAACAATATTTGCTTATTTATCTGGCCAGGGCGACTTCTTTTATATTGTTATTTATTTTATATTGTGAATTTTATATTGTTATTTTTGTATTTTATTGTATTTTATTTTGTGTTGTGAGCTGCCCCGAGGCTTTGGCAAGGGGCGGCATAGAAATGTTTTAATAAATAAATAAATAAAAAAGAAAGGGACCATAAATACAAGGGAGAGGGAGAACCCCTCTCCTTGTTTAAAATACCAATGCCAATATTGAAAGAACAACAGATTAACAAGGAACTTTTTTTAACCTGAGGTTACTAAATGCTGCATCTACTTTCAATTTTGTCTCAGAACTGAGAACTGAACCCTGCACAAGGAGCTTTAATGATATGTAACCTCTGGGTGGAACTGTGCTGTAGCAGGATGATACAAATACTCAAGTGGAAACTGCTTTTTCAAAAATAATATCCCATTTTCCTTATTCCAAAAATAAATTGGAGATCGCAATGCTGTCTAAAAAACCCATAAGCACCCATGCTTAATATATCCCTCATGTAGAAAATAGCATTCAATTCCTGGTTTTTAAGAACCACTGCCAAAACCTCAGAAAAAATGATATATTTGTGCTTGTACCCTTGAACATTAAGTTGCAGACAGATTTCCAGAGAGGCGTCAGTTAAGGAAAGGGGTGGGGAGGAGAGAAAAAAGGAGTGGGTGGGGGTGGGGAGGAGACAAAAAAGATCTATTTCTGGTTGAGAACAATTGTAGCTCTAACAATGGAAAGTTGGGCTGAAGTTACTTCAGTTGCTTGTTTTGTTCTATTTCTGTATAGTGACTGGATCTGGGCTGCCATTTTTTGGGCAGCGTGAAAACCAACCCAATATGACTGACACTGATTTGGATGTGGGCGGGAGCTGTTTTAAGTAGTTCTTAACATAACAATATATCTGAGGAACTAATGCTTGGGTTGGATGGTTACTGGGCTTGCTCCTGTGCCACACTGTCACTGCAACCCTTCTGGTATGGGAAGTAGTGGGGCTGGTCGCCTGAGGTGTGATTTCCTTTTACGGCTGCTACTGGAAAGCCAAAGAAAGGATTGTTGTGTTGCACAAGAAAAGCATGAATTAGTGCTGAATGCGGTGGCTGTTTGTCTGACACATCGCCCATCTGGTGAGGTTGGGATTTGCCTCATCTTGAGGCCAGTGCCGTTCTTGAGAAACTGTGTGGTTTGTCTGGAGCCTCCCTTTCATCTAATTTCCATCAGCACAAACAAGCAATGGTCCTGTGAGTGATTCTCTACACCACATTAGCCATCTGAATCTTCTTAACACTTAGGAATATCTGACCTAATACTACAGTGAGTGACAAACAGCAGATTGGAAGGGTGGAAGAGTTAGAGCTGTCTTGCACGTACAATTGTAATGTTGGGCACTGTTGTCATGTCTTGTTTGTGGGTTCATTTCATTTCATTTCTATACTGCCAAATAGCAAAAAGATTTCCCAGAGGAAGCTGGTTGACCTGTTTGGACAAAATGCTAGAATAGGGGAACTTGCAATCTGATCCATGTTCTTGTGCAATACTGAAGCATTCTTTATTTCAGTAAAATTAAAAAAAATTATTAATAATCATGATTTTTTTTCATATCCATCCATCCATCATCTCCCCAGTGCCAGTAGATTTCTCATTCAGTCCATTAGCAGACTGCAAGTTTCACTTTTATCACTGCAGCCTGATTGAATCCATTAAATTTGGAGATCCAGAAATACAGGAAAGCTTTTGACTGCTTGCTGTTTCCCAAACTGTCATGTCAGAAGAGAAAAACAAAGGTAACCTAAAGAAAGAGGTAGTATGTGTACAGGTGGTGCCTTGCTCCTAGATTTCAACTGGAGATCCCCTCTCAGGCTTTTGTGCTCCATCCGTTCTTCTCCTATTCCAATAAGTATGGAGAAGAGTCCACTGAACGAGGACAAGTCAATGTTTGTGTGAACTGTATTTCATGACACTGCTAAAAACAGGTTTGCTCAGGCAGATTCAAAGAAATGCTGAGCTCAAATACAGATATCCCAGGTATAGTTGAAGAAGAGGGGAGAGATCATGTAATCAGGCCTGAAAGTTCCTCATAACTCTCTGTTTGGAAGCAATTCCATTCTAAACCAGCAAAATGTTCTTTGGGTGGTTACAGTATGTATATGGGTGTGCAGCTAGAAAGATGGGCTCTTGGCCTACATTCAGTGGAGTTTGGTGATGGCAGTGGGGTGGAATGAAAGTCCACCTTTCATTTAAGCCTGTTCAGGAGCTATCCATGGAGCTGAACCTGGGGCCATGATAGCACCACGGATAGCTCCTTCAAAGGGATACACCGCTACATGGATACTGGAGATTCATTCTGGACCCTTTGCTTTATGACCTGACAAGAACGATAATCTTTAGGAGGAATCCAAATGGGGCCAAGAGTTGTGATTGGCTGCAAAGGCTTCTGGCAAGGTGGTGAAAGCTCTTGCATTGTTACTCGCTATGTAGTGTCTAGGCAGGAGGAGCAGCTTGGATTCTCTCTTAGCTGAAAGTCTGCAGGTTCCATAAACGCAATCCATAACTTCCTTCTTCTGCTCAGTGTTCTGTTGCTGCCTTTTCCCAATAACAATTGAAAGCTAAAAGGGCAATGTATACAAACAGAAAAGTGGTTTTTTTTAGGCAATATCCCCTTGCCATGTATTAGGAAACCCTACAAGGTCCTTATGATTGCAACGTGATCAAAAACTAATCAAAAATAAGATGAGGTAGTGGTCTGAATATGATTGATATTGTATATGTTGTGAGGCTGTGTGCACAGGCAGAAGGAGCAGCTCACCTACTTCATAGAGGCATACCTTCTTTCATGTACAAGAAGGCTACCAGTGGCTACTAGCCAGTGCCCTCGGACTGTTTGCTTCCTGAAACAAGGAACAAGGTGATGCTCCCTTCAGGGCCATGCAAGAAAGCCCAGCGAATTGCCGGCTGAATATATCTTCAACCCTGGGAAAGCAACAGTGCCCACCACTGCACCTATTGATTGATTGATTGATTGATTTATATCCTGCCTTTTTCCTACAAAGGGCTCAAGGCAGCTTACATCTCCTCCTCTATCTTATCCCCACAACAACCACCCTGTGAGGTAGATTGGGCTGAGAGTCTGTGACTGGCCCAGAGTCACCCAGTTGGCTCCATGGCCGAGCGGGGACTAGAACCCAGATCGTCTGAGTCCCAGTTCCACGCTCTTAACCACTACACCACACTGGCTCTAGCTCAGGGGGTATTGCGCAGTCTGCGCTGTTCCTCACGCTCTCCTCCAACACCTTGTTGCCAGCTCCTAGGATCTGCTGCCTGAAGCAACCCTCTCACTTTGCTAACGCCAGAGCTGGCCCTGGGAACTTATCTGAATGTCCGCATATCACTTCCAGCATCAGAGACATGGCGCACCAAGTAAGAGTTGTTGGGGAACATGACCAGGCTTGCCATAGGATTTTCCCATAAATATCTGATTGGCTACTGTAGAAACAGAGCATTGGACCCTGAGGAATATTTTCTTTGGACCAGATCATGTGATGCAGTCGTGCTGCTGCAGCAGGTTTGGGAAGAGATAAATGGAGCATACACTAGTGATTAGCTCAGATGTAACACATTTTGGCTAGCGCTTGCATGTATCTGTTTTGAGACATGATCTCATAGTGTGTAATTGCCTTGCTTTGATTTGTATAGATGCAGATTTTTCAACTTCAAACAGTGCAAAATCCTCAATTTATGGTGAGAAGTCTTGTTACTGATGTGATGTTGATTGAAGGAGATTAATATATTTGGCTTAAAAAGTCACAGACTTTAAATGCGAAAGAAGTGAGTTATTTTAATGAACTGCATGATTTAGAACATTTATGCATTGAATGCATGAACTGGATCCAGTCAAGGGTCCATTTAGTCCAGAATTATGTTCCCTTGGTGGCCAACCAGCTGCTAACAGGAACCCACAAGCTGGAGATGAGTGTAACTGGGGCACATAGGCAAGCTGCCTTTGATCCCGAGATAGCATAGCCATCAGGGCTGGTACCCATTTACAGGCTTTGCCTCCATACATTTGTCATGGAAGCAGAGATCGATGCAACTAGATTTTTTAAAAGACCGTTGGGGATCAGCAAGAACAGGCTTGCAAAAGAGTGACATGTTTAGCCCGTGGAAGGTTGCTGCCGATTTCTCCGCTCCATTTATCGTACATAGTATGCCATGTGCCACACAGAAGATACAGTAGTAGAACTGGGAAAACTTGAATCAGACTTCTGCTGGTGGGGAGGCGAAGAAGAGCACTGGGGAGGTGAAGGAGAAAGCGGTGGAAGGATATAGTCAGGTTGGAATTGGTGCAGTGTAGGGCCACAAGAATGGTGGCCAGATTGCAAGGAAAGCTGTCTGAGGCTGTCTGAGGAGCTGGGTCTTTTCAGCCTGGAGAAGAGGAGACTCTGAGGGGATCTGCTGGCTACATGAGGGGGTGCCACGTGGAGGTGAGTAGACACCTGTTTTCCTCTGCAGAGGAGGGCAGGATGCTGGTAGGCATTCCAATGGAGCAAAGCTCAGGGAACCAAGGTTCAGTTTGGATGCCAGGAAGTACTTCCTGACAGTTGGGACCCCGAGGGTGTGGAATGGGCTTGCAGGTTTGCAAGATCCCATCTCCTTTTCTAGTATTGTTTCGGTGGGAGATGCCCTGCACTGTCTTGCTCCAGCCACTTCTCTCGCTCAGACCAGAAGGGGAGGTACTGCAGCTGGTCAGGCTGCATGTCTTCTTTGGCCTTTCGCTCCCTCTTTGAGCAAAGGAAGGAAGACGTCAGGTGTGGTTTGCCATTTGGGTGCTCGCCTGCTGGGCCATACAGGCAAACTCCGGACACAATCCGGAACTGACCGGGAGCTCATTTGCATTACCTTTTCTATGTCCTGGAGCTCAGTGATAGCCTGGCAATAGGAAAGGGTCCCGAGCTGAGCCCTGCTTGAATGAATTCCCCTTGCCAAGCTGAATGAATGAATGCACTTTAGAAGGCCATTTTATGTTACTGTGACTGATACTGAGGAAATTACTCATTTTTATCTGTTTATTGGCTGGATCTCATACAAAATTGCCTGACCTTTCCACAGAGGCAGTTTTTCAGCCATAAAAGGATATCTTTTTATGCTTATTTGCTGAATCACTTGGATAGAACGAGAATGCATGTTTTCCAAACGCTTGCTGTGTGTCTTAGAACAATACGTATTTAACTTTCACTGTACTGTGAGGCACCCTGATGTGTGATTTGGAACTATCAGGAATGAGCCCCTTCTCTATGCATGTACCACTAAATCAAACAGAAGAACTCAGTCCAGCAACACCAAAAAATCATTATGTAGCTTGTGTGTGTGTGTGTGTGTGTGTGTGTGAGAGAGAGAGAGAGAGAGAGAGAGGGCGGGGGCGAATTCTCCACTAGACTGTGGTTTTGATCGGTGGATCCCTTGCTAGTTGAAAGTATCCTGTGCCATAACGATGAGCAATCTTTTTTCCCTGTACCAGGTAGCATGTTTAAAACATTCCTGTAATTACCTGTCTGTTCTTGAAGGTGTGCAGGGCAGCCTGCATGGCCTCCCTCATCCCATTTTATATTCACAAAAGATCATCGTAGGCACAAAGAGATTTGGACCCAGATCACAGAAGGCGACCAGATAATGATGGACAGCAGAAAGGGTCTTTCTTTCTGCTGCCTGACAGCCCAGCTATGGAAGCACATTAACTCTCTATTAGACAACAGGATATTTGCTACCTGAGGTGAGGGACATCCCAGCTGGACTGGTGCTTCTGAGCTGGTCCTGGCCACCACACCCTGCAAGCTAGTCCAGGGAGCCCAGGGCAGGTTGTGTGGCATGCACCTCTCTGTCCTCCAGCAGAAGGAAACAGCCCAGAAGCTCAAGAGCAACCACCAGGAGGCTGCCACTGGCCGTCTTTCGCCTCTACTACCTGAGGACATCCCTTTTGGTTCTGAGGAGGCTGGTTGATGTGGGGCTGGTTCCAGAGCAGGGAAATGAGGATCAAAAGGACAAAAGCAAATACCAAAATTGGGGGTCAGGTTCTGGGACAGGCAGGGCGGTTTGCCCAGATTGTGTGCTGCATTTCAGTTGCACCTGTGTTCTGGTACTGCTGAAATTGTGCCTGATGAAAGCCCTTGATACACAGACTGTAATCTACCTGTTTTGTTAAGGGTCCAGCGTTCTGGTAGTACAGGAGGTAGGCACTGGAGCCTGGCTGCTGGAGGGCTGTTCCAAGACCACCCTGGTGCCTTCCGTACAATTTATTCACTCATTCCATTTCTGTATCACCCCACAACTGAGGCTCCCTGGGCAGTTTATATACTCCATAAAAACGGGTGATAAAAGTACAATAAAATATCATAACATCAGAAAGCTTATTAAGAATTTTAAACTGCTAAAAGCATATAACCAAAACAGGAATAGCAAGGAATAGCAAAAAATGAGTGAGAACAAGAGAGAGGAAATGAAAAAGAAAAAATCCATACAAAAAAAGATTTTAACACAAGATCCTTTGGTTTGCATAAATTGGTCAACAAGAATGTAAATTTTGTTTGATATAATGAAGATTTAATGGTGTTGCTTTTTAAGGCCATGCTTCAGAAATTTCAGGGAAACACACATGAAAGCCTTTACATTTTGCTTGGGCAAATATCACTTCTATGCTTGTTCTCCTTGAGGACTAAAGAATGAAGATAAGTTTGATTTTTCAGAGCAATATATTTGAACTTTTCTTTGCTGTTGAATTTGTGATATCCACAAAGCATCTTTTCAAGATGCTAAAAACAAAGCTAATAAATAAAGCCCTCACCCTTAAAAAGGTTTGGGTAATGATCCTAATGATATAAAGTACACATGGGAGACATCATACTGCAAATATCTTCCTTTCAAATGGACTGCTGATTGCATTTAAAGAACAAAGAGTAAAAATAGCATATGAAGTGAAAAGTGTAATACTGAGCCAGGCGGTGACTCTTGTGTAAACGAACTACTGCTGTGTTTATCCTGATAATAAGGAAGCATCTTTTATACCGGCCCTGTTCAAAACGTTCTCCATCCCAGATAATCTGACTGTGCTCTGTCTTTCTGACATTGACAAAGTACAGGAACAATAGAAACTGAACAGCGTATGAATCTGACTGCAGATGAATCCATGCAGCATATTTCAATTCATGGTTCAGGATCCTGAGCTGCCATCGGAACACCTTGTCATGTATAAATCCTTTCTCTAAGAGTACAAGGCTGTTGTATGTGTGGTATGCGAAGATTACCTGATTGCCTCCTGACAGACAAGGGGCCCCTGTCAGGAAGGTGGAGGGACAAATAAAACCAACTTTTCAGTTGGTATCTAGGGATTCTTGCAGTATCATCAGCCCTTTTCGTAGACATTGGATATAATTTTCCACCTGGAATTTATTCAGTGTCCATACTGCCCAACAGCTGGAGCTCCCAGGGTGGCCAGTGTATGCCGCTGGAATCAAATCTGTGGCAAAATCAATAGGGTGTTGTGGTGGAAGGCAGCCTGCCTCCTTTGCGTCAAACAATCTTGAAAATCTCAGTCCTTTGCAGAGAGGAGCCTGGGGAGGCTAGAACCCTCTGAGGGTTTTGGAGCAAGTCAGCCCATGTGGAAGGAGACTCCACAGTTAGGTCCCACCCAAGAAATGTGGGAGTCATTCTTAGCTATCCACCTTATGCCCAACTGCATGGGGTATTCCAGCTGCCTGATGGAAATTAATTTGTTCTGTATGGGACAAATCAGTGTAACAGGACCAGAAATATGTGTAACTTGGCCCATGTTGCAGAAGTCTTCTCTTAGTAGTGCCCATGAGGCAAGGGGAGGATCACAATAGGGCGCTCTTGAGCAAAACAAATGGCTACAAAGTCAAAATCCATGTAGCTGTTGCCTTCCTCTGTGGGGTGCATGTCCAATACAATAGGTGAATGGGTTGGGATTTCTAATTGCCTATTGTCCATGGTTTCCTAATTCCTTGCCAGTTAGTGGCACCCATTTAGCTCAGGAGTTGGACTTTTCTGGCAACTTGGAGATGGTTTGTAAGGCAGGCAGGCTCTCACTAAGTGTCCCCTCTGCCTGCAATGGCAACAGAATCCTGCCGCCACGAGGGTCAGTTGCAACTTACATATTCTTTGTGGGCTTGTCCCCTTCCCACAAGCCAGCTTTCATCTGCAGTCAGAGTTGAATCCAAAGGAATAGAGTTTGGGGCTGTTCAACACACACCAGTTCATCCACAGTTCCATAATTCAAGCCCTATTGGGCTACCAAGGCATCTCCATTCCACCGTGGACACTGCATCCAAAACTGGAATTAGATGTTCATTGCCAGCATCACAGCCTGGCCAAGGACAATTAATCTCTCTAATAGCGGGCTGGGCCCACTAAATGTCACCCAGTTAGTGCTGCAATTGTGTCCATACACCTTGAATACTTGGCCAGCAGCAGCTCATTAGCAGCCATGCATACACTTGCCCATTTTCTTGCAATGCCTGATATTAAACTGAGTAAAAAACCAACCCTTGTTTCTTCATTAGGAAAACCGTCCAGCCTGAACGGCATGCACCATTCCACATGGGCCTGAAAAGCCAGACAATGTTCTTTGTCACTTTCAAACTTTTCCAGAGGTCCCACAGGATATTTGCAGGATAGTTGCTGCTGGAACAGTCTGTGCAGGCACGAACAGCTGCTTAAAGGGCTGGGACGGCTGCGGCAAGCTGAGTGATTCAAGTAAGCAGCTCCTGCTTCTCCTCCAAGAGTGTCCCAGTAGCTTTCTCTGTAAGGAAGCTGAATGAAGGCAAAAAGAAAGGTGTTTGGAATCAGGTTGTCAGAAGCTGGACTTTCCCCTGCTTCTCTTTCCAAGCAGATCAATGCAAGTGGCTTCTAACTAGAGTCTTCATGATTTTAAAGCTGGACTGGCTTTGTGATACAAAAGGGGTATTGAAGAAGTCATTAGGAAAGATGCCGGTGAAGTTAGTAAGCCAGGTAATTAGGGAAACAACTCATACCAAGAATTTGTTTCAAAACAGAATCCCCCTTCTCTCTTCCTAGCTAAGCAGAGTTCCATCCACAGGGTAAATCTCAGTGCTTGCAGGCCAGATGGACAGAATGGCAGACACTACTTTGCTCAAGTCTAGAAGTGATCAAGTTACCTCCCACTCCTCAAGTTCTTCCTGCTCTATAGAATTTTCCTCAAGACCAGACACGGTCCAATTCTTGCTAGTCTCCGGGCCTATCTTGGGGCCTTGGCACGTTAGCTAAGCATTCTACCTCACCTCTTCTTTCAGTTCTGCATTCCACCTTGGAATGCTGTATCGTGGGAGAAGCAGGCCCAGTCCCTACCACACTTCATCCTCATCTTCTCTTTGCCTGGGAGAAGCTCTTATATGGCTGAAATCGACCATATGAGTGTTTACAAGGTGGAAGAAGCATGGAGGCACACTTCATTATCATGTCTTGTTTTCTCTTGCTTTTTGCTTAAAATACTGGACGGCAGATAGGACTTTATTCTTGATATTATTTTATCTGAAAGGGTTCAGCCACCTAGTAAAGCAAAAATGTCTTTAACCACCAACCATCTTGTGGCATGTGCACAGATGCTTAGGTTCTGATACGTGGCATTAACTAAGCATAAATGGAATGCAAACCTATGGAATGCACTCCCCAGAGAGGTCCACCTGGCGCCATCATTATTTATTTTTTGGTGCCAAGCCAAGACCTTTTTAATTAAAAGTTATTTTAATTGTTAATTATTGAGTGTATTTATTGGGTTTTTATGCTTGTGCCGAGATGTTTCCGGATTTTTAAGGTTAATTATATGATTGTTTATTTATTTGGTAAGCCACCCCGAGGCTTTTTGTGAATGGGGTGGCATAGAAATGTTCTAAATAAATAAATAAATGAAGAATGAAGAGAGAACCTTCAGAATTTGGCATGGCTCACACTAAGTGCAGTTTGCGTGATAAAATTGTGGTTGAATTATACTGCTTCTGTCTGTGGGTACAAAGCACATGATTAAATGTTCCCTAAATCCCTACATTGCATTTAAAAGCGAGCATAGCACTGAGAGGGTTAACTGAAAATCCTTCCATAAATCCTTTCTATCTGCAGGATTTCTTTGGCAGGGAACATATAAACATACAATTATTTGCCTGTACAGTTCAGACTACAGATAGGTGAAGTATCCATTCAGCTTCCATTTAATTATAATACAAATTTAACTAGCATTAATTTCAATACATGAAACAAAACATAGTTATGCTTGAATGTTTGTACTTCCCCAAATTTTGCAGTGCAGTCCATCGATTAGAATGTATGGAAAGATGTTCATAGGAGAAGGAGTTGTGTAAAAAAGTTGTATATCAGTAGAAAGTTCATACAGGAAAATGTGTTACTGATCTACTCAAATATTATGTAATAAAACTGTAACTATTTTCTTTTTATGCCTTTCTTTTGTTTAATTCTGATTGAAAGAAATTCATAATAAAATGACAAAATACAGAAATAGGTATATTAGAAATGTGCATTAAAATGTATGAATTTTTGTGCATACTTTTTAAAAATTTGCAAGCTATGTGGAAACAAGATGAACTTAAAACTTATAACTGGTGAATAGAGGAACTGAGCAAAATTAAAATCAATAGTTCTGTCAATTCTAGTCCAAGTACAGTCTAATCACAAATTCAGGAATTTTCTGAATAAGTGTTGGTCACAACTTTGAATGGTTTTTGAAATAGGAATGAGTCCCTTTTTGCCCAGTTCTTCTAACCTAACTTGAACTTTCAAGAAAATACTAGTTAAAATTCCAATTTCTTTAAAAAGAAACAAAATCATCTATGTTCTTTGTAGGTATCCACATTTAACACAAACCATTCCACAATTCTATAACCAAAATATGCCTGTGACATTTAGTATACAGCATGATGGTTTAGTAATATTTGTTATAAACATAACTATTGTTTTTGTCTCTGTAATGGAGCTTTCTTAACTTTCCTTTAATCTTTTCCAGAAGTCTTTTTTTAATGAAAGGAAAGCTAAAATCACAAGCATTTGGTCTTTGCAGATAAAAAAGAGAGACCTTGAATTTTGTTACACACCCAGTATACTCAAGGGATTATATTTACATGTGAAAATAATATAGTTATTTCAGCCATCTCATATTTTGCTGATCAGCTAAATTGATTCTGTGGCATCTTTCTCTGCATTTTTATGTTCGTTAAGATATTGGCTTGTTCTGATTCCTCTTTATTTGTTAAATCACAATCATTTTGTACACTAACTGAAGAAAAACTCAAATATTCACTGGTGAGTAAAAATGTTACATCGGAGTGTTGCATTCACATTTACTGTGGGGCTCAGCAAGGTCAAAAGGAAATGTGTTTGCAATTTTCACAGTAAAAGGCAAATTTGCTGAGTTTTTAAAGAAATTCATACTGTTTATAGATAAATTAGCCAAAATATATTTTGGATAATAAAACAAAATGTCATGCTGTTTCGAGTTTCTAAGCTAACTCCAACTTAATTATTGCTGTCAGAACAATAAACATCAGCATTCAAGAAAAAAGGAGGTATCCACAGGGAATGTATGGGAATTCACTATTCTTCCATAGAAGATCGCAACTCTGGGGGAAGGACTAAAGTACTGGCATGTATCTTTGAGCATTTCACACACCAGTTATATTGTTATTGGCATTTTTAGACATGCACTTGGGCCGACTGTGCTTTTTCACTTCTTTTTGGTTTCCATATAATAGTCATTTAAGTTCAGAGAATGGGCAGAAGCTCACAGGGAGCTTGTTCTCCACCGATTCACATACACCCTCTAAGTCTGTTGTGCAAACAGCCCTCACCACTTCTGCAACGTTGATTTGATGCTTTTGGGGCAACCTAAAATGAACAAGAGCGCTCATTTCTAGAAGGAGGTGGGAGGGGAGAACACACCCAGCAGTTCTGGTAACCTGCCTCCTTCCAGAACCTAGCCTCTTTGTTTCAGAGGTTCCTCTAGGAAGCTCTAAATCAACCTTGTGCAAACAGTGGATCCTACTTGCACCCCAGGACCCACTGCTTAAAGGAAATGGTGGGTTGGAAGGGAACCAGCAGCAGCATAAGGCACTTTGCTGGATTCTATCCAATGTTTCTTCTTGTAATACAAGTAGCATTTATATGCCACTTTAAGTTCAAAGCTCTTTTGCATAGCTTTCCTTGCTATAATCCTGCAAAGAAAGTCAGTGTTATGGTCATGTTGCAGATGTGCGGTGGGAACCTGAGAGAATTGCTTACCTAAATCCACTGGGAATTTGTGGCAGAGTTGAGATTTGAACCCAAGATGCTCTGGTTCATATCTCAGTCTCTTAACCACTATACCATGTCAGGCCCAGGACATGGCAGAAGGGCCCTTTGCCGAAGCCAAGGACGTCTGGTCTGGTTAGTGCTCGAATGAGTGGCCATTGGAGTGTCGTCATAGCTTAAAAGGAAGGGTGGAATATGGAATAATTAACATACACCTTCCCATATGTTTGCCTTTTAGTTATAGACACATAATAGGCATTTGCTGGAAAGAGCCTTCAAACTTCAGCTCTGGCATACAAAAATGTGAATGAAGAGCAATTCCAGGAGCAGTTTGAAGTTTATCGAAGGCAACAGAGCATGGCTGAACTGCTTGTTTCAGCATATGTACAAACTGAATGAGACCTGCAGGTATGTGAGTCAGCCTGCAGTTTTTTAAAAAGCTTAGTTACATGGCAATCCTAATTTTGGGGAGGGGTGGGGGGGGGAGATTGGCAGAATACCGGCCACTTTCCAAGTCTGGCTGACTGATGCTTTCCGGTGTGGGAGTGGATGGAGTGTGGGTGTGGGTTCTCCGTTGAGATGCTGTGGTAGCTCCCGTGTCTTCTGAACTGGGCCCAGTGGGCAGAGGGTTGGGGGTAACTGATGATGGAAGCACTAGGTCAGCCTAGTTGGTAGGCTGGATCAAGGGGCTACTCAGGGAGCTATGGATCAAGTGGATCCAAGGACACCCACTGTGCCCCCAGCATGCGAAACACCTCCTTTTGGCTTCAGGAAATCTACATCCACAGAGCCAGGGGCTGCCAAGGATTACTATAGTATTACTTTTCTGCAAAAATTTGGACCCTTAGTGAAAAATCTTACCCTGAAACTGGGTTAGGACTTCCCTTCCATGTGACTGAGACACTTAAATGAAAGAATGTGAACCTAACATGATGTTATAGCTGAATTTAAGGACTTGTGTGATTCAAATTATATATTTACTGGGTTGTTCAAACTGTTCTGTTCTCCTTCCTTACAAAGTTATTGGGTGCCACCACTATGCAGGAGAAATTACACTCTTGTATCACTAGTCACCATTAAGAGCTGGGTGATAATAGGTGACAAGCAAAGCTTTTGGTTCTGTGTATTGGTTGGTTCTCTGTGAATGGATAACAGTAAGCTCTCAATCTAGCTGATTTTCTTGCAGTCTTTAAAGTGCCAGGCTAGGTCTGGGAAACTAATATCCAGCTGAACCTTTCTGGTGGTTTGAAGCCTTCTTTACTCCCCCAGAAAGAGGACATTAAGAATCCCTGGATAGCCCGTGGTGATGTATTTGTCCAGCACTACTAGCAGTGACCTGGATATAGGCACAGGGGATGAGGGACCTGCCAAATGGGAGGGTCATTTGGCCGGCACTGAAGTCTTGGCCTGGGCCCTTGAGTCTGGCACCCTTGCAGACTGCGACATGACCCAGCCAGTTTCTACTGAGGGGCCACATCCTCACATTCGAGGTCCTCACATCCCTTTCCAGGATGGCTGATGGCACACTGCTGGCCCCTGGTTTCTGAGGTCCCTTAGCTAGGCATTCTCAACAGCCACTGCTTCTCCTCCTCTGCATATTCTGGGCTAGAGCGAGAGGCAGGTGAATATCTTGGCTGCAACAGTGGGGAGATGAAGGAACGCCAGGGCTTTGTTCCCGTGCATATCGCACCTTGGTATGCCACCCCTGAGTATACCTGAGGAGAAATACTGCAGAGTGATGAAGTGCTTGGTTTCAGGCCAAAGAGCTGCCCCATTAATGCCCCCCATTCCTTTGCAAGGAAACAAAGTCTGGGAAGGGGCACTCCAACACCATTGCTTGTTGTTGTGGCATTCATACCCCACCTTTTTGTCTTGCAGGGAACCCAAGGCAGAGTAGTTTGTCCTCTTCCTCTTCATTTTAGCTGTACAACAACCCTGTGAGGTAGGTTAGGCTGAAAGTCAGTGAATGGCCCAAAGTTTATTTATTTATTTAGAAAATTTCTATGCTGCCCCATTCGTCGAAGCCTCGGGGCGGCTCACAAAACATTAAAATATAATACATTAAAAATATAAAATGAATTACAATATAAAATAAGTTGCCCTGGCCAAAGAATAAAATAAGGAAATAATATTAGCAATTAAAATAATGACGGCGCCAGGCGGACCTCTCTGGGGAGCGCATTCCATAGATTGGATGCCACCGCAGAGAAAGCCCTCCTCCGAGTACCTACCCTCCTAATTTATTTCACGGAGGGTTCCCGGAGAACGGCCTCTCCTGCTGATCTCAGGGGGCGGGTGGGCATATATGGACATAAGCACTCCTTCAGGTAACCAGGGCCCAAGCCGTTGAGGGCTTTATAGGTGATAACCAACACCTTGAATTGGGCCCGGACTTCAATGGGAAGCCAGTGAAGCTGATGGAGGACTGGAGTCATGTGAACAAGTTACTCAGTTAGTTTCATGGCTGAGTAGGGATTTGAACCCAGAGCTCCTGAGTCTCAGTCCACCTCTCCAACCCCCGCACCACACTGATTTTCCAGTGTACCATTCATTCATTGAACTAGTTATCTGCTCCTTGTTCTCTGTCCAGGGTTCTGAAAGACCTGTAACTGACCACCCTTTTTAAAAATTGTGGTTTTGGAAGTGCCCTTTACCAGCAATGGTCACTGCACCCGCCCACAATTATCTGCACTCTGATTACACCTCATTTGGCCTATGAAATGTGTTCTCCATGAGGCTGCCTTTGAAATTTAATTGGAAACTTATGTCAGTTTAAAATACTGCAACCAGATTCCTGATTGGGGCCGAGCAAATGAATCACATCCATTCATACCAGCCTGCCTGCATTTTCAACATTGGCAGTGGAAACCCTTCTTGTTTGTCTGCCTCAGAGAGCACTCAGGACGGCAAGTATGAAGGGGGCGCCTTTTCTGCTGGAGTTCCACTTCTCTGGAATGCAGTACCATGTGCAGTCTGCCAAACCCCATCCCTACAGGCCTTCAGGAAAGCTCTCAAGAATCTTTCTTTCTCCATGGGCTTCTCTGACTTGTGTGTACAGGGTTTTCTACATGGATGCCAGGTCTTCAGGATTTTTTAAACAATACTTAATGCTGGGAACAATAGATGGCAAAAGAAGAAGGGGACGGCAGAGGATGAGGTGGCTAGATGGAGTCACTGAAGCAGTCGGCGTGAGCTTGAGTGGACTCCGGGGGATGGTGGAGGACAGGAAGGCCTGGAGGGATGTTGTCCATGGGGTCGCGATGGGTCGGACACGACTTCGCAACTAACAACAACTTAAAATGTCTGTTTTATTGTTCTCGCTGGCGTTCATTATTTCTAATGTTTATTGTAGTATTGGTTTTCTTAATCTTGGGAGCTGCTTCAAGTGGCTTTTGTGTTCTTAAAGGCACCTAAAGATAAAATAAATGATTATATTGCATCTCACCAAGAAGGGAAGAGTGGTCTCTGAACCCACTATCCTTTCTCCATTCCACTTTCTGGAAAGATACCGTGGACCAAGAATGCAGATACTTCAGGTGCAATTCTATGCATGTTTAGAAAGAAAAACAAAAGCCTACAAGTTCTTTTTGAGATAAATTGCTACAAATTGGGCTTTTTATAGGATTGCACCCTTACTGTCTGATTTCAATTATCTGATTTATTTCATTTTGTTCTCTCTGCTTGCTCAACTGGACAATCCCTCAAATTCCTACTTGTGTCAGAAGTAACCACATGTTCTGCAAGTCAGTCACATTTTAAAAGAGAACATTTGTGCATCCCCTGTGGAGAGATGGGGAGGGCCCAGAAGCCTCCACCACAGTTTTTTGAGGACCTTCTACTGCGTTTGTTTTTTTGTTTTTTTTTTTTATAATACAAGTTTCTGGTTTGGCGATTATAACACTGAAAGAAACTGGAAGTGTGAATCTAGTTCATTTTTGCTACTTGGAACATCTGCGCAATTGCTGAGCTTGCTGGTCTCATGGAAACAGACCAAGGCTTTCTAGTGACTCTTGGTTGGGACCACAAGCTAGAAAAGAATTCCCTTGACAAAAGAAGTTCTTGCAAGGTGGCAGGAATGTGCTGCTCCGACAGAGGCCTGACTAGTTCAGCATTCTGCCAACCAGATGCCCCAGGGGGAAATCACAGGCAGTACCTGAGTGACATCAGTGTTAGAAGTTCTGTGATATGAACTTGGCTGTCACTGCAGAGCTTGTAATAAACTATTTAGAACACGTTCACATCTTTTTCTTGGGATATGCCTTGATAAAAATATTAGTGGAGTGCATAGCACAGGTGGGACATCTGAACATGGAAAAGGACATGTGAAGTAGAGGAAATTGGTACATCCAGGCAGAGCTATGTCTGCTCTTTCTGCCAGCACAGTTCATGAAGCCAAGACACAAGCCATTTTAAAACCAAAGGCTTGTTTCTTCTGTGACAAGAACCATTATGGCAAAAGAGTCAAGCAAAACTCTGACTTTGTGAAGGTTCCCTCATGCGTCTGGATGTATCATTATGGAGATCCAGCCCCGCTCTCACAGATGCATTTTATTTTTATTTTTTTAGGAAGGAAAAAGACCATATATTTATGTTAAAGAGAGACATTGCTGGTAGGTGAAAACCTCCAAGATTCAAGGCAAAAAGCTGAAGAAGCCATCACCAGTAATTCTTCATTAGTAATAAATGGACATAGCCTTGTAAGTGAATTGTTTCTGGACTTTTCCTCTTTCCTTCCTGCTACTAATAATCATGTTTTTTTGTTTTTTCTGAACATGACAGAATTCTTTGCAGAGTCCAATTTTTTTTTCACAAAAGAGCTAATTGCAAAGATGGACCAAACTGCAAAGATCAATTAGAAATGACAGCTTAACTTTTGGATGGCTTTGGAATGGAAATCAAATTAGTAACTCAATGCAGTACTTTAAAAAAAAACGATCTTAATTAGAAATTGACCACTGGTGATGTTTCGGTATTTGTATGAGGGGATTATAACAAGTCATAGCCAATTACATAAAAAGCAACACGTTAGATACAAGAGGGTGTTATGCTGAACATATTCCTCAAGTTTGCTCTTTGTGAGCACAGATTGGCCTGAAAGTACCAAATTAATGTCATTAAGATACCTCAAGTGGTTTCCTCTGAATATCAGCTTTTGCAGGGATACCAAAACACTTGGTTTTGATTAAGAAACCTGTTTCTTGTCATAATGGAAAAAAACCCTACTTTTACAGTTCGTCTTGTAGTCTGGGAAGTTTCCAAATCTTGAAAAAGCATGAGAAACATTCTTGGGAATTGGTAAGGCCATAAAAAGCTCTGATTGAACTTTGAATGTTGCTTGTTCTGTAAGTGCAAAATAAACTTGCTAGAGGTGCTTTGATCTGCATTTTTGTGGGGTCCCCTTTCCCTTTTAAGTTTGCATCTCTCTGAGCACTTTTTAATAGCTTAATGAAAGAAGGCCTCATATCCCAAGAACTGTGACAAAAGAGGAAAGTTTTATAAGAGTGCCAGCAAGAGTGCTGGTCGGAGGATGGAAAACAAATGTAATTTATATGAATCAATATCCAGGACATACGCATTTTGAGCAGTAGTCTTTTTTATTTGACAACTTTTCTTTGTGGCCACAGGCAAAGACAAATTATTCTCTCAGTTATCTTGATGATAGCAGCATGCAAGGCTTGTTTCTCATCCTGTTTCTCATCTTTGGTACCACTTCCTTGATGGGTCAGAAGCCAGTGAGCAAGCAGCTGTGGTATCGCTTGTTCCTGCTTCTTACCCAGAACACTGTCTAGCCAGAACGAGAGGCAAGGGAAGGTGCATGTTGCAAAGCAGAAGATGAGGAGCAAGTCCAGGACACTCTTGTCCATGGGCTCCACTGGGACGTCGACCCTCAAGGAATGCACCACCGTGTCTGCACTTGACACCATATGTGGCTTATGACAGAAGCTGGAGGCATCTTTATGGTAAGAGTATCCCATGACAGACTGAGCACAGGTTGACAGCGTGGATGTGCAGTGGAATCTCTTGTTTACTCTTGACTTGCTTGAGAGAGCTCAGGACTAGGTTAGGAGAAAGTCTGCTTGTCTTCATGAGGCTAATTCCTCTATATGCTTTTCCTTTTTTCCTGCTTTTCTATAATACAGAAATAATACAAAACACAGGTAAGGAGAAGGCTTTCAGAATAATATGCCATTTCCCCTTTCTAAAAAACAAAACAAAACAAAACAAAAACAACCCCAAAACAAAAAACCAACTTTGGGAAATGCTCTGAAAGTGCAGAATTAAAATTGCAGGATCACAATGTCATCCAAAGAACCTATAAATAAATGTAAGGAATGGCATGTGCACAATAAATGCCTGTGCAGAAAGGTTCAGTATGACTTATGATATTTTTCTGAGATGTACTTACTGGAGAAGGGACTTTAAACTTTTGTCACATGTTCAAATGAAGGGGCAAATTGTAACTCTAAATCAGGTTCCAGATATCTTGGGCTGTAACCTGCTCAGAGAGACTTATGGCTAAAGCGGTGGGCTAAAAGTCTATGAAACAATAAATCAATAAAATCAACATGTATCCAATCTCATGTGTCCCCCTCCCCAAACACACACACAAAACAGTTCTCCAATGGCAAAATGCATGGTTTGTCTGCAATAAAGGTCCTAGGATTTTTAATGCTTGCTTTAAAAAAAAAAGTATATTCCCAACTTTTCCATCCAAATGGTATCTCCATCCCAAGGCAGCTCAGAACTCCCCTCACAAGTAATTCAGAAAAACAGAAGTAACAATAAAGTAAAAATAAGATTCGGTAGAAAGCACTACTAGCTTAGTCTCACCCTCTGTTCTTCAGAAAAGAGCACTTCTTAGGCAGATCCAAAAGGACAGGTGGGATGAAGCCAATGAGCCTCCTGCAGGAAAGTGTTCTGTAATCTGGAGAAAATATCTAAAATTGGTTCTTGTCGAATCACAAGGGGGATGGGGCAAATTGCCTCTTGCATGAGAGGTATCTGTGGCTACTGGTCCTGATGGCAATTTGCTGCCTCCAGGATCAGAAGCTGTATGTTTCCATACATCTGTTCTTGGGGGACGTGAGCTAGTAGATCCCAGTGCTCTTGCATCCTGTTGCTGGGTTTCTGGTAGTCATGTGGTTGGTCCCAGTGGGATCAGGATGCTTGACCAATAGATTCCCTGGGAAGACCTGCCACTAGTCAGAGCAGACTGCACTGGGGCCATATTGATTATTTGTCCATCTATAAGGCAGCTTCCTATTGTTGTGTCAGAAATGCTGCTGTTTTTGAGAGTGCATTCTCTGGAAACCAAAGTTCAGGGCAGATTCAGATGGAGAGGCTTCTGCAGAATAATCTTCCTTTCTTGTTCGAGCAGTAAGAGATCCTTTGAAAACTCTGCCATGTTACAAATCTACACCAGAACTTCTTTAGAGCCTTGGACTTGTAACAGCGCATTGGCAGGGACTAAAGACTTTTATGGATGTCAGAGAACTGCAGGCCTTTCAAAAATGGGTATTAAACAAAACAAAGCAAAACACCAAACCAACCCTGAGTATCCTTTCATTGTAAACAGACTGCCCAAATTAAGATGGATTAGTGCTTCAGTTGGTGAAGAATGTTGAATTTTAATGAGTTAGTAGTATCATGGGAGTACATGATTTATTGGTTATAAAGTCATCCTCAATATTTATTTATTTAGAAAATTTCTATGCCACCCCATTCGCCGAAGCCTCGGGGCGGCTCACAAAATACGCAGCACTGATTTTGCTTCTGAAGTATTGCTGAAAGAATGGAAGGCTAGACATGGGTGGCATCTCAACACTTTTGCAGTAGACCATCCCTCCCACCACACAGTTTGTTCAAATGGGCTGTGTAGAGAATGTTTACTCTATGAACATGGCTGCTTTCCCAAAAGCTCTGGAAGGCAGAGAACGATTAAGTTTACTGACATTTAATGTATACCATGCCTTACCCTGAAGGCTTGGAACTTTTGCATTTGATCAGGGGTCCACAACCTTTTTGGGTTGGTAAGCATATTTGAAATTTTGTGACTATGATAGGAACTCTCAGGAAATGGCTGCCACAGAAGGAGGCTTTCCCAGCTATAAGAATGGCTGCCATGGTGGACCTGGCTCATCACAAAACACTCCTTTCCTGGAAGGCAAACTCTAAGACTAGAGGAAAAGTAACGTGGCCAAGAAGCTAAGTTCCAAAGCTGAGGTGGAATCTGACATCCCAACACACAAAACCACACTTTTTAGTAGAAATAAAGATGGCTCTGAAGGGGAGACCTTCACTTTTCAGCATACCAGTGTAGTTAAGAACGTAAGAAGAGCCCACAGGCTCTTCCCTCTCTTCCCTCGTATCTTCAAGGGCCTCTCCTGTGCTTTTCAAGTGTTTCTGCAGTTTTTTGTTTAGACCGAGGGAAGTGGGTGATTATCTGGAAATGGTGGAATGAAGTAGAATGAAGGCACATTTTTGTAGTTCTTCTATACCAGCGATTCCTAACCTGGGTAGATGCACTGTCTGTTTACCTTATTATCCCATTGTCTTTTAATCCCCTTATTGAGCTAATTATTTACAGTTACAGCATAGAAATTGAAATAACAGCACCTATATTAATTACAAACATTTTGCTAATATGAAGGGTGCAATGCATGGAAATGGGAACCACTGTTGTATACAGCAGCACCACCGCCTAGTGGCTAAGTAATGGAATACACTAAAAGGCAGAGACAGGCAAACTTTGGTCGTGTAGGTGGGCGAACCACATGCAAGGGAACTATCTTAAGCCCATGAAGAATCCAAAGCAGAAATTTAAATAAATTGGTGGGTTAAAAGCTCCATGTGGAAAAGCTGTAACTTGATATATCTTTGACATATTGCTTCAACGGCACATTTCCTTCTTAATTGCTTGTTTGCAGGTGTCCGTGTATCCATGGTTAGAAAAACAGCCAAGCTAGTCTAAAGAGCAATTAGGCTTTTGCACAATTTGGATACCTTCAGAGGCACTTGTTTGTTCGTTACAAGTGGTGCACTTCCAAATGTACAGCTTCTTATGCTATTTCTTTTACACAAAGGTTGCATCTGCCCTGCTCCACTTCTGTGGTTTCTTCTGTGGATTTTCAGCTCAGGTAAGGTCATCTTGGCATTTAGGTTTACAAGCTAGAAAACATAATGTGCCTTCTGTTTATTTAATTATACAACTGTTTCATATGCCCCTTTGTTCTTAGGAGATGAAAGAAAAAGAAAGCCCTGGATTGTACTGAACAGATGCTTAAGTTAAACTTGTATAAGGTTGCTTTAATATGTGAAGATAAATATTTCTTCATTATGCTTGAGTTGTATTATGATGTTATGCTCAGATGCATTGTGCTATTTTATTTGCACATACCTGGGATTAAGCCTCTTTTGTCTCAAGAAGGCTTACTTCTGAGTAGACATATAAAGGGTCATGTTGTTAATAATAGGAAAAAAATCTACTTAAGTTGAAGGAACTTGGGGGAAATAAGCATTATAGCAAGTGTTTGTGTAGTTATATCTGTGTAATTAAAGTTAAAACACAGTTTCTAAAAAAGTCAGGAGACTAAATCAGGGGTAGTTTTGGTTTGCATGCACTTAACCTAGCCTTTTCTCATAAAACTGAACACATTTTTAATGTATGTACCTTTCCTTCAAGGAGCTCAAACTGGTGTATATGCTCTTTCTTGCCTCCATTTGGTCCTCACAACACGCTGAGAGCTGGATTAGGCTGACAGTCAGTGACTGGCCCAAAATCACCCCGTGAGCTTTGTGACCAAGTGGGACTAGAACCTACACCTCAGTGGCTGTCACACCACGTGACCTCACATGACTTCTTCGCTTGCTTGGCTAGTTATGCTGTAGCAACTCTCTTGGCCAGAGCTGTTAGTAGGAAACAGCCTAGCAACTATTACACGCTGTCAAGTCACTTATGGCAACTCTGAATGAAAGCCTTCCAACTTTGTAAGTGCATGCAGGTTAAGGATAGCTTCCTATTACTGAAGAGGGACCTAGACTTGGACCATTTGCAGCCTCCAGATGGTTTCTATCCTGGCTATGGCTGATGGGAATTCCAGTCCCAGATCTGGAGGGCCCTAAGTTGCCCACCCCTGCTCATTGGATTTCAAACAAGCTGGCTGCACTTCCCACTCAACAATATCAAGAACATTAACCATAGTTTTCAGGTATGGTCATCAAGGGAAGTGATTGGTAACAGTAGTTCTTGGCTAGTTTCTCTACTCATGAAAAGAGAGGTGCAAAGTAGCTGCAGGTGAGTACCTGAAAATTGTATTTATCTCTGCATAAAAAGCTAAGGTCATCCAACTGCAGCCATTATCACACTGGCCTACAAGGAAAAGCATTCCTAATAAACTGTGGATGCGATTATTCTGCCCATGAACCTAACCTTTCCTTTCCTTTCCTTTCCTTTCCTTTCCTTTCCTTTCCTTTCCTTTCCTTTCCTGCTTCAGTGCCAAACCATATAAAAACTTATGGTGAAAAGATTTTTTGAAAATGGCCTGTAAGAGCTTGTCTCCTCATAAAGGTTTTGATAACTTTGTAGATTCTGATTATCTGTGAAGCGGTCATCTAACCCACCCGGGGTTATTCCCCAGAGTCTTCTGCTAATGTAGCGGCTGGCAAATGTTTCAGCAGCAAGACTTGCCGCTCATCTCCATGTATTTCTCCAGTGCATTTTTTGTTAATTGTCTAAATGAAAAACAGATGAGCTGGGCACCTCCTATTTATATTGCAATGCTGTTTCTGAAGACAGTTTGTATTTATAAATCCTATTACAGCTTTAGGAATGTAAGGATATAAGTAAGTATGACTTTTACAAGATGGATTCTTAGGAGGTCTGTTTCACAGAAAGGAATGTTTAAACAGAAAATATCACAAATAGTTAGTTGTATGACTTTATCAGTTGGGCTCCCCGCTTACCTAGGCACTGAGGAGAATGAAGCGTAAGTTTACTGAACTTTCTGCAAGAACTTTCAGATTACCAAAGCCTTGCTAATCTTGGGCCAGTCCAGGTTTTCATGCTTCAGGAAGAATGCCAGTCCGATGGGTGCACTTCTGTTCTTGCCCCTTTTCCTCCGTTACGTCATGAGCATGTCCCTCCCCTTTCCAGCAGATCAAAGAGGAAAGCTCCTAACTACTGCCTTCATTGCGCTAGGCTATCTTTGCGATTCATAGCAATTAATATACAGCAACATCCCCTGCAATATCTGCTGTTCCATTTACTGTGGTTTGAGGCCTCATGCACGGCTTCATGCCTGATCCTGAGTCCGGCACCCACCATGCCCTCACTGGGGGCAGTGCGCCATTCCAAGCTGGCTGCAGTGGCAGCTGGGAAGGGGAGTGTACCCCATGGGGCTGTCTGTGGGGACACACAGCACTGCCCATGCGGCTCTCTGCCCTCTTGCTGTCCCCACCCTGCACCCATCCATGGTTCGCCTGCATATAGTGTTCACTACTATCCACAGTTTCGGGTCTCAGCTGGGGAGCTTGAAACCTATCCCCCATAGGTGTGGGAAGTCCTAAGGTAAAAGTTAACAAGAAATTTATATCAGGTTAATGATCTCTCTAATTTATTGAGTCCTTGCCCATGTCAGAAGTTGATTCCAAACTGAATTTCCCACCTTCCCTTCTCTTCAAACAAGCCAATTCCTCCCTCAGAGAGGTTTGCACTGCTTGTGGGCTAGATGATGGGAACAAACCACTGAGCTGATAAATTCACACACCCTCCCTGTTCTACAGTGTCTCCCATTCGACCAGAGCTGGTCTGGTTCTCATCAGCTGCCTGACTTATCTCACAGCTTGTTAGCATCTTCCCTTAGTTCAGATTAAGAGTCTGTATTATCTACCTTGGATTGCTGGATTTTGGAAGAAGCAGGCCCAGTCCCTGTACCTGCAATGTTGAATTATCTCCCGGTCACATTGATTTGGATGTGACAATTTTGTGCCTAGTTAAAATGGGTTTCACTGAGAAAAATAAGAAGCTTTAAAAATCAGAAGAGGATGGCATAAAAACAAAACAGGCTGTTTCCTGAACACTCACTACTATGATCAAAGAGGTTGTAGTAGTGACTGCAAGAGGGTTAAAGTCAACAATATGTTTCCCATCTTCTCTATCCGCATCATAAAATGCACCATAGGGAACGAAGAAAAGAATAACTGAAGTGTAGATGCCATGAGCTGTGCAGGTGAAAGAACTGTACTTGCTGAACAGAAGACTGAATTCCTCAGGTTCATATACTTCGGAACGTTGAGGCTGTTCTGCTTATCCACATTCTGCAAAGTATTGCATTCACTTGACGTTTCAACTCTAGGGGCCTCTGTGTTCATATCCAGTGTATTTCCCATTCAGTCTGAAATGGGGCTCCCTGGTAAGCAAAGGACTTTCACAATGGGCACTAGTCCGTGACTGCCCAGAGGCACCCAGTGAGCTCCATGGCTGAATGGGGACTGGAACCCAGATCTTCCCAACCCGTCCAAGACTGCCACATTGGCTCCAGTGAGAATAACAGCACCAATGATGCTTAAGACAACAGTAACAAGGAGGATGAAGTATTATCCCTCTGAAAATACATATGTATCATCCTTAAAATGTATGGCCCCTTTCTTCCAGAGCAGTGTGCATTGTTTGCTTCATCCCTGCTTGCTTCATCTCATTTTTACCTTCGCAAGAAACCATGATGAACATTGGGACATTAAATGGCAATAACACCTCCTACCCTAGTTCCATACCAAGCCAATAAGTTTCATAGTCCAAGTCCAAAACAATGATCTGTCTATCAATTTCCGTCTTCCCCAACGTCCAGAGACATGTAGAATAATTAGCATATGATGATGCATGCTTTGTGTGGGGTGAGCTATTGGTGTGCCACAGCAGCTTTCCCCAACATGATACCCTCCAGATGTTCTTGTGTTCCTGTTCCATCAACCCCATCCAGCCTCACCAATGGTTAGGAGTGTTGGGAGTTGCAGTCCAGGCTGGAGAAGACTGACCTACAATGCTGTCCCCCCACCACCCCTGGAAAGGGCTTGGGGGTGACACATGCTAATTGTCCCACTGTAACCATGAACACTGAATGCCAGTTTATATTTTTAAAAAGTCTGCAGGTGTGTATTTTGGCATGTCTCCAGGAAAATAGCATTTGGATGTTGAGGTGGTACACACAGGCTTCTCTGTGAGCCCTGAAGGGACTGGATTCCTGTAATGTTTCATACAATGTGGTCAAGACTGCTTGCTGTTGGAGGACATCATTCATGCAAAAGCGCTCTTGCGTAAGGCATTGCCAGGAATTGCTAAGCCCCCAGAGAGACTGTGCAAATGTTAGTGGATGACTTTCTTGTTTCAAAAAAAGGAGTTTTGGTAGCCAAAAGCAAGCAACAGGAAGCAAAGATACTTTATTAAAAAAGACAAACACAAGACATTGCCCCGAGGTGAAGAGCCTGTCATGCCATTTGAAGCCTTGAGATAAACAAGCTTATGTCACCAGAACAGCTGGGTCTGTTGGAGACCTTTCAGAACAGGGATACCTGCAATTATCTGAACCTTGGACCAGGCTTCCTGAAACAGCTTCCAGTCCTGATTTGCTTATGTGTTCTGCATTTCCACTGACACTTTGATCATGGAAAGGGTTAGAAAATGTGTATCCACCACATCCCAAGACAAATATAAACAATTCAAGAGGTCCAAAGAGTTGTCCAAACAGCTCTATTTCCATTGTATGTAGGGACAAAGGATCACTGCTGAGCACTGCATTGGGCCAGTTCTGCCCAGCTGGGAGGGGCGGACAAGGGGAAGGCGAAGCCAAGGGCAGGCAGCGCCAAGTGAGGCAGACAGAAGTGAGCGCGACAGAGGCACAGCTAGACGAGAAGGAGAGTGCCATCCCTTGCAGGGAACCTGCCAGCAACACCCCTCTTGTGGCTCAGGCTAATGAATAAGTCGGACACAGTAGTCTTTTATACTGGTCGGCAGTCCCACAATAGTGGAAGGAGACCTTGACTGGGTTTGCGTGCAGAGCCCCCTGGTTCAGTCTGCACTACCTCAGTTGGAAAGATCAGCGAACAGGTCTAGGGAAAACATGCTGCTGAAGATCCCTGAACAACCACCACTGGTCAGTAGAGATCATCCTGAGCTGGATGGAAAAGTAGCCTGGCCTACTATAGGACGGTTTTCTATAGTTTCTAGTTGGCATCTTTGCAATTCCCAGTTTGGCTGAGGATAGGATGTGATGAACAGGTTGAATCCCCACCTGATAGTCCTGAGATGCTAGGTGTTATTGTAGTCCAAATGGGAAGTTACTAAGGTCCATGCCACTGGACAGAAAGGTGATCTCCAGGCTCAGCTTCCCTAAGCAGAATGCATTTCTGGCCACCTTGAGAATTCAGGTTCAGGGCTGAATCCAGGAAGATACCCCAGCTGAATAGCCAAGCGAAGTGACACAGATTTAATCTCTTTTTCAGCTTGTTTTCAACTGACCAAGGGCTTGCCCTCATTTCATCTATTACTGACATCATACTTAGAAAGGTAAGAGTTGAGCAACATTGGCAAACTGGTGTAAATTTAAATTTTCTTCCCACCATTCTGTAAGGCTTTGGAATGTGTAACATTTTTTCACAACAGCCTGGAAGCCGCATAAAGCTGAGACATGATGACTTGCCGAAGGTCAGACAGTGAGTGCAAGGCTGGATGGGAACTGTTCCCTGGCATTCATATACAGACATGGTGCCACACTGTCAGATTGACCTTGGAACTGGAGCAATAATTTTGTCAAGGCATTGAGCTATATTGATGCATCTGCCATTTAAGCGACCACCACCTTTCCCTTACATATTTCTAAAGGCACAGGTCTTACAAAACATCTGTAAACTCTCCAGTATATCCTTCTGTCCAAAGGAAACAAAAATATAAAAAATCATTTTCCCTAGACTTCTCACCCCTGTAGCCTTTGTTTTGACACATAAGTGGGGCAGTGTTGATGCAAACTGGGATATTAATGCACCATGGAAGTTTCATGTCACATGAACCTTGGCAGCTAATCTGGCATTTTGTCTTCTGTTAATGTTACTCCTTCATGGTAATCTTTTCCCTTCCGTTGTTTGTACTACTTATTGCATGACATCTCTTTACCACATGCAGAGAGTCCTGATGCTAGTGAGGAAAGTCCCTAGCGGAGAGTGGGGAAACGGACCATGAGGAAGCCAGATAAGGGGCTGTGTAAGACAAGCTCCAGGGCCAGCTCAGCAATAAGATAGACTGAGGCAGCTGCCTCAGGTAGCAAAAGCAGCATCTTCAGATGCAACAGAGGATGCTGCCTTGTCATCAGTGCTGAATTATGATTTAATAGCTGGCCTGGTTATCTCTTTAAAATGGAACGTGGGAAGGAAGACCATCTTGTTCCCTGCCTCAGGCTGCAGAATGTCTTGGCTAGTCCTGCTTGGTTCACGCATGTGTCACCCCTGCTCTTGGTTGTGTTGCATGTAGGTCTGGTCTGAGGAAGGGCATTGGTCTAGGCAGCTTTAGTGTCTTCATGCTTCTAGTGGTCCTGGAACTTATCTATAATATACATTTATATCAAGTTTAACCAGTGTTTTATAAGCCTGGAAAGTATCCTTCTGAAAGGTGCTTTATGAGATAATACTCTGCACAGTAATCAAACTACAAATTCTTTGGTGGGAGCTATGTAAGCTAACAGGCAAATATATACACAACATTTTTTTTATATTTATTACTGTATATATATGTACAAATATAATTTGTGGTGTATGCTTCTTCACAAGTTTTAAGAGACAGAGAAAATCTGGCTGTTCCTACAGATATGGAATTGAGCAATAATTGTGAACTTATTTGATGGGGAAAGCACATAGCACTAAAATTATATTATCCCCTGAAATAGTTGTGGTATTTTGCATAATGTCAAATCTTTATATGGTGCCAAAGAAGCTCTTTTATCTGTTTCTTTTTCTGTGTGGCTAGAAAAATACAAGCACTTTTGAACTAGAAACATATGTTAACCCAGATAATTAAGAATAACTTAACATGTCTCATAACAGCAAACTATCATTACCTACCTGGTACTCCTACAAAAATAATTTATTCTTCTGTGTTAATATAGGAAATGCTTGGAGACCTCTGGGCCAGATAAATGTTTGCCTCATCATGTTCTTGATTACCATGGCTTTGTTATTTGAAGATATCCAGCACTGAGTGATCAGGCATTCCTTAGCCTTTTAATGCAAGTATATTATATATACAGATCAACTGTAATATTGACATGACAATCTGTAATATTGGCTTATACAAAGAGTCACCCATTTTGTGTACTTGACAACCAGGGATCTTTGGTTTGATGTGAAATTACAATCCAAATTCCAAGGGTTCTATCCAGTGAGTCCATTCTAAGTAGCGTAACACTGTATGCATCCTTATAAAAATAAGGGAACAAAAGAGAAATCAAATACCTTCGTTTCCGGGCTATATCTACTTCCCTACCATGGTGCCCAAACCAGTGTGTTCCACAGCTGTGCCACTCATAAAACATGTTTTTGGTATGATGCCAACTCAGCCTACCTCTTGAAGGGCAAGTTTAAGACTCCTTTCCTGGCCGCCAATATTTTTTTAAACAATTTGGATAGTTTACAAAGATTAGAATCCTAAAGTGCAACACAATAATATACTACAGAGTCATCTGCATATAAAGTTATGAAAACAATTTTGCACTTTTAACAGTGGGATAAGACCTTTTAAACTTAATAAATATCTGAGAGTGGCAGAAAATCTTAACCTGGTTGTAGAAAGAGGAGGAGAGCTTCAGATGAAAAGGGCACATCATGAGGCACTGCAGTCCCAAGCAATATTAGATTTTATAGGTTAAAATCAGCCCCTTGAATTAGCTCAGTAACATAGTGTACAAGGCAGCCAGGTTCATTGTTACATGCCTAGGCCTTTTCGGTCCCACTGGCAACTTGGCTGCTGCATTTGCACATGTTTGTGGTTTCTGAACCATCTTGAAAAGCAGCCCCATGTGGAGTGTACTGTGGCAATCTGAAGTGGATGTTACCACAACATAGATCATTAAAGCCACCCTATTAACTTGGATGGCAAAACTATTAATTCAAGGGAATGTGATCTCTTAAAAGCGTGACTGAAATCAGTTGTGCTGGCCTTTTATTTTTTTAGGCCTTTGTATAGCTCTGCCTAGACTTCCTGTCAAACTGTGAGGAGCAATCTTTTAAACATGACTTACAGTCCTTGAGCATGACTGTAGTTTGCAAATCAGTAGAATCTCTGACCTGAGGTGGGCTTTGGGGTTTCTGCGTGCCAAGTCACAAAGGGTTTAGCAATAAAATTCAGATCAGAAAACTAACCAGAGTTTACAACCTGGAGATAATTTCCCATATCATTGTAAGCTCTCCTCCTGCCCTCCTAAAGCACAGATCATACACAGGGCTAAAAGAAAGCAGAGTCCATGGCAAATGCATATGCACCAAATGCACAGAACTGGCTTATGGAGATCTGCTTGTGGTTTTGCTCATCAAGAGGGTTATGGAGAACTTATACCATCTGGAAAGAATATGTGTGTCGATACTTTGCATCCTGTATTGTGATAGGAAAAGCTAAACAGAAGAGCTGGGTTGAGAGCTTGCACTGTGTGAACAGTTTCAGCTGAGAAAGACGGGTAAGACACTGAGTCGGCTGTGGGAAAGAAAAGACTTGGGTGCTGTTATAAAAACTGTGATCTTGTTCGTATCAAAGAGCAAATTCAAGTTAAAGTAAGCAAAATTAATTTCTCAAACACACCTGCACTCGGTCTGTCTTGATGAAGCTGATGGGCTGCTTCAGGGCCCTTCTTCTGCTGTTAAACATGTGCCATCATCTTTGCCATGTTTCCCCTTTCCCATTCTTTGCAGATGACATGAGAGGGCACCCCTGCCTGTGGTAAACAAGCTCATCCCATCATTGCTGCCAGCTAGTGGCTTTAACCTGTGTGGTTCAGTGACCAGCAGTGCCATTTGCCCTTGGCATGTATCTGGGATGGAATTCTAACTCAAAAATGAGGCATGCTCCCTTTGAAGCAGAGGGTGTTCCTCTGTAACTAAGATTTGTGCATGGCCACCTTGTTTCAAGGATATACAGCCATCTCAAGCAAAGATCTCTGCTTGATCTCAAGCAAAGATCTCTGCTAGTCAATATCTCTTCTTACTAATGCCAGAATGTAGGACACGGACTAATCAATTCAAGCAGCGGCAACCCAGATTCAGGCTGGACATCAGAAAAAGCTTCCTCAGTGGAACCAGATGCCTAAAGAGGTGGTCCCACACCTGGGACCTTCAAAAAGAAACTAGACAGCCCTCTGAGTGGGATGGTGTAACGTGGTGTCCTGCAACAGCAGTGGGTTGGACTCGATGGCCTTCATGGCCCCTTCCAACTCTCCCTTTGTATGAGTCTATGATTCTATGAAATGTTGAGACTTCATACATTTGACTGGCAGGTGCAAAAAAAAAATCATTTGAAAGATAAATTGTACTCGTGCAACCTTTTCAATTTGATTCTGGCATTTCTAGAAGCATTGATTTCTCTCATTTCTGGATATATTTTGTACACCCAAAGAGAATAGTTTTTTTTAAAAAACAACCCTTTGCAAGGGACACGCCATGGGAATAGATTTGTAATGCAGCCAAAAAGACTCTGGAATGGCTTAATTTCCTGTACCCAATAACAAAATAAAACTGTGGTTGTTCTCTTTGTTTTGGGATCACAGTACGATGCACATTGCATCACCTGCACAACAGTTTACATGCAATGTAGACAAGGTTACAATACAGTATAAAAATGGTAACCTGCAGGCATACGATCTATGGTCCTTCCCCTGTTTGGATGCAAATTTTGAAATTAGGCTGCATTTCTATTTAAATTATAATAATCCATCATAGAGTGGAAGTCAGTGACCTGGCGATCTGGGTACCTACCTGTTCAACCTGCTGTCCAGGTGCTTACTCTAATGAGCAACGGTTCATAGTCAGTTTATAGGTTCCTTGCTTTTTAAATGGAACTTGAACTGGGCAGCCCTTCAAAGGAAGGATGCCTTCAAAAAGGCCAGTCCTCTGCTAGCTCTTCAGACAGAGGACCGTTCTCAGCAAAAGAGGACACAAGGCCACCCTAATGACTGTGTGACTTCGACTGTGCTCTGGAACACGAAGTATGGCGAGCAAGGCATGTTGGGAGTTGTAGGCCTCCTTTTTCTTGTCCAGGAAGAATGCAAAAGTAGTCCTGAAATGCCTCCCATGAAAAGTGAATGCAGCTGAGGAAGCTCTGGAACAGTGGACTCCACCTTCAGGGACAGTCAGACTTAGGCATCTCGAAGGAGGCTAAAATTTCTTCTGAAATCACAACCATTTTGTACCATGAGAATGTGGTCTAGACTCTTTTAGCGCACACAAAAGATCTCTCTGTGCACTCAGGTGTTCCCTTCCCATACAGGTGTTCCTCAGCTGAAAAATCCACGTGAAAAGGTAGGGAATCTGTAAAGCACTGCTTCGTTTTACTATAAATATCCGGAGATGAAGTGCATTGTCCCCCTCTTTTCTTACTTAGCTCTCTCCCCACCCTCTTTTCTTTCCCACCAGATGCAGCAACATCACCCCCCCCCCCACTCCCAACTTCACTGCTGTGGGTTAAGTGGACCTTTTCAAAATGGGCTTTTAAGAATGACCTCACACATGATGGTTTCCTGGCACTGAGAACTTTCTGAGCATGAAAAACACCCACCTTGTCACTTTTGAAGAGCCTGTGTTTATTTTGCAGCAAATACATAGATGACAACACCAGTGCACTTGAATATCCCTTAATCCATGCGCTTTGTGACAAAATAAACATTTCTGAAATGACAGCCTACTTTTTAAAATCTGTTTTGTTTTTCTGCTGCTGGCATTATCTCCTTGTAGGAAAAACTTTATTTCTGGCCTATTATATGCCAGACTCTCCAAGGTATTGGATGGATTACAATGAGGTTTAGCACTGGCTCTTTTTGCAATTCTTGCATGTCCAATAAATATGCAAATCTTTCTCTAATAATGCAATCCTTTACATGTTTACTCAAAGTAATCCCTACTGAATTCAATGGAATTTCCAAGTAAGTGAGAATAGGATTGCAGCTCAAGAATGTAAAATCTCATATTTAACATTTAAAATATGAGATGTTGATGTTTGAGTTCTTGGACATGATGCCCATGGAACTGAATATGTCCGCAAACACTTTTCCTGGCACCTACCAAGGCTCCATGACTCTGCTGATTTTTATTCTAGGAGATGTTTATTTTTGCCTCATCTTAACTACTAGTATCTAGTTCAGAGTGCCACAATTTAAGAAGGAAGCAGGCAAACTGGAAACTAAGGTGGGCAACTAAGATGATCAGGGGACTGGAAGCAAAGCCCTGTGAGGAGAGTCTGAAAGTACTGGGCAAGCTTAGCTTTGAGAAAGAGAAGCCAGAGGAGAGATGTGAGCTTGTTCTTCAAGGATTTGAAAAGTTGTCACACACAGCAGGGCCAGGATCATTCCAGAATGCAGGGCATGGAATAAACATCAAACAACTTCCAGACTGTTAAAGCGATATGACAATTGATCCAGTTACTTAGGAAGGTTGTGGGATGTTGTAGAAATGCTTTTACTTGGCTGTACTGAACAGGGGATTGGACCCAATGCCTTATTGCTCCCCACCCCTCAGCTCTACTATTCTACCTTTCTAAGACTTCAGATCTGTATGAATCCGACCTGCAGGTTCTTTAGCAAACCAGCTTTTTCTGAGTCAAACAGATTCTGTGAACTGTTCCCTTTGGGAGTTATTTGTGCTAATGTGCTTTAGTTTTAGTATATCCAGAACAACATTCTGGTAAGAACAACATTCAGTTCTATTAAAAAGTGGAGAATGGAACAAAAATCTGACAATCCATGAAACAGACAGAATTTGATTGTATTTGATTTAAATCAAATCCTTATATACCTACCCTACATTGTAACATGCAAACCCAGAAACATGGTTAAGCTCTTGCAAAGAAGTCTAGATCAAAAGTCTAGGCAAGGTTGCCTAGACCTTGCTTAAGCAAGGTTGAAAGTTGTCTTCTAAATCCCGCTTGCTTGCAAGCACTTGACCATAGTTCTCAGATTGAACGTCCCAGGCAGTTATGTTTAAGTGTGGAATGCTGCCTTGTAAGCCTTCTTGCATGAAGGGAGAAGTGAATATTCTGGTGTATTCTTTCCGGATTTTTGGCTTTTGATTGTTGTTAAATGTAAGCCAGGTTAGAACTGGACAGCCAGGCACTTATTTGGAATGAAGCATGCTCATTGTGCCTCATTTCACTGTCTTCCGAAACACGGCGTGGCCAGGGCCCATCTACCACTACAAGCCCTCCTCTCACAAACTACCTTTCAAGCTTTGTGACTGAAGTTTTGATGTTTACCAGTTATCACTTCAAAAACACAGTTGACATTTCTACAAGCTTTGGGTGTGTGTGTGTTTTACAAATCCAGATGTTTCAGCTTCCTGGCAGTGCTTTTTATCCAAACTTCTCTTGGGGATTTTTGTTTTGCTCCTTTTTAAGACTGAAGGGAAGAGGATCCTTTTCCATTTCAAGTTCCAAGGATAAACAGACAGCCAATAATCCACCCCAAGCTGGCCAGCCCATGTACAGACTGGTGCTAAGCCCCTCTCTAAATTCAAGCATAGTGAAGATAAGACTGTGTTATTTATCTACCAACGGGAGAGTCAAGAATACTGAAGCATTCATGTTCCTATTATCCCATACACATCAAAGATTCTCCTGGACCTTTGAAGTCTGGTTGAGCTTCATGCCCTAGTGATTCTGTTGTCCATATTTCAGGACACATAAATAATCTTGCCAGTTAAATAACTCTTCTTATGGCTACATCTGGGTATAATTCATTGTGCTAGTGCTTACCTTAAGACCCTTATATGGTTGGAGCCTGGGACTTGAGGGATCATCAGCCTCTATAGCTTAGTAATAAGTTAAGATATTATTTGGGGGCCCTCCTTGGGATGTCATGGCCAACTGAGATAAACCAGGCGGAGGCTGGAGAGAGGGCCTTTTTCTATGGCAGTGCCTGGTTGTGGACTCACTTCCCCAGGAGGGGTCACCTGAAGCCTACTTTGCTTATCTTTTCATTACCAGGGTGAACTTTTTTTTATTGTACTGCCTCAGGCCTTGAAGTCTTATTCCCTCAAAACTGTAGCTTTAAAGGTTGTTTCTATTTATTATGCAGTTTTAATGGCATTCCCTATATTGATCATTATGTTAATGCGTTGCAAGGATACTTGGAGGGAAGGATGGTATATAAACACATAGCAGAGCATTCCTATATTCAGTTTACACCAGCAAGAGGAGCTGTAGGAAGTGTGAGTGATGTTTGCCCCTCTGGATGCTTTGACCTTCAGTTCTCATCACCATTGACTCTGCAGTGAGGGTTGATGGGAGTTGCA
Source organism: Varanus komodoensis (assembly GCF_004798865.1). Classification (NCBI taxonomy): domain Eukaryota; kingdom Metazoa; phylum Chordata; class Lepidosauria; order Squamata; family Varanidae; genus Varanus; species Varanus komodoensis. Next base: position 7,490,751 of record NW_025335817.1, on the reverse strand, counting down.
TCTGGAGAGCTACAAGTTGTCCCTTCAAAGGCAATAGGGTTTCCTAGAATTGGGATTGCCTGCCACCAGGACAGGACCACCCAATGTTGCTGAAGGTCTCCAAGTCAATATTAAAGTCAGACCCTTGTGGCTTGCAAGATCCTCTCCCCTGCTGCTTCGGTATCCTGTTATTTAGAGCAGTACAAATGTGGGATGTGGGGGATTCTTGAATATGTGTCCCATTGCTCCAGAATGGCCTTACCCCAGAACCTCAAACAATGGCCTTCCTCCTCCTCCTCTTGCATGTAAACAAGCTGTGTATATTTGGGTAAAGGGAAGAGTTTACATCTCTAGTTATATTTAACAAAGTAAAGACACTTTTGTTTCATTTAAATACAGATTATCAAGATCAAGATGCAAAGGGCTGGCATTTTTGTTACCTTATGAAAGAGAAGATGGGGAAATGTTTAGCCAGCAACTTGGAGAGATCCATAAACATTTTCTCTGTCAACTCACCAAGACAAGTTAAAAGGACCACAGTGAACCCTGCTGAGAACCCTCTGGGCAGCCTGGTGGAACAATGTGTTGCTGTTTATGCAATTGACTCTTACAGTGCCAACCTCTGATTGTCTTGCTTAACACCTCCAGAGAAAGAATAACTACATGCCCTGGTATGTATCAGGTCGTATAAATCTTTTGCAAAGAAGCAACATTTGAGAAGAGCTCTGCAAATGTGGCTTGTGTTTTAACTGCATGTTCATTCTGCTGTTTGAAAGTAACTTTCCAAAAGTCGGTGTGGTTATCATTTTAATTGTTAATATTATTTATTGATTTTACATCTTTGGCCAGGACATCTCCAATTATATTGTTTTTATATTGTTATTATGTTATTTATTGTTGTGAGCTGCCCCAAGGCTTCAGCAAATGGGGCGGCATAGAAGCTTTCTAAATAAATAAATAAATCATACCCACACAGATTTTGATTGCTATATTTTGTTGCAGGCTGTCATGTGTTCAAATGCAGGCTAAAGAAAGAATTGGCACTTGAATGTTCTAAATGCGTATTTATGAAAGCATACTTGCACTATTCAGTGGAGATACTAGGAAACTAGTCATTCAGATTTCTGGACTGGGGCAACTGGTATCTCATAGAATTTGGTTATGGGTTCTCACTCTCTTATCCATACATCTGAGTGGGGATAGTTCTGAATGCCTGCATTTTTATATTAATTGCTTATTTCTCTTGCCTCTCTTTTCCTCCCTGCTTTTTTATGCCTGTCCCCATCTTACCTTCACCATTTAACAAATTAGCCTTACATCCATTGTAGGAAAAACAATGGAAAGGCTCATAATAGAGAGAGATCTAGTGATGCTAGATAGGGAAGGGAGGCTGACAGCCACACAACACGGCTTCCGCAAAAACAGGTCCTGCCAGACAGATCTTGTGGAATTCTATGACAAGGTTTCGAGATGGCTAGATGGAGGGGATGCAGTGGATGTGGTATACCTGGATTTCAGCAAGGCCTTTGACAAAGTGCCCCATGATATCCTGGTGGAGAAACTGAGGAGTTTTGGGATACACCAAAGCACTGGCCGGTGGATTAGGGCATGGTTGACTGACCGAAAGCAGAAGGTAACCATTAGCGGGGAATCATCAGGATGGCGGCCAGTGACAAGCGGGGTCCCCCAGGGCTCTGTCCTGGGGCTGATCCTGTTTAATCTTTTCATTAATGACATGGAAGAAAGGGTGAACAGTCTGCTGATCAAATTCGCAGATGACACTAAAACTGGAGCAGTGGCCACAACTGAGGAGCAGGTACTCCAGATCCAAAAGGATCTGGACAGACTGTGGAAGTGGGCAGGAGACAACAGGATGGCGTTCAATGTGGATAAGTGCAAGGTCTTGCACTTGGGGCATAGGAATAGCTGTCATAAGTGCAGGTTTGGTGACAAGTGGCTGGAGAGCAGCACTTGTGAAAGGGACCTCGGGGTACTGGTTGACTGCAGGCTAAACAGGAGTCAGCAGTGTGATGCGGAGGTATTACTACCACTCTACATGACTCTAATGTGCCTGCAACTGGAGTATTGTGTTCAGTTTTGGGCCCCTCATTACAGAAAGGATATAGCCAGGTTAGAGTCAGTGCAGCCTAGGGCCACAAGGTTGGTGGCCGGTTTGCAGGGGATGGGGTATGAGGCGAGACTGAGGGAGCTGGATCTGTTCAGCCTGGAGAAGAGGAGACTCAGAGGGGACCTGTTGGTGACATACAGGTACATGAGGGGGTGTCACGTGGAGATGGGTAGAGACCTGTTCTCCCCTGCAGAGGAAGGCAGAACGCGCTCCAACGGAGCAAAGCTCAGGGAGCCAAGGTTCCATTAGATGCCAGGAAGCACTTCCTGACAGTCAGGATGCCGAGGGTGTGGAATGGGCTTCCATGAGAGGTTGTTGAGGCCCCATCGGTGCGGGTGTTCAAGGATAGGCTGGATGTCCACATGGTGGGCCTGTCGTGAGCGGAGCCAGCTGGTGCCAGAGGTCAGACTAGATGGCCTGGAAGCCCCCTTCTGACTTGCTCTGTTTTCTATGTTTTCTATGTTTCTAAATCTTTAACTTTGGTTTCCATTTTCTTTGCTTCTTTGGCTCCTTTTAACTTTCTGTCATCACCTTTGTCTGTATTCTACTACATGACCACTAGGTGGTGCTTTGGCATACTGAAACTGCACAAACATCTAAGCATTTCAACAGTGTCTTTTCCAAATGATACCAGATTTTCTTAGATTTTTTTTAAAGAAAAAGACTGTAAAAATACAAGGGAAAGGCCCTGAAGTATAGCAGCATCATATAAAGCGCCTGCAAACTACTAAGGTGGTTCTTTCTTTTTGCAATTTTTAGAAACAAGTATATTGCATCATAATTATAATCTCTAAATTCTGCTTCCTAAGAGAGATCTGCCTAGCCACTTTATGCACCATTTTTTGCCACTATATAAAGAACTTCCTTTATCAAAAGCCTTTTTCTGCCTAATATGGAAATCTGAAGTGCTGTGTTTTAACCTACTGTCCTGGAAACTTTTTAATAGAACTTAAATCTAGTGTGCTTAAAACTGTAATAATAGCTTTGTATTGTGACGGTTGTAAGCTACTTTAGGGACTTGGTCTGTACAGGAATCAAAATAAGAAAAAGTAAGTGCACTGCAGATGCTACATAAACAAAGTTAGTTTTGCCCATTTAATATTACAGATGCTAGAAATATTAATTGTGTTGTAAAATTCCACGCACATGGAATGAAATAGTATTTCTACCCTGGGTACCATGTTTCAGGCAGGATGTGGTTGTATGAAATGGATTATTCATTTGTCCTTGGCAGAACCCCAGAGAAAGACCATTGGCACAATGTCATGAAAGGGAATAAAAAGCCCTTGTTTGTCTGCTACTCAGCAGGATACCTTTTCCATTTTCATCTGTAAGCAGAGTGCATTTACAGTGCACTCAAACCACAGTCTTGCACAGGTAAACCCCACCGAGTTCAATGGGACTTAGTCATAGGTGTGTACAACACTGCTTTCTTTATCATCTTTTGTTTGTAAAATGTGTGGTATATGTTCATATGCTATAAAGGACCTACAGATATGTGAGTTTGAGGTTTCAGTAAGTCCAGTATATTGGGAATGGAAGTATGCAGGTATCAGTTCACCCGAGTAGTTCTTTTTCCTGGTATGAATTTCTTTCATGCATAACAATGTGGATTGTGAATCTGGAAGGGAATCTAATCTGGTGTGGCATTTACATTTACCATAAGTGTGCACTCTAAAAGTACACTGGGATATTGCAGTACAAAGTGCAAATACCATGTCTAAGTAAAAGGTAGAATCATTTGCATGAAAAAAGAAAGACATCTAGAAGCACAGTAGTCATCAGAAATGTTTACAAATACAAGCAATGGCAATTGTTGGAATATATTTATATTTATCCTCAGAAATTAGCCCCAACAACTTCCATGCAATCCTTCCAACTGGTTTCCAGAAGAGATACCATTTTTCTGCCTTTAATTTCCTGTTGTGTGTTAAAAAAGAGAACATAAAACCTAATATTAATAAAAGTGAAGGAAGAACAGGAGGGTAGGAAATTTAGTTTTTTAAAAGAAATGTTAGTTTCAAAATTCTGTACTACTATTCACCCAGAGCTGTAAATCATTCTGTGGAGTGATCTCATACAATTCTGAATCTTCCTGTGTTCTTACTTGCAGGTGCACAGACTTCAAGGTCGTGGTGGCCTTTCTTCTTCACCACTTTCCAAGCAGACTAGGACAAGGGTTTTCTAAATATGGAGAATCGTAGAAGACTTTATCTTGTGAAAGCTGACCAGCTAGACTGGCTCTGTGGTACAGAGGAAGAGTACAGCAGGTAATACTAGCCATTAAAGAAAGATAACTTAATGATAAGAAGTGGATTCCAAACTGCTTGTCTCTTCTCCCTTCAAAGGTGAAATGATCCACCCATGACTTCAAGGCAGCTTCTCTTGCATCAGGTCCAATCACTTGGAGCATCTGAGTCGGCCTTTTTAACCTGATGCTGTAGATTGGGATGTTTGCTGCTAAGTCATCCTTCTCCCAGGTTAGCATGCTCCATTAACTTTCCCACAGTATTTGAAACTGATTCTCAGTGACTGCCTAGCTTATTTCTGGGTCTACTGGGTCTACTGGCTTTGGCATTTCAGCTGTGAATTCTGGCTCCTCCTCTTTGTAAGAATCAGAACCTGAACCCAAAACCTCTGAAGATCCAACCACAAAGGTATTTCTTGTGGGGTGGGGAGATGTCCTCAATTCCCCGTTTCCAACAGGATCCCAAGGGTTTCTTTGGGTGGTGGTGGGGAGATACTTGGAATACAAGTCCCAAGTATCTCCTCCATTTTGCTATTGACCCCAAGTTCTGTACACCTTAGGGAACAGCAAAATTTAGGGAATGTCTCATGGAGGGCACATCCTCACTGAGGTTCTTCCCTCTGTCATGGGATTCCCCCCACTCAGTCTGCAGATTCACCCCATGATAGGGCCCACTTGCAAAACTGGGAGCTACTATGAACCCCTGCCCCCCCCCCAAAAAAAAAACCAGAGATAAAACTGCAGAGAAGGGAGCAAAGAGCCCCTGACAATTCTGGGCAAGGAGATTTCTAGCTCAGCCCATCAAATATGACAAGTCTTTGCAAAATGAGGGAACAGTGACTAACACTCCCTGAAAACCTGTGCTAGTCACTTTAGAGGATGAGTGACTGCTGGATGTGGCCAGAAGGCCAACCCTCCTGGCCAATACCTACTGCAAGGCCTCCCTTTTCTTAATCCCAAATGCTTCATTTACACAAATGGAACAATTCTGGGGTAGAATATTCTGAGTGCACTTATTTGTGTGTGTGACTGATTGGTGTACAGAATTTTAAAAGATGGAGGACAGTGTGCAGGCCCTCAAGGGACTGTTGAGAATCGCTGGAGGTTCCCTCATGGCTACCCCCATCGGGAATATGCAAGAGGGCTCGACAGTCCACTTCTGCAATCTCAAAACCCCCCAAACCACTTTAAGTATGACATGGCAAGCCATGCCTAGCCTGAAGTGGCTTCCAGTGGTTGTAGGAAGTGGGGGGAAATGTGATACCTGGAGCGGGGGGACAAGGGGGGTGGCCCCAGAGCCACAATGTGCCCTAATGTCTGTCAGGCACATCATAGCCTCTTGGGCAACCTGCCCAAGTACACGGCTTGTCCCACAAGGTGGCTTGTGGCCTCATGCAAATCCACCCCCGGATGGAATGACAACCCAAAAAGCCATTAACTGAATTGATGAAATGCATACTAATCCTGGAAAGGGGGGTTTTGGGGCGGAAGGCCAGGCTTATCATCTCACCTGTTAATGCCCTCTCCCCTCTTTCAGGCTAGCTTTACTCTTTGGCAAGGCCCCGTCCTTAATTTAAGGTGGTCCCAGGTTGCACTCCCCGGTCGTGGCAAGGAGACTCGAAATGTGAGGCCGGTGGGCAGCCCTCCAGCAGGCGCTGGCTTGTGTTGCCATGAAAGACTCCATGCTGTTTGTGCCAATTGGAATATTCTTTGGGAATCACATGGAGGCTATTTATAGACTACACAAGCTACCCTCCTTCCCTCTGCCGGCAAACTGCAAACGTGAAGGTCACTAAACAGAGTCCCCCAGGGCTGCCCTTTGTATTTCATGGGGGACAGAGCGTGCTGCTAAGGACACCAATCTCAGGTCAGTCTTTTGCTGGTTTTTCTTCGGTGTGTGGGCCATTAATCAGCCTCAGGTGCTCCTCTCAGCTGGATAGGTCTTGCCTTAAGAGCACAAAGAAATACTTCTCCTTCAACTTGTTTTGTCTTCGAGTTACTGTGTCCTTGTGTCAGGCTGGCAGACAACTGTGGACAGCAGAGATGAAGGCCCAAATGATATCTTATTCGAGTGCACAGAATAACAACTCTTCTCTGCTTCAGAGGAAAGCTAATCCTGCTTAAAAAAAAAAAAAAAGGAAAAAAAATCTGCATCTTGGAGAAATTCGTCCATCCGGTCCTTAAAGGAAATGAGTCAGGAATGATCAAGGAGCAGTTTGAGTTGGGGATTTGAGTTAAATGCCTGGAAAGGGCTCAGCCCTGAAATATGTGGGATTTTGCAATGACGTGTCCTACAGATGGGCAGGGTCCCGATCCAGTTTCGCTTGTGTGTGTGCTACAACCATATCCCATGTTTCTCAAGAAAGCAGCATCCTGAGAATCTCAGCTTTGTTCAGAAAAAAAGAAAAATGTTCTAACCTTCATTCCTGCGAAGATTAACTTGCCATGTATAGGGAATGCTTGTTCAAGTTGCAAAAGTTTAAAAAGGGCAAATAATTGTGTGTGTGTGTGAGAGAGAGAGAGAAGGTGGGGAGAGAGAGGAAAACAAAGAGAAAAGTTCTTTCTCCCTTCTCATGTTTAGCAGAAATTCAGTGAGGCTGCAGTATTCTATATACACGTATATGGAATTAAGTCCCATTGAGCTGATATTTTACTAGACGTGCACAGCATTGCACTGTGAAATTCTCACACTTAAAAAATCACTTATTTATGAGCTATTTAGAAAATTACTTAGTAGATGCTTAGCCTCCTTCTTAACATAAATCCCTCACAAAGCAGATTTCAACTAATGTGTTAGATGAAAAATTAAGATTATTATTAAAATTATTTTAATAATTTAACAATGCGGTCACAGCAACAAAGATTGAATCAAAAGCATAGTACATTAAAATTAGTGAAATGCTGACTGGGATAAACCCATCTATAAGACCCCCCCACAGGTCAGCAAAGAGGCAGACAGTTACACTTTCCAGGGAAAGATATTCCAAAGCAGTGGGGCCACTGCAGAAAAGACTCTGTCTCTGATCCTTCCTAGTCTCAGGGCTCTTACTAGTCAACTGGACAGCAGAATTTCAGATGCTGATCTTAATGACTGGGCAGGCTTATTCAGGTAAAAGTGGTTCTTCAGATAGCCTGGCCCCAAAAGGTTATGGCTTTAATGTCTAGTATTGGCTTCCCTAAACATTCTAGCTTTGTGCCATACATCAATGGTCTTCAGACCATCTTCAAGGGCAGCCCATGTAAAGCAAATTACAGCAATCGAGGCTGTGTGCAACCAGAATGTGTGTCATTATGTTAGATAAGGCCACAACTGATAAGGCCACAACTGATAAACCAGCCAAAGTTGGCACTCATGACCACCGTCTTCATGGTAAATGCCATCTGGAGGCCAAAGAAAGGCACAGGGCTCCTCTATACGAGACATTTCTTGAGGGCTTGTGATTCCTCACTCAGAACAGTTTGAGGTACTTTATGCAACATCCTGGAATCATTTCTAGAACTGGGAGCTTTTGCCAGCAGTGCTTAAGCTTCTTTAGGGATAATTTCTTTCTGTGAAAACTCAGTAGTTCATTATTTTTTTCAGTTGTGTATCAACTTGAACATCCAGACTTTGTCCAAAACTTTGGGACTGGAGATGGAAACAGTATCCCTCTTGTTCGGAATGCATAAATTGTTCCTTTTGTGCTGTAAAATGTTCCACATTTTGATTGTATGAAGAATAAGAAAGAACTAGGGGTAACCTTTACAATTAAAATCAAGTGTCATTGAGCTGCAAACAGTGTATTCAATTTTTTGTACTTAGGACCATATCTTTTTTCAGGGTGCATCAGTGGCTGGCAAAGCCCCATAGAAGCTGCCAATTTCCAGTTTCACATTAATCACACGTTCAGGCAAATCGCTCTATGGCATTCTAGGTATTTTTTCCAGTCAATCTGAAAGTGGGCCTGAGAGAACCTTGCAAACAGCAAAAATATTTGGAACAATTTCATTGCACACCAGGCTTCCAGACTAGTCAATTATCTGTGCCCTCTGCTTTGGGACTCAAACTTCTGTAGCCTGCATTAAACAGTTTTTCAGATATCTATATTTGCAGAGTGCGTGCATTGCTCAAGGCATTTCTCAAAGCACTTTTGACTTTGTGTCCTGCCTACAGCATTGCATTAATTGAATACACTAAGTCCATTCTAATAAAATCTTTGTACCTGCAGGGCAACTGGACCAACATTAAGGGCGGAGTGCATTGCTGCGGTGATTGTGCAAATGGCAGGCGTGCTGAGATGCGCTGGCAACTGTTCACTGCCCTTCCTTCTTACCCTAAACACTAGAGCATTGCAGCGATCCACTGGGCAGCGCTCTTTCAAAACTTTCCCTGCTTTAGGGGACAAACAGACAGCAAAAGGTACAGTGTCTGCCCCTCTTACTGAACACATTTTCCTCTTTCTACTGTGTAAAGCAAAGATCCCATTTCCTTCCCCCACCTTCCTTTAATGGGATCTTTTATTAAAAATATGGCTATGGAAGCATTGATTTACAAAATTGATTACATTCCAGGTCATTAACAGAGCTGGGGCATTTTAAAGGTTTTCCCCTTGATGCCCCAGTGAAATAGTTGATATTTGTTTGTGGCTTTTCTGTAATTTAGTTTCGGTTTATGACTTTTCTGTAATTTAGACCCTTAAAAAAACAATTTTATGTGACAGTGATTTCTGGTTGTACTCTATACTACTAAGAATAGGTTCCTCCTTGAGCCATGAGGCCAGATTCCCAAAGGGAACTGAGGGGAATTCTGTCAGTGGGCACATTTCGAAAGTTGGGAATGTGTCACAGACCATCACACATGGCTGCCCTGGGAGGACTTGGGGGTCATGGACAGTCACACAACACTAATTTCCTATCAGATTAAAATGAGAACAATTAACAAAACTTGGCTAAGAATGGAGTACAAAGTAGAGGTCTGAGCTCCAAAGCGCCGAAACCAAGATTTGTGTGCAGCCTTCCAGAGTTTCAATTAAAAAACCTGAAGAAATAAAATAAAAATCAGACAGTGGAAGGGCATCTGTTGGGTGTCAAGGGAGATGTTTGCGGGTACATTGTTACCACAGGCACCATCTTGGAGCCTCCAGTCCCATTCCTTTCAGCCTTGGGTGGGATGCCTAAATTAATCTGTTTTCTACCCTGAGGGGTTACCAGAAAAGCATTGCCCCGAACTGGCCAAGGGTCGGCATCCTTCATTACTTCTTGGATTTCGGAGCTGGATGAATGTGAGACATATACAGCTCTGTCCTAATGGGCCATCACAGCATGCCCCTTGGCAACTGCCACCTCCGGCAGCCACTTCAGACTGCCAAATGATAAAGCCGGACCTAAACAAGGACTTCTCCCTGGAGCCTCATCCTATTTTCTCTTGAGAAGAGCCAAATAGCCCCTTCCCATGAAGAACAGAAATTTACAAGCAGTTATTTCCCTAATATACTTCCAGAGACGTTTCATTCTTTATTAGGGAATGTGGGGAAAAGGTGCATCACAATTATCTAAATTTCAGCATGATTACTCTGCAGTCAAATCAAAACTGCATTTAAGGGAACCTGATACTTAACAATCCTCCTGTGTAATCTTAATGAACAGAAAACAGTTTTGCAATGGCAGTTGCTACATATTCTGTCTGATACGAGAACTTTGACCAATGTTCTTTTTTAGAAACCTGGAATAATTCTCCAAGGGGGTCAGCAGCATACTAGGTTAACACGGATGAACAGACTGTGACACTTTCAAAATTGGCCTACCTCTTATTAGGGCTGATGTTCAAGTCATAGTCTCTTAGCATTCAGATTATTATTTTGTAAAATATTATATGGTGAAAGTCTGGTTTCTCCCATAATGGTTTACAGAGAAATTGTACTTAATTATTTTAGTACAGTTCATCTGAGACCCACAAGTATGGCTGGCAGGGAAACTCTCTCCCCTTTCTGTTAGCTTCAAGACAATTATACAATGTTATAGGGCCAGCTCTAACATTTGGCAGAATGAATTGATTACCTCAGGCAGCAGATGCCAGGAGATAATGGTGGCAACTAGCCATTCTCCTTGGTTGGAGAATACAGCAGTGCATGCCATATAACCTTTCACCTTCCCCTCCAACTGTTCAGCTGCTTCAGGTATAGCGGAGGACATGATCCCATGCATGGTGTTGACTCAGCTACCAATCCAGAGAGCCTCTGTATATGAAATATGGAGGGGGAGCCATCTTGTTTGTACCAGGCATCAAAATAGGTTTGGTGGACCCCAACTGTTTGTTGAATATGCTGCATGTATCATCTGTATGTCCCAAATCCACCCATTGTCTATCATCCTCTAAACACGTATTCATTTAATGAACAGCGAGTGTTTGTCGCCTTGTGTATTTACAAGCATTTATTAACAACCAAGTGAAATCGTTTTGCCCTTTGATAATTTTGTGGGGAAACTTCAAGGAACATGGAAGGACAATAGAACATTCTGAGATCTGATCAAAATGCTCATAGAAACTGGCTAATATGATGAGGTCAAAATGCAGCCATTGGCCTAATTTCATTTCCTTTGCTTGTGCTCAAACATCTGATGAGAGTAATCCTCAGCCTGCTATTCAGGGAGGAAGAGGGAGAGAGAGAGGTGTCTGCCCACCTTCATCTCTGGCTTCGCCTGCAGCCTGCTTCTGCATGCTGGCTTGAAAAACCTCCCCGAGGCTTTTTGCGAATGGGGCGGCATAAAAATGTTATAAATAAATAAATAAACAAATAAATAAATAAATAAATAAATAAAAAACGAGCCTTGGAAACTTAAAAGTTTCTTTGAACAGAGTTCAATGAAATCAGTGTCATCATCAGTAGTATTTTGGATCCTGTCCCTTCCTTTACATTGCGTAATTTGGAAAATGAATGGAAAGTACAACCACCAATGAATTAAAAAAGATTTTCCTTTCCCTCAGTGATCTCCTTAGTTAACAATTGTGTGGCATCCATCCCTTTGCCATACAGGGAACTTCCAGCTCAGTGCTCCAGTTAGGAGTATAAGAAGAAACATCTGAATCAGTTGTATCTAGATCACTCTCCAGTCTGGCATTCAGCTCTCCCAGAGGCCAATGAGCTGCCTGAGGGAAGCCAACAAGAAAGGCATGAGTACAACAGCACAACTCCAGTTGTTTTCCCCAGCAACTTGTGTACAGAGGCAAACCGATCTCTGAACATGCCTGCCACACTCCTAACTTCATTTGTTCTGTCATCATTTTTATTATTAGAGATTATCTTCATTCATCCAGAAGAACCCAGAGGGTACCGATCTGCCAATCCAGGTAGCTCAATGCAAGGAATGTTTATGAGCCAGCGGTTCTTTTCCACCTGCATCCTGCTGCAGGGATCAATATCTCTTCATAGTCCTTCTTCTCTGTTCCTTATTAGCAGCCAGTTTATGTATCTTGTGTCAAATCCTGGAAGCCATTTCCTTTCAAGGTCAGGCCCAAGGTGTGCCTGCAGATTTTTCAAATTATATTCACAGTGCAAAAGAAGTCCATTTGCTCTTTGGAAAAGGGAAACAAGCTAGCATGCTCAATGGTGTGAGTCAGAGATTCCTTTCTTCATTGAGGGCAGCCTCTGGCATCCAGGTTAGGCCTGTGTTGCATTTGCATGCTTTTGAGCTAGAGAGCTTTTTGGTGGTGGACTGGCTGGGATGTTGAGCTTAGCCTGGACAGACCCAGGTTCAAAGTCCTGTTCGGTCATAAAGTCTGCCTGTTGAATGGCAACCTAACCCACCTCACAGGGTACTTGTAAGGGTAAAATGAAAGGGACCACATGCATATGTTCAGTGGGGGCATAAATGCTGAGCAGCTTACAGGTCACAGAGCTATCCCCACAGTGGCCCACTGAGGTCACTGATACAGAAGGCCCACCCAATGGTATTTTGTGTGTCCTTCTCCCAAACTAGAACCAGTTGTACTTGGAAAGGTTGAGCTTGTATTTCAACTTGAAATGTAGACTGTTTTCCTCTTGTCATGAGTTCTTGTGGCTATAACTTTAGGTTTGTGTGATGCTTCACTATTTAGTGTGATTGGTCACTGTTTAGGTGGGTTAGTCTCCCCAGGTCCTGAGCTGGTTCTACCTTCCCTGGATGTTTATTGGCTCCCCCTGGGCAGGAAGAATTATAAGAAGACTTCCTGTTCCAGTCAAGACTCATCTGAGCAATAGGGTCTTCCTGAGCCCTGGCATGTTCTCCTGGGATTTGTTCTAGGAGCCTGATGAGTGCCTTTGCTCTTCTGGTTTTCTCTGTACCCCTGGCTGCTGTCTTGTTTTTGGTTTCTTGGTCACCATAGTCTGCTGCCCAGTTCTGACACTTAAATATGCACATGGAACTTCATTCCAGTAATTCATGTTACAAAGAGATGTTCATGTTACGAGGAAACTTAACAATCAGGACACCAAAGGATCAATTGAAAAGACAGCTCTGCCTTTGGTTGACCAATCTGAAACAACTTTTTAGAGTTTTGGATATTTTAGCTCAGCCTTTGCTCAGTAGATAGGAGGTTCAAGCACCACAATGAGATTTGCCAGTATATCTAAAAGGCTAGTGGGGATCATGATAAGACCTCACATTGTGTGAGCAGCAATATACCTGTTTTAGTTATGCTGTAGGGAGCTGAAACACAGACCGGTTTGGAGTATAGATGCAGGGCCATGTACAGGTTAGGACTGAATGGCACATGACACGCTCCTCTATTTCCCCACTCTTCTGGCAGTTTTTTTTTTTTAAAGGAAAAGCATCATAGAAAGCTAGAACATAGAAACAGAGTGAGTCATAAGGGATCCCCCGGGCCATCTAGTCTGACCCCTGGCTCCAGCCAGCTCCGCTCATGACATGCCTACAACATTGCAGAGTGGGAAAAGGGGTAGATAGATATAGGAGTATTAACTCTTTGTTTTTCTGTGGTTTGCTCAAAATCATGCCCTGCCCCTTGGCTGCTTTATACACTGCAGGGGAAAAGATGTAGGAACTGGTGTCATCCGAGGCTATTCTCCTGAGGGACCCACACAAACCAATGACCCAACTGGAATGGCTCGATTTCTATGGCATTCCCTACTTCACAAGGCCAGACAGGCATTAACATCATGCAGTTTTTAACACCTGATGATGAGGCCTCTATTCTAGAAAGACTTTCTTGCTAACCTGCTGTAGCGTTTGCTTGTTTTTAATGCATTCTTTTATCTGTTTTCCAGCTTTTGCTGTTTACTGCTCCAGAATCTAGCTGGATATGCAGCGCTATATAAATATTACTAAATAATAAATCTTCCTTGGTGGGAAAGAAGGAGGAGGGTAAATTTGAGAGGACAAGCAGGGAAAAGGAGAAGCATTGGGAACTCCCCTTCTTGACCGCCACCTTCGGGGCTGTTTTCCATTAAAAGCGAAGCTCACGGCCTGGGCTGGGATGCATTTAATGGAGCCGCACATGTACTTCGAACTTTTGCCTCCTCTTCGGGTTTCAGTTGCTTTCTCAATTTTTGTAACAGTTGTGTAAGAGTAGTCAAAAGGAAACAGTGGTGTATTAGATATTGTTTAGTTTACCCTTACAAGAACGGTAGTTTAGATTTATTTTAGTAAGTTCCAGAAAACGATTGCCCAATGAGATAAAGTAAGCAGAGCAAAAGTCAACTTAGAACAGAGTTTCAATATTAAAAAGAGGTGTTTGGAAATATGCACTGGTGGATTTGAAGCTGAGAAAATTTGGATAGGACTTTGTATGAACTAATTCATTTCAGACATGCAGAGACGATTACTACAAATGTCACAGTGATATCCTAATTATACAGAGAAAGGGAAAGGAAATAAGAATGCGTTAGCATTCAGGACTCCAACCTCTTAGTGAATTGCTAAGGATACATTGATTGATTGATTGATTGATTGTATTTGTCACCTGCCCAATAACCAATGTTGCCTGGTTGGATTGCAGCAGAAAGAAACAGAGCTTTCTCAGAAAGAGTCCATAGAGCGTTAAAAGGTGCAAGGAAGAGTAAGTAAAACGATGAATGGCTGGAGCATCTTTCCTATGGGGAAATTGGCCGAGGTCACATGTCACGACCACTTAACAACTGCTTCATAGCCATTCGTGAGTAGGAACAAGCAACTGTGCTGGACTTCTGAGCCTGGCTGTTCCTGCTGTGCTAAGCAGTTGTTGCCCATGATGTCTGGATGCAGAAGTGTGAGTTGTTGAGGAAGGAGCCCATGGTTCCCTCTTGAGTTATAAGTCTAGGCTGTTCCTCTCCCCAAACTCATAATTCCACATGTGCATGTCATGAAATAACCAGCCTGGGTTGTTTAACACAACAGGAATGGGTGGGCAACCAAAAGCCAGCATGGTTGTTCACTTCCTCTTATTTATGGCTAGCCAGGGTTTGTTTAATCATGGGCAACTGTGACATGCAAACACTTGCTTAGAAAAAGCCGGAGTAAGGAGGATATAATAGTGCACTGTATCCACTGTGCCTACTTTCACTTTCATTGCAGAGTTGCCACCTGAGCTCTATCTAAAGAGATGGTCCTTCCCTGTTTTTCCACTGCATGACCTCTTGGTGGCAACGTGGCATAACAGAATAACATCATTATGGAAGTGGGAAAGGTACTTTCAGAAATAACAGTAAATTTGCCCTGCTGTAAGGCAAAACAAAACACTTCACTGAAAAGGCAGTTGAAAGCAGAAGCAAAACTGAGGGGACATGATGTTGCCTAAAGAATGCATAAAGCAGCATGAGCAGCGGAAGACAAGCATGCCAAAAATGCCTTATGAGGAGCAAGTCCAAGTCCAACGGGTACTGGACTCCACAATGAAAATGGAAATAAATATACATGAAAATTAAAAAGTCTTTAAAGACCGGGCGCCTAAAAGATATTAGCATAAGTAGGCAGACCTTCCCAGTGGCAAGAGTCCTGCAAGCAAGGGTCCTTCAGTGGAAAGCCATCCTCCCTTGCCGAAGGGACGGCCTTCCATCACAGGGTGGTACTTGCATGGGTTGATGTGAGAGAAGATGCCTCTTCAGTTCCTGCGACTCTTTTTAGGCCCTTTTTGAAAGGGCTATTTAAAAAATCCCAGTCCAAAATGTGGGCAGGATGAGAATGACCATTTTGACTCCTGTGACCATGTGCAAGGAATAGGTGGGCTCCTTGTGGGCGTTTTGAGGACTTACATGAGATTTAATAGGCTTGAAGAGCACCTCTGGTGGACTACTGCAGGTCGTAAACATATTCTGCTCAGTTGTGATTTATCTTGGGTTAGTTAACCTTTAAGGCTCGTCTCCTCTTGTATATACGGACCTTGACTCTGAGGTCTCTGGAGGGCCTTCTCTGGGATCCTCTTCTGAAGAAAGTGGCTACCAGGAGGAGAGCCCTTTTCATTGTGGCACCTGGACTCTGGAATGAGCTTCCCAAAGAGGTGTGCCCAGCAGTTACCTTATATTTTTTTCCATGCCAGGTGAAGATCTTTTAATTTTCCCAGTATTTTAATAGTTTGTTTTTTAAACTTTTTAACAATAAGTTCCATTTTATTCTGTACCACTGCCATGCTTCCGTGCTGAATCATAGCAATTGCTATTATAATTTGGTTCTTTTCCATTGTGTTTGTGCATCTTTTAAACTTTCATTAAAATTAAATTTTTAATTCTAACTTTTTTGGGGTAGGTAGAGAGGGGCAGGGGAACCATCCTTGTGACATAGCCATCATGTTTTTGGTTTCATAGTTGGAAAGGTCATAGAAGGCCATCAGGTCCAACCCCATTCTCAATGCAGGACTCAGGTCTCCCATCCAGTTCCTAACTGGGCCTGTCTCCTCTCAGCTTCCAAGATTAGGCAGGATGAGGCCCTGCAGGCTGTACAGAAATGGGTTATTCTACCTCAGGGGCCTGCAGTTGTCTTGTCATGATTGTGGCCTGGTCGCACCTTTCTTCAGCATAAACAGTATGAAAACGCGTGTCAGGAGCATCCCAGCCAAACCTTTTATAACCTGAACTTCAATTTGCTGTTCTTCTGGCATCCACTAGCACATTTGTGGGACCATGTGGATTGGCCGTGGAACTGACGGTGGGACGGTTTCATCTGGCGGTGCTCCATGTTGCTAACTAAACACACACGCCCCTACCTCATGCATGTAACCCCATGGAGGGCAATCCATGGGATTGTTTGGTGTGAAGGGAAAAACAGCCTCTTATTATGTGTACAGGATTATGGGGTTGGCTGCTCAGTATTAGTAAACCTTTTCAGAAAGAGCTGATTTTCACTAAATCTAGGATAATAAACAGATCCTGAAAGCAGCAGAAATAGGGCTGAGAGAAAGTGGCTTCTTCTCTGGCTTCTTCTTTCCCGTATGTCAGAGGAATGAGGGGTAATGATAAAATAAGTTCCAGTCCCTCAGATTCTGTATGCATCTCTATCCCATCTGTCTGTCCGTCCATTTACTTTTCCCACACTGGAATCTGTTTTGTTGCTCCGAGAGAGCGATGGCATAAATCCAGAACAGATGAGCATCTAAATTCTCTGCCTGTTAGTCTAGATGGCATAGGTAAGTTCAAAGTCCCAGTTCTGACTTTGGAAATGTGCTCCAGCCCTGGCGCCACCTCCTTGCAGCTGGTGCAGAAAGAGCCATGCTGGCTATGGGTCCGAGGTCTCAAGGGATGGTTTTTGTGGGCAGAGAGGGGGCAGGAGGAAAGCTCTGCCAGCATGCCCTTATTCACCTCACGACACCTCATCCTCTTCACCTTGCATTCTGGGGCAAAATCCTTGGATGGATTTGATTGTCCATCGAAATGCTTGGTAGGGCTGGAGGAGTGGGAAGGCAACCTTTGTCTCCATGCCACTTCTGCATAGGATGCCCACAGTCTTGCATTTGGATGGCATCACTGGATTGTGCTGCCTGGAACAAACACAGGCCAACACTTCAAAGGCTTTAGAGACAGAAATTCTTGGCTTGTTCCTGAAACTTGTTCACCAGTGTGGGGTGATGTGAACTTCTCTTGGGAATGTGTTCTAGGGCCGGGAGCCCACCACCAGAAGTCCCTCAATATTCCTTCCTTCCTTCCTTCCTTCCTTCCTTCCTTCCTTCCTTCCTTCTCCAGTGGATCACGTTTTGTCAGAGCTCTCTGCTATGACCTGTCTGTCTTGGGTGCTCCTGCACGGCAGAGCTCATGGCTTCATTGAGCTACGCAAGCCCCTTCGCCACGACAAGGCAGTGATTCATGGAGGGGAAATTAAATTATTCGCTGGTGAATGTATGTATGTACTGCATGTATGTATGTAAAGCATTAACATACTGTTTAGTTAGCGTAATGCTCTCAAAACAGTTTACAAAACGTAAATTTCTATCAGGCAGTTTAGAAATATAATTTTTTGCCTCCTCAGAATGAGGGCCACACTTGAAGAACGACTTCCAGGAACAACTTAAAGCATGGCTAGGTGTGATGGGAGGGAGCATTCCTTCAGTCCCCACCTTTGCGAGAACTTAGGGATAATTTTGACCTTGACTTCCTTTTCTCTCTCTCTCTCAGTCTCTACATTTCTTTTCTTTAGGAATTCGCTACAAAGATCTTGTTGTTGGTGTCCCCAAGGAAATATACAAGAATGAAAAAAGAGTGGCTCTTTCCCCTGCTGGCGTTCAAGCTTTAGTCAAGCAAGGTTTTAATGTGCAGGTCCAGCACGGGGCTGGTGAGGAAGCGAAGTTCTCTGATGATCAGTACAAAGAGGCTGGAGCCAAAATTGGGGACTTGAAAACTGTGTTTGCATCTGATATCGTTTTGAAGGCAAGTTTGCAATGCAAAATATACTGGATGATCCTATAACCATAAGGGTGTTCCCAGACAAAGTATTCTCTGTAGGTACCAATGTTCTCCCACCTTTACATGTTTTCCCACTGTGTCTTCTTCCCTTTTTCTTACCAAAGAAAATCTGTTAAGGAAGGAAAAGCAGGCTATTGGCTCTAGCAAGACTTCTGTCTTGAAGTCCCCAATGAATATGACTTAATTATTTCATCTATCCATTGAGAAAGCCTGGTCTCTTGGACAGATTTTCTTAATGCGCACCCTCAGGCTTGGTTTGGTTCATTCTTTTTATAATCCAAATTTCAGCATAGAGGGGGCTTGAAATGGGAGAGAAAGGACTGATAAGACTGAATATGAGAATATTGTAGTTACATATATTTTGTCTTTATGTCAGTCATGTGATTTTAGCTTTCCATGGACTTGTTTCATTTTGCTTTTCTATGGTCAAGAAACTCTTCTATAAAAGTTGTAAATTAGTACCAAGGAATTTGATTATTAATTTTAGTGTGTCTGCCTCAAATTACTACTCATTTTCTTTGACCAAAGTTTAATTTGTCCCTTTCAACTTTTAAAATATATTTTTTCTTTTAGTTACCTAGTGATGACCTAGGGTTATAAACTGAACTGATCTGAACTTTCAGTTGTGTGATAGGAACTTAGGATGAATCTCTTCATGGGAAAAAGAGGGTTGGGGGAGGGAGATGAATGAAGTGGCAATACCGTGTAGGTATTAGCTGAGGTTGCTGGAAAGGGATTTTGGTTTAACAAAAACATTACAAGTGTGGCCTATGCTCTCTCCAAGGTCAGAGCTCCAGTCTTTAATGAAGTGTTGGGAGTACATGAGTCAGCCCTACTCAAGGAGAAAGCAACGCTTGTCAGCTTCATCTACCCAGCTCAGAACCCAGACCTTCTGGACAAACTTGCTCAACGCAAAGCCACAGTCTTGGCAATGGACCAAGTTCCTCGAGTCACTATCGCTCAAGGATATGATGCCTTAAGTTCAATGGCCAACATTGCAGGGTTAGAATCCATATTCTCTCTATACAAGTTATCTTACTTTTGCACAGTTTTCTGTGTATACTGTTTTATGCATGTATCCTACTTGCAGAACTCTCAATTGCTTCTAAATTTGCAACATCAAAGAGCAATGCATGCCTCTCCCCACCTCCTTTTTTTAAAATAAAAGATTCTCTTACTTTAGGGCCAATTTCTTAGACCTCGGATACTGGAGAGGGTGTGGGGAGGTAAGATATGCATAACTGCCAAGATGTTCAGCAGCTGGTTCATTTATGCTTTCTGCAAGGGAAGGCAGCTGGAGTACCAAGGAGAGCTGGAGTCAGCTAAGGTGAGAGGAATGCTAATTACTCCTGTCTCTGGAAGAAGGATGTTGCTCCAGGAGGAAGTAGTGGGGGGCCGTCTGAAAATGAATGACCCAAAACAATTATTAGATAGCATTGGTTCCATCCAAATGGCCTTTGAAGTCCATTTAATTTTTGTGTTAATCTTTTTAGCATGTTCCTTTTTTTAGTATGTTGAATTCCCCAATGTGGACCAGCATAGTTCTGATTGGACCCCTACAGGCTGATGTCTGAGTTGAGTGGTGGGATGGAGTGGAATGTGCATTACTTGGAAGCAGAATGGAGCCAGCCAGGTAAGACAGTGGCTTCTCCACTCTTGGGAGACTTCCAAGGCATGCAGAAGTCTCTCAGTTTGTAAAGAAAGATGGACTGTTTGAAAAACCAAAACTGCCAAAAAGGTTGCTGCAAGCTTTTAAGTACAGTTGGGCCTCAGTGGTAGGTGTACTGAGAAGTTTTTTAAAAAATCTGTCTGCATTCTACAGGGATTTATGGTATAGGAGTGGGATTTATATAGTAGAGAGGGAAGTGGGGGAAGGATGCCTTTTCTTTTACCTGGAGATAAAATGCTTGAGTTTGGAGCTGGCCATCCTCTCATATGATATAGTACAGTAGAGGGAATCTTTGGAGAAGAATTGAGGTGTCATTATTCTTGCCCCAGCTCTCCAAGCCAAGAGGCCAGGAGAGCAGCACATGGCTCTTGTTCCAGGCTGCCTGGACCCCCTTTGCAGCTCTCTCTTGTCTTTCTTATATGTAAATGCAGAAACAATGCTCAGCTTTGCATGATCACAGTGGGGAAAGAAACCACAGCTGTTTCTGCCCAGTTCTGTGCTGCATGATTTTCCGAATGAACCCGTGGCTTCCCATGCCATCTGAACCTGGTAAGATGCATCGTAGTGGGTGGCTTCCAAATCACCCTAGAACCCCACAACAAGCCATGGGTTCTGCCATGGTTTGAAAGTCATCTGCACCACAACCCTCACTGGGTTCGGACCAGATGGAAACCATGAGCTGAAGTGGTCATTAGGCAACTCATTTGACGTACAACTGGTGCGGGGGGGCACTGTGATTGTTCCCCCCATGTGGGCATGTGAATCTGGCCAGTATGGAGACCATTCTAGGAGACATGAAGAGAGAAAAGCAGGGCTACTGGAAGACGTGCCTCTTCAGAGAGCAGTCATGGTCCGGTCTCATCACAGATGAAGTATTCTATATGCCGATTTCAGATGGCTCTGCTTAGGAAGCAAGCACCTAGGGAAATGGGAGTGCTTTAATGCAATATTAAAAGGCGCCTGAAGATTTGGATCTCGGCGTAACAAGTAAGTAAGAGCATGGCAGCTGGAGAGACGTAATATCTCCCAGATGTGGAGTTCTGAAAAGAAACAGGAGATCACTTTGAAATGGCAAGCCTACCTTAGTGTCTTGACCAAACTGATCCTGATTGAAATAAAGTGATTTGAATTCCAAACAATGTCAGGATGGTTCTAAACCATTTCAACCATTTCTAGACCATTTCTTTGGTCTACTCTGACCCTGTGTTTCCTTTTCCTTGCTTCATGCTAAGTGTGGTCACCTGTTAAGGCAGTGGGAAGCAACCTTGCATGTCTCTGGCCCATGTCAGTCACCAAACTTCCACTTATTCTCAGAAACGCATAGCAAAATAACAGTTTGTACTCTGAGTCAAAAATCACAACTGCTTTGCAGAAAGCCCTCTTATAAACAATAAGTTGATGTTGAAGTAAATCAAGGTTTCCCCAGGAGAAAGCAGCCATGTAAGCAAATCCAGAATACAGTAGTGAAATCAAATCAATCGTCTAACCTTTGTTTTTAACCGTGCTTTAAAACAAAATGTTCCAAAACTAGTTGGACAAACAGCTGCAGTAGACCTACTTACTTCTGGGGCCCTTATGAAACTACAGGGGAAAGTCCATGTGAGAACAAGACCTTTTTAACTGGCCAGCCTTAATAGTCCTCAGATCAGTTTTTCCATCCAAGGCGTTTTTCAGTGACCTATTAGTAGCCCAGTCCTAATGACATTTTCTCAGAAGTAAGTCCCATTGCTTTGGGGATCAGTTGTTGTAATTCAGAAATAAACACAGTTTGAATCAATTCTCATTTGGAGCTGATTTCAAAGCTGCTGAGATCTTATTTTACTTTATTTCAAATACAATAAAAGTAAAATAATGCAATTATTTTGCACTTCCGAACCAATGCACAAAACAAAACTTAGTTGTACTTTGAAATAGGCACTTCTTTGAATTCTGTAATGAAGCTTTCCAATTAAAAATGTTCAGAGAAAGGGGGAAATTGCACACAGTATAAATGATTATAAATAACATCAAATGCAAAAATATGCACATTAGGCAAAATTGTGTACAAAAACTGTATGTATTATGAGAAATACACACAAAAAATGTGCACAATTGTATCATGTGAACAGAACAACAGAACTGAGATGACTTGAATTTAAGATTGGAAAACTGAAAAACCAAAATGGACAAATTTGTTTGCTCCAGCTTCTAAACATTTGAAGTTGTGCTGACACATTCTGCTATCTTTTGTGGGCAGTGAATTTTACTTTAGGAGGCTTTCCTTGAAATGCAAATAGTTGCTTTGGACAGAAATTTTTAGGCTACCTGGTGGCAGAGTGTTCCTCCCCAACCTGCAGGTACCTAAGTTTGCTTTGGTTTTGGAACTACAACTGACATTAACCACATCCCCCATCCCCACACACAAACACATTCATTGCATCCACACAATTAATCTCAAGCCTAAGCCAATGTGAAATAAATTGCTGAATGTCTACATCACATCTCTCCTACGTTAAGGTCCTCAAAATCCTAAAGCCAAAGCTGCGTTCCCAAGCATCGTTGCAGATTCAGAAGAGAAGAGAAATGGAAGGGGGAAGGAGTTTGGCCAGAGACTCCACCTGGACTATGGGGTGGCATACAAATGTATGAATAAATAACTGATCCCCAACACTGTAGCAGTGTAAAAG
This sequence comes from Varanus komodoensis, assembly GCF_004798865.1. Classification (NCBI taxonomy): domain Eukaryota; kingdom Metazoa; phylum Chordata; class Lepidosauria; order Squamata; family Varanidae; genus Varanus; species Varanus komodoensis. The sequence continues at coordinate 7,468,220 of NW_025335817.1, read as the reverse complement.
ATTTACTGAGGCACCGGTTTTTGTGGACTTTAGCCACCTCATCTGCACTCCTCAATGAAGTTTTCACGCAGCTGGGATCAAGCCAGGAGCTCCACCCACCCAACAAGCTGCCATGGTGGCCTAAAAGGCATTAAATACCCAGTCTTTCAGGCATATGTTTTAATCACCCCAACACACACTAGCAACCCCAGTTGCCTCTCTGATACCAGCACATGAAGAGCCGAGAACCATTTTGCTCCCTGGCTACTGTCTCGACGGATAGCTTTCTATGAGACAGTGCAGCTAGATGATATTGAGAGCAGAGTGAACTGAAGCATGGATGCAATTATTCCTCATATGTATACAACAGGGAATTCCCTTGCTAATCTGTGATCATGTAAACCCTGTGTGGAAAAACCAAAGCAAAGATTGCACTGACTTTCCAAAGGACTCTTATGTTGGAAAGATTGTGTTGGGAAGCATCCATGACTGGATTTCCTTAGCACGCTTTCAAAATGTGATTCCCAACCACTACCTCTCCCCACAAAAAATAATAAAAGAAAGAAAGGATTTAAACTTCTGGTTCTCCCGCCCCCGCCCCCATCCTGAAACAACTGGAATGAAACCAGTATAAAGGCTCTTACTGTAAATGATTCAAGACCATGAATATTGAATTTAGACGCAGCCAAACCTGGGGTCGGTCAACCAAAATGGATTAGGAGGAAAGTTATAATTTTATTTTCTTGCCCAACTTGGAATCTCTGTATTTTCTTCCTAATACAGGGAGCCACTGGGAAGAACTTAGACCAGTAGAACAGTTTTGAACACCCCACAATTTACTATGAATAGTTCATAATACATAGAACCCTCCTCCCACACCAACCTATTATTAAATGGATCATGGCATAATGATGTGTAAGAAATTCAGTTTGGGAGTGGAAATCCCCAGACTCTGGCCCAGACTCATGCCCTGAACCCAACACAGGCCAAGAGGTCACACGGGCAGCCAGTGCACACTGAGCCCACATGCCCGCTGTGAATGCAGAGCTTTGGTCCCACACACGACTTGGAGTCTTTGCTTACTTTGTGTATGAATAATTCAGTGCAGAGAAGGGGCTTGCTATTCCTCAGCATCCCTGAGTGATTGCAGACAGGGTGGACTGGCAAAGAATTCCAGCAAGCGCGAGAGAGCCAGATTCCAGCAGGATCCTTGCATCTCTACCATGGAATATCGTTTTTATTACATGTGCTTACTAGGCAGACATTTATTAAATTTTGTGCCACCATTTCTATATGGAAATAGAACTCAGTGGAATCTGATATTAAGGACTCTGATGAAGTGATCAAACAGATTGGACATATTCCAACTAATTCACTGCAGCTCCATGCTGCCTTGGCCTTGTGCTCCTGAAAGTTTCCAACACGTACCAGTCATTCCAGTACTTTGAGTGGTCGTGCAAAATAATTGTACCCAGGCTTGGAAATATTGCATGTGGAAAAAGAAAAGTTACAAGGATCAGGAGCTGACTTGGATTTTTCAAGTTATATTATTGTTTATGTTCCATTGTAGTTCCTTTTAGACCAGGAGGGGGCAGACTTCAGACTTGTTAGTTTTCCTAGAATATCCAGATCCAAGAACTGGAGCAGATTTATGGTAAGAATTAAGGAAGACGATGCTTCTGAGCACATGCTCAACCTAGGAATGTGTGAATCCATACCAGAGCCAAGCTCAGAAGTCCTTTTGCACAAAACCCAGTTAATGTGGATTTGGGAGAACTTCCATTTGGTATTCTTTATCATCAGTGAGCTGGGAGGATGGTAGTTCTTCCAGTTGTGAGACTCTTAGTCAGAAACCCTACTGCAAATCTCCTGCCAACTGGATCTACCGAGGAGCCCTGCTCTGACTTCTGCCCAGCTATGTGCTGGGCAATGGGGCTCCTGCGTTGATGCCGCCGCAGTCCCAAAAGAGGGAACACTCCCTAAGGAAGCAAGGGAGAAGAGGAAAGGCATGCATTAAGGAGTTGAAAACTATGTGGTCATTGCACGATTGTAGGGTGACTGGTGCTTTCAATGTGAAGCTATTAGGAGAAATGATATTCTGGCTGGTGAGAGAGATGCACAGTTTTGCTTGTGGGACTGGTTGCCCGTTTTCCTGGATTTATTTTTCTTTTCATCTACTTTGATTGTTGCCACGTTGGCGTTGTGCTGAGCGATGATAACATAGTGATACAAGCAGTGGTCATCCTATTAATTGAGCTAGATGCTGCCTAAGAGGCCAGAGGGGAGGAAGAACTTTGACCTTAAATTAACCTCCAATCCCAGTGAAAGTGACATGGTCATAATAAAACTTTTCACTCTCCACTTTGTGTCACAGCCCAGTTATGCACACCTCTTCCCTTTGCAATGTTCTCTTAATTTGAAAGTGTGTTACAAGCACTGATATAAATTGCTATGATAGTCCAATTAATATTTTTCATGTAGATAATTCATTCGCTCTGTAACAGTTTTTTTTAAATTTCTTTGACTTCTTATTAATAGTACCTTGGATTGCCTTTTGTATGATTTTTAGGTCTTTTTTCTTTATAATTCCTGTTGATAAACCAAAATTATTCTTTTTCTTTCCTTTCTATCTTTCCAGGTACAAGGCTGTAGTCCTGGCAGCTAATAATTTTGGAAGATTTTTCACAGGGCAAATTACAGCAGCGGGAAAGGTCCCACCAGCAAAGGCATGTATCATGTCATGAGTTTCCTGTGTAGTCAAAATTTTTAGCAAAAATTAAGACTGCAGCTCAAACTAGACAACATATTAGATGCATAACCGACATGCACAGTGTAACAACGTGTGGTCACGTTTCTGCATCTCTTATTTTAAAAACCGAACCAGCAGCTGTGAGGTCTCCAATTCGTATCTTGACTGTAGGAACGGTGGAAGGGGGTCAGCTTTTGCCTTCTGCTGTTTCCCCAGCAAACATTGCAACCCAATCGCTGCTATTTGCCCTGGGAAATTTGCAGTGGGAAGCAGTACCAACTAAACTGTTTTCTTTGGAAAATTGCACATTCAATGGGATTTTAAATTGTGAAAATGGATAACCCTAGTTCCCCCACAAGCCCAGCTTCCTGCAGCAGTTATTTTTAAACATGATATTAAAAATGTGAAAAACTGTTAATTGACATACAATATAGTTTGACCCTGACTGCACTCCCCGCCGCACCATTTTAGCTAGTTTTCAAGCTTATAAATGTACACACCAGCACTGCAATGCTATGCATGATTATTCAGAAATAAGTCCCTGTGTTCAATAAGACAATCTCTCTAGTGTTTCAGAGTTCAGCCTAACAGTCATGAAGACAACACTGCACAGAGTTTCCTACCGCATGCGTACAATTCCAATATTTGGAAGCATGTAGCAAATATTTTCTGCCACTTTCAGTCCCCTGAATGAAGACAGCTGTCTTTCAATGTCTGGTCCCAGAATCTGACAACCAAATGCAATTCTCTGAACAGGGAGAGGCCATTCTTAGCTACTACACTGAGCACAAATAAAATTTCTGTTGTCTTTCTTTCCAGATGCTCATCATTGGTGGTGGTGTAGCTGGCTTAGCCGCAGCTGGAGCAGCCAAATCTATGGGAGCTATTGTCAGGGGGTTTGATACCAGGTACAGTAATTCAGACCCTCTGGTTGTGAGTGACTTTGGTTTTACAGAAAAGAAGGATAGAAATATTCATTTAAATTAAACTGTATTTACAGTCTGCTGAATACCAGTGTGCCTACATTGCTCTGATGTCAAGTAAATGACCTTACTTACTTGACACATTTTATTTTCAATCAAGGCTGTTGATTCTCAGCATGTGTTATCCGGGTCATCAACTACCTATGGCCTGAAAATGCATAATTAAACAATAGCTGTGACATTCTCTCATCTTTGTGTGTAGGCCCCCGGCTTTGGAGCAGTTTAAATCCCTTGGCGCAGAAACGTTGGAAGTCAGTATTGCAGAAGCAGGGGAAGGTGTTGGAGGCTATGCAAAAGAGATGTCCAAGGAATTTATCGAGGCAGAAATGGCGTTATTTGCCAAACAGTGTAAAGAAGTGGATATTGTGATAAGCACTGCCCTTATTCCAGGTACTGTTCAACTTTACAACAATTCCAGATGGCCTTGACAAAATATGCCCAGAAATACAGTTATCATCTCAACCCCATCACAACCCCAGGACCATTGGTGCAAAACTCTGTTGCCCTTCTCCTGCATTCTGTGCAGTCTGCAGACTGTTTTAGGGTGCACTTTGCTCCCACACACACTGGGCATTGGGTACGAATCCTAACTTTGCCCAAGTTGTTATTCATAATGAACTTGGTGAATGGCGTGTCCTTTCTTGCGCTTCGAAGAACCCAAGTACCAGGCACTGAGGAAGGTGGAAACCATGAGACAGACTTCTTTTGGTAAAGCAGAAACTGAACCTGCTCCTGATATTTGAATATTAGATTACTGAGTTTACTGGATGAAATGGTCCCAGTGGCTCCACAGGAATCTAAGGTCCATCTAGAGTCAGTTGATGGCAATGTTTTTAACGCATTGGCTCACTCTCTGTGGAATCCCCACCAGGTGATGTGAGGCTGGTGCCAGTGCTGCATTGCTTTTCATGTCTTCTGAAGCCATTTTTATTTAAGCAAACTTTTCCTGAATGATCATTGGCTTGATTTAATTTTAAATATTTTTATTCTTTCATAGTTTGGTTATTTCCCCCTTAGTATTCACTGTTTGAGATTTTTATTAGATATGGATAGTTTATAAATTTTGCAAAGAAATGCATTCCAATAACAGTCTTGCATAATAAAGAGTAACGTCAAGTGTTGCAGGCTTCAGGGCTAAATGCCACATTCAGAAATATAACGCACAACACTTCCTTCTATGTTGTATTCAGCCTACAGTTGCAGAATTGAAGGCTCCATCATGTTTGAAATTCTTAGGCTCTGGAAAGCTATCAAGTCATGAAGAAGGATTAGAATTTCTGAGTTATGGCCCAAGTGGGTACTCAGGGTAGGATAAACAACCCTACAGGTTTGCTCTCCTTTCATTCCTGTGGAGCAACAGAGACTGGGGAATGGAGTTCCTTATCCATTTTGGCCTTTATTCTGAGTTCCATGGGGGCTATTCGTGGCGCTAAACTTCTTCCCCATGGTGTATCATGGTGGATTCCTATAAAGCTCAAAATAAAAGCTGCAATGGAGAAGGAATGCTGCATGGATGTAGGAGCCACCAACCTGCCTTGCTGTGGAGCTACAAAAGAGGAGGGGCTCTGTGGGTTGTGACCTGGAAACCTGAGGAGCATAGATAGCGGCCTTATACTCACTCAAACTATTGGTCCATCCAACCTGGTATTGCTGATACTGACTGGCAGAACTACTGCCAGATTTCAGACAGACAGTTTTCTCTGCTCCATCTGGAGACACTGGGAATCAAACAGCTCTTCCCCATACAACCATGTTGGAAAAGATAATCAAGTGTAAGATGTTTCAGTGGAGACCAAGGCATTGTATTCCCAGTCACTATATATGGGTACGGAAATGGGACAGCGAAGAAGGCTGGTGGGAAGAAAATTTGTGAATTTGAAACATGGTGCTGGAGGAGAGTTTTGCAAATACCCTGGACGTACAGAAAGAAAAACAAATCACATCAGAACTTTCTCTGGAAGCAAAAATGACAAAGCCATCCTTTTGGACACTTCATGAGAAGGCAAAACTCACTGAGGAAGGCAATCATGCTAGGGAAAGTCAAAGTCAGATGAAGCAAAGAAAGACCAAACAAGAGATGGGTTGACTCCATAAAGGAAGCCACTATTAGTAGGGCTGTTTGGAGGGCTTTCACTCACAAGGTCATCAGTAAATGGAATTGACTTGATGGCACATAACAACAATTACATACAACCATATTTGAGTTAAGTGTGCTACTGAAACCTCCCTTGTTCTTAGCACTATTCTCCACACTCCATAAAATGTAGGAATAGGCTGGTATTTTGACAAAGCAAATTATTCTCCATCGTTGTTTATCTCACTGCCATCCTGTGGTTTCTTGGCACCAGTTTGGGCTTTTAAGAATGGGTTGCGTGAAACTGATGAGGATAACCACACCAAATTTAGCTTCTGCTCTTTCAAATTGCAACAGGGAAAAAGGCTCCTACCCTCATCACCAAGAATATGGTGGAGTCCATGAAGGATGGCTCAGTGGTGGTAGATCTTGCTGCTGAGGCTGGTGGCAATGTGGAGACCACCCGTCCTGGAGAACTTTACAATCACAAGGTTTGTACAGGGTCTGTTTTGTGTTAACTTTCTTACATTTATTGTTTCCTTTTTTCAAGGTGTCCAGAGCATCTCAAGGGTTCTCCCATCCAAACAACAACTAAACTTAGCATTTATTGAACACATTAGATACTTTCTCAAATATTTGTGAATTATTGAGAGTCTCAAATGATAAAATTACGTTAAAACGGTCATCCCTCTCTCAACTGTGGGTAGGATTCCCTGGGTATCCTTGCACCAGTATAAAAACTTGTTGCTGCAAATATCTCTTGAGAGTGATAAGCACAGTAATAGCCATGTGCTTCCAAAGCTCTTCAGTTCTGTACCTCCTCATCTTTCCCAACATAGCCACCTGTTCCCCCCACAGTTCCACTTTTGCAGCAGTGTGACCTCTAGCTCTCCCTCTTACCTCAAATGTGAGAGTTCTGTCCTTTCTTTTCCAGACTTTACCTGTGCTTGCAAACCACAAAAGCTGGCAGACGATTGCCTAGGAATGAGTCTCATCCAATCCCAAACACCTGGGCACCTTAATTTTCAAAATTATAGGAACCCTTGCCTGCACTGTATTTATTCATGCTTGCCCTCCCTTCTTCCCTTGTCATTTCTGGAAAAGAAGAATCCAACATAATGTTACACCAGGAAAGGAATGACTTTGGTAGTTGTGGCCAAAACAAAAGTGCTCTCCAGCACCATCCAATGCTCAGAGTGGCAAGGTAGTTCATTGCCACACTGCATAGGCAAAAACAACTGGTGCTTAAAATGTAGCTACAAAGATTTCGAGCAAATAGTGCTAGTTGCTTGAATGAAACACAAACATCATAAGTACAGCAGAAATATAGGCTTGGCTGCATTCCTTTCGAATTTGGGTCACATCCTTCCAGTGCTCCTTACAGAAATGGGATAGCAAAATAAAGCAAAACATCTCTTTCTCAGCTTATGAGTAATAATAGGACCACAAATTGCGATATTATTCAGATGCATACCCAGTTGCAAGATTTATGCATCTGGAGTTTATAAGTGTGGCTACACACTTTTCAAAATAACCAAGTTCATAATGGCCCTTAAAAATTAATCTGGAAAGTTTTACTAACGAGGCACAGGACTGATCCAGAGTCCAATTTAAGAAGGGGTGTTGGCATTGCATTTTATTTAAGACAGTGTCTCATAAAAGTCAGTCATCACCAACATCCATATTTCCAACTACTGGAAGGTCTTTTGCAGGCACCAGTGCAAATATCATTGCACATTCAACAGCTCATATTAGTAGCTGGGCAAAGGGAACACCTTGCCAGAAAATATAGCATGAATTCCATATATTTATTGTTTTCACTGCTATATTTCTTCAGGCCCATGGAAACCCCCCAACTGGGTAGTTGCACTGTCCCAGTGCCTCATTACTTCTCAAGGCGGCGGCTCTCCTTCCTCTCCTGAGTCCCTCCCTTCTCTTCCAAAATGTGACTGCTCTCATGGTGGGCCTGGGAAACTGTGGGCAACAATCTTGAAGGAGCTTCAAAGGCTCCTGCCCCACTCGGCCCTCCTGCCCTCCCACTGCCTCTTCCATGGTGTCCTCTGCTTCAGAGTCCGATAACAGTGGGGCTGTCACAGATTGGGTATTTTGGAGGGCTGTCATTCATGCGGTTGCCCTAACCTGGAGACAATTTGACAGCACATAACAATATAGAGTGAAGAATGCAGGTGCAGCATAAAAACCTTGACACAACGTACTTCAGTGGTGGGTACTTCAGCATTATCTCCTTAAAGCTAAGGGATGTTTCCATGGATGCTGTGATGAAACCAAGGATACAAATGGCTGGCCACCTGCCAAGGACTCAGCACCCTAGCAAGGGGCTGACTGGTATGAGACCTTGGGCATGGTACTTTTCGCTCGGTCTCACCATTTGTCCCTGGAAAAGTGAATGTTTTTTGATCAGCTGTGTCTACCACAGAAGGCATTTTATGAATGGGCAACTCCCCCCACCGCCCCATGCCCACTATTCTGTGAGATCACTCACAAACTCTCAAACTCCCTGAGACAAAGGGGTTGGGACTCTGCTATATGGCAGGTTTTCTTAAAACCCAAGAGCTCTTTCTTTCCAGCATCCCTGTAAATTACCAGGTAGCTTCAGGAACAGAGAGGAACATACAAGGTACTGAAATGAAAGGGGACATTGAGATTCCAGGGGCTGAAGGTGGTATCCAGTCAAGCTACGGGAGTCAATAATCTAAGTCTCCAAGGGGCATAGAAAAGCCGACTCTAGATTCCCCAGCACAGGGAAGAATGTCAAAGGCTTTCGTTATTGTGCATATAATTTTGTGTATAATTATGATAGAGAGCATTCCACATTGTCATATCTGAAAGATACAAACGGGCCTCCAGAAGCCTGCAGAGTTCGAACAAAAGGGCATAAAGCAGCTAAAGGGCACAGCTGTCAATGGCAGTTTTAATCTTTCAAAAAAAGGTGTTTCATGAGTGGAAGTATGTGTCTGACCTTACAAGTATGTGTCTGGCCCAAAAAATTATGCTTAGCTACTGCCCACAATTTATGGCACAGCACTCTATAATACCCTGCCCCAAACACGACAGGTATTTGGTGGTGATATAAATGGAACTAAACCCAATATATGTTGAAGGTACATCGTTCAAGATCAAACATGGGTCCTTTGTGCAGAAAGGAATGTGATCTTCTTTCACACCAAGTAACTTATAAATTATTGCAAGGCAGATTGATTAAAAGTCCCTTTTAAAGGATTAATTGAAGGGCAATTAATCTGAGAAGCACATTGTGTAACCGGGATAGCCTGGATGTCCAAGAGGTGTTTTCAAAGTTTTTAAAGGCATTCTGCTTCTTAACTCTCAAAATAAGCACCATCTGGTGGTGTAGCTGGTTCCCCAAATGGCCTCCCAGCTTGTTCTGTCATTGGCTCTCGGTCAAAAATAAAGCCTTTTTCTTTTCCCCAAGTGTGGAGCAAGCTGTTCATTTAAAAAACAACCCTCTTACATGTAAAATGAAGTGCCTGCCGTCCTGTGCAAACTTTGATTTATTGTCAGCTAGAAAAGGTGAACCAGGTCTGTGAAAAATGCACTCAAAAGAAGTTTCAGTGCAATGCGTGAAAGGGGTATTTTTTAAACATGTCTGTTTATTTCTCTCCCCGCCCGCAGGGTGTGGTGCACATCGGTTACACAGATTTGCCAAGCCGAATGGCTACCCAGGCCAGTAGCCTTTATTCAAACAACATCTTGAAGCTATTAAAAGCGATTTCTCCTGACAAAGAATACTTTTTCTTTGAGCCAAAGGATGATTTTGATTATGGAACTATTGATCATGTTATTAGAGGGACTACAGTAATGAAGGTGAGGTTCTTTTCCATTTAAAATGCTTTAATGAACAGTTTAACAAAGGTATGTGAAATAATTCAATGGGTAAAGGCTGTTTGAGAACAGCAACAGCAAACTAACTCCTTACTTGGGGCATGAGTCCAGCTTTGCACCTGGCATCAAGGCATACATTCCAAGTTAATTAAGTTGAACACCGGATTGGCAGTTGGGTTTTCCCTCCAGTTCCACCTTTATTTTTATTTTAAGCACTATGCTTGTTTACTTATAAGCCCTTGTATGGTCAATGCCTTAGATGGCTTTTAAGGGGGGTTGCACACAAATTTATTAAGGCATATGGTAACATTGCCTTCCTTGGGTTAGAGTCCTCCAGATGTGATGGACTACAATTCTCATTCTGGCTAGGAATGCTGGGAGTTGTAGTCTAGAGAGCATCTGCAGTATTATTATGGCAAATAGAAATTCGATGTTAGTGGGACACAAGCGTGGGAGAATGCTTTGGCATTTACATTGTTAGATTGATTGACTGATTATATTTATATCCTACTTTTGTTCCTTCAAGGAACCAAGGCAGCTCACACATCCTCCTCCTTGCCATCCTATTCCTACAACAATTCTGTCGGGTGGCTTGGGTTGAGAGTCAGTGACTGGCCCACAATCTCCAAGTTAGCTTCATGGCCAAGTGGAGACTAGAAACTGGATCTCCTGAGTCCCAGTCCATCCCTTGAACCACTGTGCTGCACAAACTCTCTTACATCCATCACATGGGCTGCCTGGAGGTATCTGATTGGGCACCATGATCAGCAGGAACCTGCATTAGGTGGACCTTTGGTCTGATTTGGAAGAGCACTTTCTATGAGCATTGTTGGAATTTACAGGACTCCACCCCCCCCCCCCCCCACACACACACACCAGAATATCCCAAGAGAGAAAAGGGTATTCTGGTACTGACTGCTCTCATTCATTATTTGTTACGAAGACTCAAAGAGCCCACCTTGATTAATGTTCTTAGTTTCTTTGGGTTCCCATGAAAGATTGAATGAGCTTGCTTAGCTTTGTTCGCTATATGTGCTAGGAAAGAGAAGGGATGCCATTAACCATTAGGCAGAGCAGGTGGGTGGACATCCTTTGCAAAACTCTTGATTCAATATTAATGAACAGGGACCTGTGGGTTATTTCTATGATGTGATCATGGAAGGGTTGACGGAATAGTAGCTTTATATTAATTCTAGAAATGACCTTGATATACAAAAGGATGCCATTCAGTGAGGTGCAAGTTTCTTTACATTACTTTTTCACCCAACAGGAAGGACAAAAAATATTTCCAGCACCTTTACCAAAAACGGTACCTCCAGCTGCTCCAGCTAAAACAAAATCTGTTCAGGAAATAGAAGCAGAGAAGCTGGCTGCCATTTCACCTTTCAGAAAGACAGTGACTTCAGCTGGAGTTTATACAACAGGTATTTCCAAATTTGATTAATTTCAAATGTATATGTTGCTTTCCCAAAGCTCAAAGTGTGCATTTAAAAATCATCCGGATCAAGAACAGTGGGAGGACATGAGTTTGGTGCAGTATATTAAAGTCACCAATGGGTTACTGCATGAAAGCCAAAAATAGTTATATATTTTTGGAAAATCTAAGTCGCCATATCAAAACTGTGACCAGAAAAAGCTGCTACCTATCTGTCGTGTACACATGGAGACGTCATAGCCATTTAAAGCCAGCACTGGTAGTCCGATGCTCCCCATTGGCCAGTTCTCTGGGCAGCTCACAAGAGGATAAAACCTAAGCTAAGACCTCTAACCTACAAACAGTTAAAGATGTTAAGCATAGAACTACCAGATACTTACAAAAATATATATTGAAAAGTCCCATGAAATATCTGAGAGAAGAAGGATGATGTAACCTGGCATAGAAAAGATGTTGGTCCAGGTAGACTTCACTGGAGTAAGGAACCAGGAGCATCCTTGAGAAGACTCTCAAACCCCATTTTTGCCTCTGGTCTGGAAACTGGAGGAGTGAAGCATCACTTAATAGCATGGCCTATTGAACCCAGGGGCTGCCAGTTGCTGATTTCTGCAATTAGGGGACACGGACTGTGCTCTGCTACTGACAGCACAGGAGTTTCACATTGCCCGTCCAAACAGTCCCAGGAGAGTGAGGGATTTCATACCTACCTTTTCACAGTACTTGAACAGAAGCCAACACAATAAAATTAAATGGTAAATTAGCTCAAGTAAGCACACAATATGCCTTCATTTACAATTAACTTATGGAACTGATTTCCATAAAAAATTGTTGAGCACTACTAGAGTAAGTGGGAAAGCTTTGGCCATGGTGACGGGCTGATGAAAGTGGGAGACCAGCAACATCTAGAAGGCCACAGATCTCCCAGCCTAGTGTAGAAGACGATTTGATAAATTCTGGGAGGATGTCACAGTGCATGCTCACTGAAAAGTAAATCCCATTGAATTGAATGGGATCTCAGGTAAGTATCTACAGCACTGCAGGCTTAGTAACTGTTTGCTCCAACAGCTAAGAATGGCACCTCCGTGTTCAGAGAAAAATAGTTACCAAATTCTGGGAATGGACATTGAAGGATGGGTGTTTTCATCATGCACTATTGTACCGTGCACACTAAAGGTTAATGAAATTTTCTATTTTAAAAGGGATAGCCGCATTAGAATGGAAGCCACAAAGAGTCTGGTACCACCTTAAAGCCCAACAAATTAAGCTACCAATGTTTCATGGACTACAGCCTGCTTCATTGGATGCATGGATTTTCTATAATCTATGTGAATCTATATATAAAATCTATATATTTTACATATGCTCCATTTTTTATTTTTGGAAAATACAGGCCTGGTTTCCTTACAATTAAGCTCTGCAGCCTTCTTTATCTGAACTGGGGTACCTTGATTTCAGAAATATTTACTTTGAGTAATCATAGAGAGGACTGCAAAATACTGTGTGTCCAGTGGTCAAAGGTATTTATTCCAACCATATGTTTGATCACAGCGCTGGTACATTCTTTCACAGGAGTGGGGAAAGGTTTTTCATGATCTTGGGATGCTGGAAAGTTCCAGGGACCAGGCAGATCACTTTACTGCTGTTGGCAATGAGCTAATGGTACCACCTAAGCATCTAAGTAGTCGAACCTAAACTTTGTTCTTTGTTTTGTTGTTGTTGTTGTTAGTTGCAAACTCATGCCCAACCTATCATGACCCCACAGACAACATTCTTCCAGGCTCTCCTGTCCTCCACCATCCCTCGGAGTTGACCCAAGCTCACACCCACTGCCCCAGTGACTCCATCCAGCCACCTCAACTTCTGCCATCTCCTTCTCCTTTTGCTGTCAAACGTTTCCAGCAGCAGGGTCTTCTCCAGTGAGTTGTTCCTTCTCATTAGGGGGCCAAAATATTTGAGTTTCATCTTCAGTAACTGGCCTGCTAAAGAGCAGCCAAGGTTGCTCTCTTTTAGCATTGACTGATTTGATCTCTTCACAGTCCAAGGGACTCTCAGGAGTCTTCACAATTCAAAGCACCTCAATTCAAAGGGCTCAATTCTTCGGCACTTCCTTATGGTCCCACTTTCACAGACATATATTGGAACTGGGAAAACCATAGCTTTGACTATACGAACTTTTGTTGGCAGGGTGATGTCTCTGCTTTTTAGTATGCTGTCTAGATTTGTCATAGCTTTCCTCCCAAGGAGCCAGCATCTTTTAATTTCTTGGCTGCAGTCACTGTTTGTGGTGATCTTGGAGCCCAGGAAAATAAAATCTGTCATTACCTCCTTTTCTTCCCCATCTATTTGCCAGGAAGTGATAGGACTGGATGTCATGATCTTAATGTTGAGTTTCTTAATGTTGAGTTTCAAGCCAACTTTTGTGCTCTCCTCTTTCACTTGCATGAAGAGGCTCTTTAGTTCCTCCTCACTTTCTGTTCTTTGTTAAATTAACAGAAATCAAATGTTTAAAATTTTACAAAAGGGGAAGATGCCATTTGGTATACTTCTGCAGCAAACAGATGTGAAAATTTAATTGTCAAATAAACTGCTCAAAACTGCTTACTTTGGTGGCATGATGGATGCTGTATAATTTTCACCCTTTGTGGTTTAATTATATCAGAGGTTTTCCATACTGCTTTTCATTAAAAACAACAACAACAAAGCTGTTGACAAGATAAATTCATGACCTGTCATGATAAATTCATGACCTGTCATTTAATGATAGAACGGTCATTAAAACAACAAAACAGTGATAAAATGGCAACATCTCATTAAGATAAGCTGGAATAGCTGACAGTGGTCAATGAAATCCTTGTGCTTTGAATGAGTAGGAGGACTCCACACTAGGACCCCACCTGATCTCAGTGGGGACATCATTCCATGTGATGAGCGCTACAGTGAAGAAGGCTTCATGACTGACATGGGGACAGTTTGGATGAAGTGCGATGCATCGAGAGCAGCCTTCCGCAACCGGGTGATGCTGGCCTACCTGGCTGGTTGGAGATGCTAGGAGATGAAATCCAACACGTCTGGAGGGCACCTGGTTGAGGAAAGCTCCTGTAGGGTCTCCATTTCCCGGGAAAGCAGGATGGCAGCCGCCCAGTCCCTCCACCAGGCACAGCTGTCCCATCTCTGGACCCACCAGGCATCTAAACTTTGAATAATATTGGGCAGGCTTTATGTGTATAGGATGAAAGCAGAGGGTTTATTCCGAGATTTTATGTGGACTGACTGTATGACTACAATCTGAGACACTCATAGTTTCTTAGATCTGACCAAATACATGATTCGTTTTGTTGCTAATAAGGTATCATTTAAGTTAAACGTAGAAACAAGTCTTAAACATGCTGAAGATAATTTCCCATGCTATCATGATACACAATTACCAGATCTTATAGCTATTACTGACATCCCAAAACCTTAGGTTTGTTTGAACTGAGTGGTGCACTACTCAAAATGCATGCATCTTTGCTTAACAATCTCCATATAAGTGTGGATTAGACTGAAAAAGAAATATAATGAAAAGACCACTTTTACATGTATTCAGAGCAATATGGCCACGCTCACCTCCATGAGTCATCCCTTTGGAGCCTGCTAGAGGCTTCTGCTCACATGGTCCTCCTAAAAACAAGCCTTCCATACCATGCTTCTCTTAACCCTGTAGGAAGATGCAGCAGTCCTGTGGGCTGGCATCTGTATAAAGGGTTTTAAATGGCAGCAGACAAAGATGGAAATTGCTAGCCCAGCTAGTAAGGACAGGGGCCTCTATAGCTGCCATGGGTATTAGAGAGGTTGTTTGGTTGCTCAAGTGTTAACAGAGGCTTGGGGTGATCAGTAGAAATTGAAAATGCACGTTGTCTAATTAGAAGCATTTTCCTAGCTTTGAACTGGTTCACACACGTTTATTTGCGTATGTTTTGCTGACAGGTGGTGAACTGCATCTGTGACTCAGCCATCATAGATCAAGTACCACAGATAGACGTTGTCTCATATTGTCACCTTAACTGCAAAGCTTTACATGGACTCAGTCCACAAGCAATATCCATTTGTATGCATCCTTTCTGATGCATCTCATCATGCCTGTTGCCCATGAACCCCCCCTCCCCGCCCACACACACACACACACACACACACACACAGTGTAAAGGCTACTTTATGCAAACGGATGCATTGAAGTTTTTATTGGACAGGATGACTTCGAGCAGAAAGTGTAATATGTGTATTTTCCAGCCTACCTTCCCAAGGGACACACATTGTTGAAACTTGAAAAACAGTCTACCAAGGAGAAGAATTTAGGGTAGCTTTCTCCTGGGTATGCTACTTTTTCTGTGCGCAGAAAGAACGTTCATGGGAGCCTTCCAATGTGCAGGTCCTTGTTTTCAGAGTTGCAGGCAATGTCAGTCAGCTTCATTCTTGAAATTGGCTACACTAAAGCTGACTCCAAGAGCCACAAGCACTTTTCCTTCTGATACTTAAGGTTAACTGGGCTACTCACTTGGAATGTGAAAATAGCCAGTTGGTTAGTCAGCCAGATTAGGTTTCCATAATACCAAAGGATAATGCAAAGCAGGTCATCACAGTTACTCATCATCAGGTATTTGCTGAAGTGCCTGTGTGGTCCGGTACTTTAACAGTTTTCAGATGCTACAATAATTTCTCCCCCTGCTAAACAAGGAAAGCATTCAATGAGAAATCAAGCATCATTTTTCATTTTGTCCTTCTTGGTGCTCTGTCCTTTGATTATTTGCTCAAGCAAAATATTTGACAGCTCAAGAACTGTAATTCTTGGCATTTCCGCATCTGTATGCCAAAGCATCCTGGAACAGACAACTTGGCTAAGTAGATCCTATTGTAGGCAAATTCTCAATTTTTCTGGCAAAAATCGGGAATACAAGTTATGTCTATAAAATCCTATCTCAGAAGGTTGATTCTGCTCCCATTCTTTTTGTTTTCAGGTTCAGAATGTCCATGGCAATAAGGGTGAATTTTTGTTCTTAAATGCCTGTTTTCATGAACTGTTGTTTTTCTGTTTAGGTCTGACAACTGTTTTAGGGCTGGGCCTCGTGTCTCCTAATGCTGCTTTCACACAAATGGTGACCACCTTTGGTCTTGCTGGGATTGTGGGTTACCATACAGTTTGGGGCGTAACACCTGCTCTTCATTCACCTCTAATGTCAGTAACAAATGCAATTTCTGGTAAGTCAAAGACCTTGGATGCTTTTCATTGCTTTGCATGGTGGGTAGTAATTACCATGCCTCACTAATACAGATGGAGAAATTTATTTATTTATTTATTTAAAGTTTTTATATGCCATCCCTTTGCTACATAGCCTTGGGACGGCTCACAAAAGTAATAAATAAAACAATAACAATTAAAACTTGGAAACACACTGGCTGCATAATAAAATATATAAATATTAAACATGATTAAAATACTGTTTGAATAAAATGGTCTTGGCCTGGCACCGAAAAACAAATAGATGGCGCCAGGTGGACCTCTCTGGGGAGCGCATTCCATAGGTGGGGCGCCACAGCAGAGAAAGCCCTCCTCCGGGTACTTTGCCTCCTGACATCTCTCACCGAAGGCTCCCGAGGGAGGGCCTCTGCTGCCAATCTCAAGGAGCGGGAGGGCAAATATGGCCACAGGCGTTCCTTTAGGTATCCGGGTCCCAAGCTGTTAAGGGCTTTATAAGTGATTACCAACACCTTGAATTGAGCCCGGACTTCGATGGGGAGCCTGTGAAGCTGGTAGAGGACTGGGGTTATATGAGACTAACGCCCAGTCCTCGTCAGCAACCTGGCTGCTCTATTTTGCACCATCTGAAGTATCCGGACTGTCTTCAAGAGCAGCCCCACATAGAGCGCGTTACAGAAATCCAGCCGGGAAGTAACCAATGCATGCATCACTGTTCCTAGACAGTCATCCTCCAGGTAGGGGCGCAGCTGATGGATTAGCCAAAGCTGATGGAAAGCGCTCCTCGCCACCGCTGACACTTGAGCTTCCAAAGTCAGCTCCGGGTTGAGGACCACTCCGAAGCTGCGGACCCCGTCTTTTAGAGGGAGTGCAACCCCATTCAGGACAAGATCCAAGTCACTTTCCCAGGAGTTTGAACCACCCACCAGCAGGACCTCCGTCTTGTCGGGATTGAGCTTCAGTTTATTGGCCCTCATCCAGCCCATGCAGAGTGCAGAAATGCAGAGTGAATTAAATCATTCATTCATTCCTTCATTCATTCATTCCAACAGAGTCTTCCGGTGGCTTTTGGTTTGCTGGTTAATGGATGAGGCCAGAAATTTTAGTGTCAGGAAACGGTCAGTTGGAATGCATTCAGATTAAAGTCAGGGCCACCCTACAGTGGGTAGCAGCAGAGATGTGGACTTAGGGGACAACCCATCAAGGCTAGAACCTCGAAACTTGCAGTCAGAGCCTTGAAACTCAGTTGACGGTCACAGTTTGTGTGAGGCCATCTGCCCCCCCACCCTGCTGCTCGTGGCCACTTCTGAAGCAAAGGTACAGGAACCCGGATGATCTGCTTATCCAATGTGCCAGGATTACGTGGCTTTTTGCCCGCATGTGTTACAGCTGCCTTTGAATACTGCATTTCTTCCTGGTTGCTTTTCCTGAAATCAAATGCCCTCACCTTTTACAAAAATGGAAGTCTTGCAGAGACAGGGTCCTTTGAAAATACACATGCATATGTGTGTGCATGCACACACACACACACACACACAGAGTTTAGAGAATATGTAAATTAGCATATGCAAATGTGTGCATTCCTTTCTGGTCCTGTGTGCCCTGGACCTTTTTGGTAGTTAGCACTGCCCTTGGTGACAGCCAAGATTTAGACAATGTGGTTGTGTTCTCACTGTTGGAGAAATTGCCAGAAGGTATGAATATCAAAAGCTCCGAGAGACTGCGCATGCATTCATGTTGTCATGTGCAAACATTGTGTGAGAACAACATCATGCATTATGGCTATAAGAAGCTTTTGGAAAGGATCATTGAGGTATTATGTCAATCAAGTCGAGTTTAATCTTTCTATGGAAAACCACTGGCTCATCCGGCTTTGTACACAGCATGTTGAACTGCCGCTTGAGCAGTTTGTGCTGATCCCATTCAGCAGGTAGAATGGGTACACATGTAATGGGACCTTTGCACTGTGGAAGGCCAGTATGATGCAAACAGCAAGCTTTCCTTGACTGTTCAGTTTCAGGATGCAGAGGATATGGTTTGAATGCTCACAGGTGGGGAGGTATAGTTTTGATTAAATCCTTCCCATCTGTGTTGAATGGATTGTTAGGCATCATTTGTTCCACCATCTACTCATTGACAGAATTTGATTATTTATTTAACCAGAATTCCCTTTTAATGTAAGAGTTCAGAATACATTTCTAGTCTATTTGCCCAGAAGGTAAGTAGGGAGATGCTGACTCTTTAAGCAACTGGCCATGTTCAACCACAACGGGAACATCTGTTATACAATGCAAATTCTGAGAAGAACCATTAATTATTCCTCAGTTATGGCATATAGCTCAATTTCTTTCTGCTTTCTTTTTCCTTTAGGACTTACTGCTGTGGGTGGCTTGGTGCTGATGGGAGGATCTTACCTTCCTGCCAGTGTGCCACAGACATTAGCTTTACTGGCTGCATTTGTTTCCTCTGTCAATATTGCAGGTATGAATTCACTAACACATTCAATCACCCTTCCTTCCTTCCTTCCTTCCTTCCTTCCTTCCTTCCTTCCTTCCTTCCTTCCCCTTATCTTTTGCTGTTCAACTATTACTGGAACATAGGAACATGCTTATATATTGTGTGAGGCCATTGGTTCATCCAGCCCAGTATTGTCCTTGCTCACTGGCAGTAGACATGCTTGTAGAAGCTTCCCTAGCTTGGAGATGCCAGGGACTGAATTTTGGTCCTTCCATGCTCTACCACCGAGCTACAACCCAGAGCATCCTACAGAAACCCACGGCAACCTTTAAATGTTCCAACTCAGCCTTCTCCAACTGTCTCCAAAGATGTTGTGGGTCCTGTTATTTCCAGCCAGCATGGCTGTTGCATTTGTACCAGTTCGGAGGACTCTAGCATGGAGGTGGGTGATGTAATGTTAGCAAAAGTCAGCTTCCTGGGCTGCTTTACCTGAATGTCCATTTGTGCCACTGTGCATTGTCTTTCTGCAATTTTCTGAAAACAGATGTCACACCAGCAGTTTCTGCAGAACCATATTATCTGGGCATGCCTGCCCCTGCTTGTTTAGATCTTTATCAGACACCATTTAAAGCAGTTTTCTAGCAATTGTACAAAATGAATAGAAGCATCATAATGATAGAGGAAGCCCTTAAAGATAGGATAGTCCACTGGCAGCTCTTCTAATAGAAAAATTTCCTTTGTAAAAGAGGATGTATGGTCACCCTAGCACAGTAGAAAAGGTCCCTTAGACCTGAAAGTCTCTCACGCACCAGAGGGCTCAGGTTTGAGGCTGGGGCAGCAGAGTCCAGCAATCTTAACTTTTGGAGCCACTGGAGCAGTTCATGGGCTTTGGGAGCTGCTTGGTTTGATCTTTGCTGAACTGAAGCACCACCAAGTTAATAGCCAGACAAGGACATTCTGCTCATTAGCTCAGCTTGAACAGGTGATCTGAAGAACCAATAAGGGCCTGGCTGGCCTTAGCTACTGAGAAGCTTCCCTTCCCCAGACCTGACCATCTTCCTCACCTTGACTATGGACCTCCCTCTGCTTTGGATGCTGCCTCCATCTCCCTCTGTAGACAAGTGAGTAACTTGGTAGTTCAGTTAATTAGCTTGCATTCTGCAAAAGCTATATAACATTTCTTTGGGCTACAGAGGAGGCAGATCATCTTGTAGTCGGTTGAGCAAACAATTCAAGCAGATTTGCAGAGTACAAGAACATTTTCTAAGTTACAGAAGCATAAGATAAAGTTGATCCAAAACTGTTGGAGATGGCTATGACCCTCCCAGTCGAGGTGCAGCAGGTTCCCTTGACCCACCTTCAAAGGAGATCTTTCCTAGCCAGTCTGTCTGATCACCAGATTACACTGCTCTGTGCCTCCCTTTTCATCTGACTCCAAGCCTATGGATCTCTGATTCTCTCCTGCTCCTCACGCAATTCTGCTTTCCTAGTTTTTTTAGAGGGGCATTTATGGCAGTCCTCCAGTAGATCAGGTACCAGTTGGCTGTCTACCTCTCTGATCTAGCTCTTCTTTACCTTCTGCTTCTGCACCCTTGACATCTCTGCAGCATCTTCCCCATCCTACTCCCGGGGCTTCTGGAGGTGCCCCTGCAGAGGTGTGGTGCCCCACACTCTGGCACACCCAACCCAGCCCTTTCAGCCAACTGGTGGCAGGCCTGACTATAGGTCTCTGATAGGTGCGCCTGGATGGATGACAGAACAGCAGACACAAATGTCATCTGACTGCACTCATACAGTGGCATGTAATGTATTTCTGTTTGCAATACCACCATCATTTCTCAGTTCTGGAAGCATATACTTATTAATCAGCAAACACATAAGTATGGTGATCAATATATTTATGTTGTGTTATTTTTAGTGATGCATTTCCACTTTATGTCCTTGTGCAAAGGGCCAGCCTATTCTGCATAATTGTTCAGTGGCAAGGAAAAACTTTAATTTAGTATACATTCCAGGCTGGAGTGTATCTCCCTCTAGCATTCAAAATGGATGCTACTACTTCACTTTCATTCAAACCATTTGTTGATTTTTCTACCAGGTGGCTTCTTAATTACCCAGCGAATGTTGGATATGTTTAAGCGACCAACTGATCCTCCTGAGTATAATTATCTGTACCTCATCCCTGGAGGAGTATTTGTTGGAGGTTATGGTGCATCTCTTCTCAGTGGATACGGCATTGAACAGGTCAGAGATCATGCCTTTTGTGTGCTGTCCAATCTCTGATTAGGAACGAGTAAGCAAAGTAAAGAAGAGCATCACCAAGCCAGATGAAACAATTACCTGCAGCTTTCTGTGCTACATGTCACATCTTTGTTCCCAATTGTCTTGTTGCCTCACTCTACATTTTTGTTTATTTTTTTAGGGCTGAAATCCTATCCATGTTAAGGAAATCCTTCTACACACAGCATTCTTGAGCTAGCATGGAGCCTAAGCAGAAAGAGGATTGCATAGGATGGCACCCCTAATTTTTTGGTTGATTGGTCATTTGTTTGATGGAAGCAGATATATTCTACTTCCAAGCTGACAGTATTCAATTAGAATTTTATTTATTTATAAAATTTGTATGCCGTCCAATTACTTGCATCTCTGGACAGCTTACAGCATAAATAAATTGACAACCCAATTTTACTGTCCTTTTGGTTTAAAGATTTAGAAAGGCATTTAACTGAGAGTAAGATTATTTTGCCCCTTAAGTCTCCTGCAACTTATTTCTTATTAACATTTGAACTGCTGTCTCAACACTCATTCTTGGAGGACTGCAAGTGGACGATGTGGCAGAATGGGGGGAAACCTTGCCATTATTTCTAAAACTGGAAGCCTGCACAAGCCTTAAGATTCAGTGTTTCTCATTTACAGAAAAACCAGGACAGAAAAAAAATAATAAGGGGTCAACCTGGCCTTTAAAGTACTTTTAACAAGAACTGGAGCAAATGGGTGATCTATTTTATTGGGCTGGCTTGTGTTCAAAATGCATCATGGAAACAAAACCATCTCTGGATGGAAACCTGACTAATACTCTGGAATTTAGATCATTTAGCAATCAGTAGGTATAAAACCTTCATTTCTTTAGAAAACTGCTTTTTAGAGAGTAGCATTTTTAAATGAAATTTGATTCTTCATATTATTGTAAACATTAAAATATACTTTCATGCCTAACGGATAGGTCATGGAGTGTGACACCATTCTCTCCATCAAACAATAAACCAAAGAAAGCTGTTCAATAAAACTCTGTTCTTTTATTAAATATACAGGTGAGCCCAAAGCTTGAACAGTAGACTAGAACAGATGCTGGTAAATGTTTTTGAGATACAGAACAGCGAGTTGGCATGCCATACTGCTATTTAAAAAGTGTCTTGAACCTAGTTTAAAAAAAAACTGGTGAAAAGGGTTTAGAATCGTGCCTTAACATTATATCAACATAGATCTATAGAATGTATGTCCCTTGATCTTATTTATTTATTTCTGCATGTTAGATTTTATGGGATCCTTTTTGGCTGAAGAGTGAATAGTCTTCCTTAAAGAGGTCAGAGTGAAAGCCACAGTGACTTCTCAGTAATGACATGTGTAGTATAAAGTGGAGGTTGGGCCATCTACCCGGCTGTGCTGACTATGCCAGCAGCCGAGGGGGCCCCTTTTCCTTGTCCTTACTCCTGGGCAATGGAGCTGCTTTGGAGCTGCATCCATGAAATTTGAAATGATTTGGGTTAGTTTTCTATTCCTTCTAGCAAGAAGAAAGGTATATTACATATGTATACATATCACACATCTGACAAAGTTTGTGTTGACACACATCGAGGCTTCGGCGAATGGGGCGGCATAAAAATGTTTTAATAAATAAATAAATCGTGTCTGTTACAGGAATTGCAAGATAAAAGAAAGCTTGGTTAAATGAGGATGGAATGACAGAAGTCTGACTGGGATCTGCTTAGATGTGTATGGTTTGCAGGAGATCAGCATGGGTCTCTGCTTTACTCCAAATAGTTTAGGAATAGCAAGGAAAACTGAAAGTTTTTTTTTTTTTTTTTTAATCTGGCTAGTTTGGTCTCGTTCTCTTTGTTCCTGACCTAGGAAAATTGGAATATGATCCCACTGTCTTTTACCAGGACTTTGTATAGCTCTGCTGACCACTCTGAGTTTTATGTTAAGATTTCTGATCTACAGTAATGCACAGATGTAGATTTGTACATACAGTGTGTGGCTGATGGGGGGCATTAGGTAACTGATCCTCCCCACAGTATTTTGCACCTGTCTCTGATTAGTAGATCTAGGATGTTCTAGTGAAAAAGAGAATGCATATCACAAGCCCAAAATCTGCCTACCCAGGTTTAGATAGTTCTGATTAGGTTCTGCAGCCCAGCCTTTATGAACATTTTTTGGAGGGGGGTGAGGAGAATGGTTATTAAGTGTTACCAATTTGATAATGTAGCTTCTCTCCTAAAGGTAATGTTGAACATTTGTGAATAGAAGACAATGGCACACATTTTTCAAGCATGGGGCCAGCATCACATGTTATATATAAGTGCAGGGTCATGCAGGGATCCTGGTGTATCAAAACACTGAAGAATCAAAGAAAGAGGAAAAATCTGACAGAATGACCTCACAAAGGCTGGCATCTTTAAAATGTGTTTGAACTAGTGATCTGTTACTCTTCCACCCATAAATAGGATGGCTGAAACCTTTTAAAATAATACTTGTGTAGAAAAAACAGAATAAATCTAACAAAGATGGTTCTAGTAAGCAACTTTAATCTTGAGCTAACCAATTCTTCCTTTGTTATGCTCTTTTAGGAGGAAATGTGATAGAAAGAACCAAATCCCTTATTCTTATGCACCCTACTTTGTGTATATGTTTTTAAGGCTTTAAGCAGAAGACCCTTTAAAGGCAAAAGACAACAAAATTGTTGGGCAACAATTTAGGGCACAATAAAACATTCAGACATGTGTAAGCTATTGGAAAGGTTTGGTAAAATATATTCTGCAGTTAATATAAGCAGAATGATATAACCTGATTAAAAATGGCTCAACCCAACCCAAGCAAAACTTCACACTCATGGTGCTCCTCATCTGTTTTCTGCAGCTGGGGTCTCTCCTTCTGCACCTGAGCTACAAAGTCTTGTGTGTGACCCAAGAGAAAGGCAAATAAAATTGGTGGGAGGGGGCAATGTATCCTACTTTACAGGGAACAATCCTTTATTTGAAGGGCTGTCAGAAGACAGAACTTTTTGGAGATGTGCCCACTCCAATTCCAGTTTACAGATAAAGAAGCCTAAGAAGTCAGGAGAGCAGAGCCTTGAAGGTATCCATCCAAAGTAGATAAAGAACCTTAAGAAGTCAGGATTGAAGAAGAACCTTGAACTTGCCCATCCATGGTCAGTATCTGGGCAGCAGACTGAGATAGTGCACCTGCCTATGATCTTCTGGAGACTCCAAGAGGTTCCTCACTACGGCACGAAGGAATTAAAAAAATCTGAAATGAATTAGTAGCTATCTCTTATCTGCAGCAGCCTTTTAATTCCAGCTATGGCTCATGTTAAAAATCCAATGCTGACTGGATCCAGGAACTAAGTTGATATTCATATCACTTTCACATTGTAAACAGCTTAAGGCTGGATTGCAGATAACCTGGTTAGCCAAAACCTCTATGCACTGCTTGCCAAGCTCTCTGTCTGAGACCTGATTTTCAGAACATTTGGAGGAAACTTCTAGCTGTCACCCATTCTGTAATCCTAACACATCTTTCCTTCAGCTCTTGGCAGCTGGGCACTTTTCAGACTCAGTTTACCATCATTCCTGTCAACAACATCTGAGAGAACTCTGCCAGATCAGAGTAGGTCCACCAATGGTTTCATTTTTCAAGGAAAGGAAGGGATCAAACAAATGATCTCCCCTTCTTGGTTAATAATTAGTATCCCACATAGCCACCTTAGACAGCTCAAATTCTTATTCACCACTTGGTGTTTGGATGTAGGTACGCCAACCCCACGGATACAATTGTTATGCTTTTCTTCTTGCTTTTCTTCAGATGATGTACTTGGGCTCAGGCCTTTGCTGTGTTGGCGCCCTGGCAGGGCTGTCTAGTCAGAACACCTCACGACTTGGCAATGCTCTAGGCATGATTGGGGTTGCCGGCGGCTTAGCAGCTACACTGGGTGCTGTGAAACCATCACCAGAACTATTAGCCCAGATGTCTACAGCCATGGCCATGGGTGGCACGATGGGTAAGTCCAGTTCATTTGAGACAGATTTAAATGGGCTTTCAGTCGTTATATATTTGTGTATAAAAGGTAGCCTGGGCTTTTGTTCCTTAGCACAGGTTATGATGCATGAAGGAACTGGGTAAAGGACCTCTTTATTGACTCAGCCTGTGGAATCTCTGAATTCAAATATAACTGAACCTACAGAGAAGTCACTTCCTTACCGCTGCAACAGCATAGAAACTGGCCCTAGCTAACTATCTGGGGTGACGGCCAGAGGGCGGTGCTGCCGTTTGTGGCCGTTTGTGGCCGTTCGTGGCTGTGTGGGGCTGGGCTGGCTAGGTTGGTGGGGGGGATTTCTAATTTTGTACTGGGGCGGAAAGGGGGAGTTTTTTTTGATTGTTTTAAAGTTTTTATTGTATTTTAATCTGTTTTATGGAGTCGTCCCTGGCCATGCCGACGCTTGAGTTTCCTGGGGAGCGCGTGGGCGCCGCCATTGGGGTGGTCATGGGCAATGGGCGTCACAGCGGTGGGGGCTTAACGTGTCTGCGTAGAAGAAGGAGGGACAGTTGGCTGACACCTGTCCCTCCTTCTGGTTCTGCCCCCAGCTGGAGGGTGCCAGGTAGTCTTGTCAACCGCCCCTTCATGCCACTCGTCCACACTCCCCTCCCCTCTTCTCTGGGGGCATGCATCCCCCCCTTCCCTCTGCTGCCCGCCTTTGGAGAGCTGCATGACTGGAAGAAGTGCTTGGGAGGCCCTGCGAGAGCTTGCCCCGTCTTCAGGTGGGCGGCTGGTCTGCAGCAAGTTCCATGGCAGGAGGAGGTTGTGTAAGCAAGCAGCAGGCCCTCCTTGCTGGGATTGGGAATGGTTTGTCGCTCACCTTACTGCATAAGGCAAGGCCCTGCTGTGCTTTATGGGTTGCGCTGTCCTCTTGTTAGTGCACTGTGAAGACACATCCAGCAGTGTTCCATGGATGAACATGGCAAGGATGGAGAGGGCAAGCTTTCAAGTATGTGTCTTTGCCATTCCTTCTCGATTTTCAGGGTAACCCAGAGCAGGGCTTGAAAAATGACTGTTAGATGTCCTACTGAGCTCTTCCATCTATTTTGGTGGCATCTTTCCTTTGACAGAATCCGGAGCAGGGATGTAGAGCTTTTCGACCCGGGAGCCCAACCTAGCCATCCGAGAGTCCCAAAATCAATTACTGGAAGTAAGAATGTAGCCTCAAATATATTGGTATTTTGGCCCTATTCCTTTTGACTTTGGGTCCACCCAGCACTGGAATGTGGTCCCTGCAATTCCAAAATGCAATTCTGCCCTTAGGCTAAAAGAAATTCTGCACCCTTGGTCCAGAGACACAATGCATCTTGGTATCAAATTCTATGACTAAAGTTTACACAAGTCCATATTTCCCAGAAGGACTCATGGCTTGAGCCTTTCCCATTTTCTCAACACTCTTTAGATGCCATTGTCTTCAAAGTTCTTGTTGTGATATTTGTTTTGGAGGAGACTTAAAAGGTTACAATTTCCTATGGGTTCCTTTTGTACTTGCACAAAAAGGAGAAATAATTTAAGAAAGTAAACAGTCTTTTCTTACTTAACTGGATGTTTATACTTTTGAGTGGCTATGAAATATAATATTGCATGTTTTAATCTTGGATCTAAATCCCCTCCTTTTGCAGGTCTCACCATTGCGAAACGGATTGAAATCTCTGACCTTCCACAGCTTGTTGCTGCATTTCACAGTCTGGTTGGTTTGGCAGCAGTTCTGACATGCATTGCTGAGTACATGATTGAATATCCACACCTTGATGTTCACCCATCTGCTAATGTTCTCAAAACTGTGGCCTACTTGGGCACCTATATTGGGGGAGTGACATTCAGTGGCTCTTTAGTAGCCTATGGAAAACTGCAAGGTATGGTTCTTTATATTTAAACACACTATGTTATGGGGTACAGACTTCTGCATGGATTGTCAAAGGCTCTTAAACAATTAGGAACTCTGTTCACAATGCATTTCCATAAGGATTGGTGCCAGCCGTTAAAAAAAAAATCCTTGAAACACTTACGGCTTTGCCTGAAGACTGCCTAAGCTTGTGAACAACTGGTTGTGACATGGCAAATTAAGGACAGAGCGGATGAAATGCTCTGCTGCTACAAATGGCATTACATGGACTGTGCAGGCACAGTAATCACTTGTCCCGTTGGGGTCTCCAGAGGGGTGGCCACGAACACTGATGTGTCCACTGACAATTATCTCAGTTTCTTGTGGGCTCTGCACCTCTCCTGATTTTTATTTCTTTCTTGACATTTAGTTTGGCTACCAGGTTTTTAACCTGGAAGATGGCATGTTGCAAAGTGAACTGCTGCCTATAAGTACCATCTTTATTTCACTTCAAAAGATTAGTATTGTGGCTTGGAGCTCAGTTACCACCTCTGCCTTGTCCTGAAGTTCTTGGGTCCTTATGTTCCTTTCCTTTATTCTCACCAGCTGCCCTTCTGAGAGGAATGTTTTGTAACTGGGTAACCATTTTCTATAATGCCCAAAATGATTCAGAGGTGCCCACCAACACCATAAGGTTTGGGATCCTTGCCATATGGTGTAGTGGGCAGAGTGTTAGTCTAGGAAAACTGGGTTCAAAGCCCTCAAAAATCATGAAGATAGCTGAGTGATACTGATCCAATTGTTATCTCAGCTTAAATTGTCAGGATTAAATTGTGACACAAGTTAGTCTTCTTCTGTATATCCATCCTTCTAGGCTAATAGTATCAGTTTTGCCTGCCCAGAAGTAGATTCCGTCTGTGGTTAACAAATCCTGCACTTCCTTTGCAGTTATCCGATCATCTTATAGGATGACTTGATGGGTATGGATTCTTTATGGAGCAAAGCTATTCCTGACAAATTTCCCTGTATTTTATAAGAAGGGTCTTGGAGACACATTGAATTTTACATGGCTGCAATACCACATATTGCACAAAAGGCATATAATTTAGCAAGTTAAACATGGGACCAATTATGACTGCTCTCATCCCTTCCCCGTGCTTCAAGATACCTGCCTCCTTATGTTCCGGAGAGAGAATGAGAGAGAGAGAGACGGGGAGAGCATGTGTTGACCCACCCATCTGTTTATCCATCACCCTATTTGTTTAATCAAAACCACTTTTAAACCAGTTGCAAAACTGCTCCGGGGGATAGGAAGCTTCTTGCTTGACATTATAAGCACCCGCTGATTCATTCTGTCCACAGCCAATTTTTGCTACAAGCATTAAGCCCTTGTTTCACCTTTACATTTGTCAGCACTTCTTTCAGTCACATTCCTCCAACCCTACTACTGAGCACAACTCCAACAACAACATAAATTCTCCTAGTAACCATCGAGAACCACTTTTCTTCATTACAAATGTCTCCTTTAGGCTCTTACGTACTGGAAAACCAATGGCATTCTTTCCCCGTCCCTTTCTCAGCCAACTCATTTCAACATTTCTCCACCTCGTGTTGTCTAATAGCTTTGGCTTCTCCTTTGAATTTTCCCAAATTTGCCCATCCCCTCCTTAAAATGCAGTGACCAAATTGTAGCTGGAGGCAAGGCCTCCCAGATTTATAGCAACAAGGGATTGACACTTCTTGTGCCTTTGGATGCGGAGGCTCCCTGCCAAAGCACCCCACAAGGACAGTTTTGTGTGTTTCTTTTATGCTGTCCATGTTCATCAGCTTGCAACACAGTCCAAGTCCTGGATTTTATTCATTTCTTTTTCACTTCTAAATACCAAGGGGTGAGGGGCTGAAGCAAGGCTAAGTATGAAATTAGTTCCATCTATCAATCCAAGAGGAAAACAGAGGGAAGTCTGTATAATAGCCTGGTTTCTCATAGCAAGGATCAGTCCTCCCCTGTCCCACTGTTATGTGAAGGCAAGACTGGCACATCATACCAAAGGTGGGCAAGACGTGCTGGCCTCGGGGCCACATGCAGCCCTTGGGGACTTCTCAGCAGCCTGCAATGGGTGTCCACACTCCCAGTTTCCCTTCTGCAAGCTGGCTGCCTGGCTCTGGAGTGGGATGACTGGTTTCCGGGTGCCTTTTGCACTCCCCACTCCTTCCATGCTACCCCAGCTCATGACTACTTTTTCTCAGCCCCAGTCAGCTGGGTGTTGGGGAAAGAGGATTGATGGGGAGGAATGAACCTTCCTGTGTGCCTCCTTCCCCACACAATTGTGCACTGCCCCACCTGTTGCCCAGGTGTGCAAGAGCTTGCAGCATTTCAGATATTGTGATTACCACAATGGGAACATGCTGCAGGGAGTGTGAGGTTTCTGTCCTCTGCTTACTTGTTTTCTCCTCTTGCATGGCCAATCTGGGAAGGTTTTGTTTCTAGTTTTAGCTAGCTGAAATGTGTTGTGCATTTAGTGTGACCCTCTTTAACTAACACTAACCATGGCTACTTTGAAACCCTAGTTACTGAAGCTGGCTTAGATAAACTAATCATAATAGTGTTAATTTGAGTTCCTGATTCAGATGACACAGGAAGCTGTAGGTAACTGAATGGAGGAAAGAATGCTTCCAAACTCTCTCCCCCATGTGCAGAAGGAGGAGCCCAAGAGCCTGCAGTTCATTGAAGCTTGTTTTTGCAACAAACCACGGTTTGTACTGACATCCAAATCCAGCCGCTGTGGTAGGGCCAACAATTCAATTTCAGAGACAGTCTTGGGGAGTAGCTTTTCAGTGCTTGGTGGGAGCCAGGCCACATGCCTCCAATACCAACAAAACCCTTGGGAGAGGTGATTTAATTTTTTTGGAATGAGGAAAGAAAGAGGCAAAAGCAGGAAACTGCCAAACAACTGGTCTTTGAGGGGAAATGGGTGGGGCCAGCAGAAGGAAGGACCACAGAGGGCTAGATGGAGACCCTGGGGCAGCTGGATTTGCTCTGGAGGCCTCAGGTCCTCCACTGCTGTTGTAGTTCCTCATCCCCTGGCTATGTCTGCATGTTTTTACTTCTCAATGACATGTCTGGCACTGCTTTAAATGAAGGGTTTCTTCTTTAGGTGATAATCAGGTGATCTGATTATCTCATAGCAAAATATCTGCAGATCAGAATGCATAGCTTGGCAGCCACAGCCTTAAAAAAAGGCTCCAGACTGGCTTTCTGAATATGTGCCTTGGTGTTTGCGCATATGCATTTGCCTGCATGTTCTTTAAGGGACAAAATGCATCTATTCCACCAAATTACAGTTTTAGTTTTTAAGGGAGCAAACTGAGGAACAGCATGTTTAACAACTAATTCTAACAAAAACATGTAACAAGGCATCTCCCAAAGACCGAAAATAAGAATGAGGAATTGCCAGCAAATGGAGACTGCCCATAGTTAATGAGGACAGTCTGAATTTGTATTAACATGCTGGTATCTAGGAAGCTCCAGCTATGTTGAAGTTTGTAAATAAACAAATGATTCAACACAGGACATGGGAGGAGTGTCTTTGGCAAAGGGAAAGGGCTTGGATTGCCAGCTGTTGAATCAGAGAATGGGCATATAGGAAGCTGGCATGGAAAGAAGCCAGACCTTGGTCCAGCTAGTCCAGTATTGCCATAGATGCTGGCTGGCAGCTGCTCTCCGGGGTTTTAGGTGGGGGTTTTTCCAACCCTACCTGGAAATTGCTAACTGAAATTTTCTTGGCTTGTTTATTTAGCATTTCAGTTATCCACACAGCAAAACATAAACTGTTTATTGTTGATGCTTCAGGTATATTAAACTCCGCTCCACTCCTTCTGCCTGGTCGGCATTACTTGAACGCTGGATTGTTGGCAGCTTCAGCAGGGGGCATGATTCCTTTCATGTTTGACCCCAGCTATACCACTGGCATGGCCTGTCTTCTCGGGGTTTCAGGACTTTCATCCATCATGGTATGTAATAGAGATGGAATCTTTGGACTTAGAAAACGAATCCCCAGAGCTCTGGATGGGCAGATCTGGAACCAGAGCTAAGAGCAGAACCAGAACGAACAAAAGAACCGGTGTGGTATAGTAATTAAGAGCATGGGACTGGGACTTGGGCGATCCGGGTTCCAGTCCCAACTCAGCCATGGAGCCAGGTGGGTGACTTTGGGCCAGTCACAGACTCTCAGCCTAATCCACTTCATCAGGTGGTTCTTGTGTGGATAAAATGCAGAGGAAGAGGACTGCATAAGCTGCTCTGGGTTCCTTGCAAGAGGTAAAACGGGCAGGATATAAATGCAATGTCATTATCGTCATTACACAAAGTCTTGGGCCTAACCAGACCAAACCACGCAGAAGGTCAGTGAGTGGGATCAGTCACAGAAGACGTTTGGTATTTCAGGTCACCCTGAAATTGCCTGACTTTTCAGACCGCAGTAACATTTATCTTTCCAGAACGTGGTTGGGCTGGTTGGTGGAGTGCACTCTTGGAATGTCAGCCACTATTGGCATGAAAAGCCACCTTGTCAGTCTGCCAGACCAAAAGGATGGGTATAAATTTAGTAAATAAATAAATAGAAACACAGTCTGTGCTGCTGAGCCCAAACAAGATAATTTGGGATATACAATTGCGGCTGCCTTGGTGTCAGACCCTGAAAGAAAGAAAAGGCCCCAGTTGGGTTGCTTGTGTGTGCGGGGCCTAGTAACTCATACTGCTTTACCTATTGTATAAGAAACACAGAAAAGGTAGTCCTACCTACTTGGAATTTCGAACAGTGTAGCACAAAAACATCTCCTAGGAACATTGTCATCTGCTGAACAATGGCAAGAACAGCTGTGGGTGGAGTGGGTAGAACGGGCGCCGTTCCAAGGACTCTGCAGAACTCACTTCAGAATATGTGTGCAACTTTATGGAAATTCCTTAACGAAGCGAGTGGGCCCTTCACAAGATCCCACAAACCATGTAAGCAACCCCTTTCCAACCTCTTTCTCATAGTGGGCAGCACAGTAAAATAAGCTACTGGTTTTGTCTGTCAGATGTCCGCATGTTAGAATCCAGAGAGGGAGAAAGTGAGAGCTTGTCCTTTGAAAGGGTGTCGGGAGCACCTGGTGCAACACCAAGTCTCCAAGATGCCCAAGATGAAATTGATTCTTGGCATAAATAAGACTTATTTGTACTCAGAAACATTGGGTGTCGCCTATTGAAAGTTCCTGCTGCACCATTATTAATACTTAAAAAATAATTTTCTAATTTTCTAGGCTAGGTTCTACACAGGACACCCAAGTAACCCAGTATGAGCAGGTATGGCAGACCACAGGGCCTGCCTGGGTCAGATCAAGGGGGAAGTGCCAGAAGGCAGGTGGCTTGAATCAAGAACTGGTCCCACAATTATAAAGAACCCAAGTGCTTTATATTTCCAGTTTGTGTGCATCTCGTAATTGTGAATGTGCACAGAACAGAAGGCCCTTCTCAGTAGCTGCTTCTGGGGTCAATCCATGTCGCTTTCCTTCCACCAACAAGCAAAGGCTTCTTCGATTTAGGCAGTCCTTTGGCCTATACATGGGTCTGTTGCTGATGAATAGGATTTTAATTGGTTGGTGCTATGTATTTCTTTTATTGCGGTGTTTGTTACTGATTTGCTTTCATGGTACATTTTAATTTAGATATTTTGTTTTTAATCCAGAATGTATTTTTGGCTGTTTAATAAATAAAGTACTTGTATATCTGCTTGTTCAAAGCAGCTCAAAGAGGCATACGCTGGGGCTGGATCCTTGTATGGACCGAATCCTATCCTTGGCACATCCATTTAAAATGAATTAAGAGAGCTAGGAAAGTTAAGAGGGCTGTAAAAGCTTCCAATAAAGCTGCTCCCAAGATGGGTTGACTCATATTAGGGTTGCTACTTATATGTTGCTAAAAAAGAGAAATTGCAGGATCCCCCTCCCCCCCCCAAAAAAAGACAAGAAAGGACATCAATTTATGTAACATTTGCACATGCACACAAAATTTAAAATATTAGAATAACTTATTTAAATCAGCATATTTTAAATAGAAACATGTTGTATCTCCCCATAGACTGTGACCCAAGAACCAGTGCATCTGCTTGCTAGGCTGTCCAGGTGATGCACTGTTGATGGTCAACTTCCAGGCCTCCCCTTTCTCTCTGTGTCAATTGGTTTGAACTATTGCATCGGCAGGTTCACCATACGGAGCTACGGTCTCCACACTACCCTTACTGGTCCTTCTGTCTATTAACATGAACTTGGTTTCTAGTCTGCTTGTGCACAGCCTGAGAAATGTACTGATATTACTTGAAGTCGAGACTGTCTCTCTGCACTCCTTTTTCCATGTCTGTACTTAATGGCAGGGCTGGGCCCAGACATTTTGTGAGCTGAGGCAGAAATTAAAATGGTGCCAACTTCCGTTCCAATGCAGAAGCCATCACTGTTAATGGGACAGTGTTGTCCACCACACCGAAGGAAAGCAAGCTAGCTTAGGAGGTGCGGGATGAGCTGCGTAGCAGCCGCAGCTGGGTCCTCCAGGACCTCACTGCTGCCCACCCTCCAGCATCTGTCACCTGGGGTAGCTGCATCTCTCTGCCTCATGGTAGGGCTAGCCTGTGCTTCTGAATTAATGAAAGTCTTCACAATAGCGATGTTATTTAGTTGAACATACAGTTGATTTTCCTTTCCTTCTGCGGCACATACAAATGGCAGGGAGTAACCCTGACAGCAGCTATCGGCGGAGCAGATATGCCTGTAGTGATCACCGTGCTCAACAGTTACTCTGGATGGGCACTGTGTGCAGAAGGGTTTCTTCTTGACAACAATCTGATGACCATTGTTGGAGCTTTGATTGGTTCTTCTGGAGCTATCCTATCTTACATCATGTGTGTGGTAAGTGAAGCCTCTGTGCATTCTGGCTTATAAGCTTTCAATCTTTTCGTTAAGCAAGGGCTATTATTTCTTCCATGGATCATATTTAATGACTCAGAAGTAGCCAGGTTGCAGGGAGATGAGGAGACACACCTGGTAGAACAGCTTTCCCTAAACTAGGTCCCTTCAGGTGTTTTGGACAACCTGTATTGGCCCAAGGAAGAAACAATAACCCTAGTTTAATGAACAAAATGTTGTCTGTTTATGGATGATGGGAGCTGCAATCCAAAACATTGGGCAGGGGAGACCCAGGTTGGGTAAGGCTACACTGCAAAGTCAATGTGTTCTAAGGAAAGAGTACTGGATATTTATGGTGTATTTTTTGTGGCTTGTGTACTTTTGGGTTGTTGTGTTTGTGTGTCATGGGCCAGGGTTCCTCCCTTCACACGTTCAAAGCCACAGACCTTTCTTGCAAAAATGTTCTTTATTGACCAAAGCTTCTCCATACTACAAATATCCAGACTGAATCTCTGAGCATGCACAGAGCAGTCCGTTGAACTCAGTCTAGTATTCACCTCCAAGAACTTTCCTTATGAGCATGCCTGATCCCCATCCTTTCAGGAGGGGCCTTCTGAAAACAAGCTTGCCTCTTCTCTGTGCCCTGGTCCTCTAGTTCGGCCACATCACAGGATTGAGAGCCATACCTGCCCCGTCTATCCCTGAGAAAGTCCCCTGTTCCAAGTTCCTTCCCACGAACTGTACAGCTTGGTTATTTCCAGGGGCTGCCTGCACTCCTGGGGAGTCTGGCTTTGAGATGAGTGTCTCCACTTCTCTCATCTCAGTGTCTGGAACTGGCCCACATTCCTGCTCTTCCTCTTCCTCCTCTGAAGTCCATCCAGCAGGCCTTGAGAATGTGCGCCAAGAGCAGCTATCTTTCCCACCCGCAACAGTGTGCACACGCATCTGTGTGCGCCATATCTTTCTTGTAAATCAGTACTGGTTCTCCCAAAGGACATACCTATGAGCCTGGTTCCCAGCTACCTGAAAAATCTCAAATGTCTATCTCCTTTGCGGGTTCTGTTGCATCTGGCAAACTGTTCCTCCCCTGCCATCACACACATATGCCCACATCTCTCTCCTTCCCAGCTTTCGGGAGGGTTGAATGACAAGCGGCCTGTGGGACAGATGCAGCGCTTTGGACTTTCCTACACTTTCAGCCCTGCTGCCAACAGCACCGTTGCCAAGATGAAAAAATCTGGTGGCACGAGAGAACTGGGAGGAGAAAGACCCTCCTTTTAAAAGCAGAAAATTGTGGTGTTGCAAAGGCAGTAAAGTGGCACTATTTTAGAGCCAGTCCCCGAGCAGGCACAGTTCCTGCTGAGGGCAATGGAGCCTCATAACCCCTGAAAGGGGCCAATCCTTGCTGTAGCATGTCAACCATCTATCAGTTGTGTTACAGGAAGAACTTTAGCTATGAGCTATGCAGGCTGTGTGGAGATGTGAAGTTGAAAATGGTTTGTTTTCTTTATCCATGTGTTAAGATTGCACACGCAAAGCAGAATTAAGAATTAGACCCACAGGAGGATTGTAAATTGGTTTGAATTTACTGTGGCCAGGCATTACATCTGCATGGAGTAACAGGGTTAAAGTTGTTCTCTTGGCTCACTAGTAAGCCGTTGACCTCTTGTTAATAGATGTTTTGTGGTTGGCTAGGCCATGAATCGATCGTTGCCAAATGTCATTTTGGGTGGATATGGTACAACCTCTACAGCTGGAGGAAAGCCCATGGAAATAGTTGGGACACACACTGAAATTGGGATTGATCAAACAGTTGAACTGATAAAAGAAGCTAACTCCATTATCATTACACCTGGTAAGAGCTGCATCACAATTTATTAAAATGTTTAAGAATCAAGCATATGGCCTAAGAAAACATTATTGACCATGTTATTCTATTCTATATTGTGTTATTCAGCATGATATGTATTACAGTTCACATAATGTCTTCGAATGAACAAATGTTTCACTCTGTGGAGTTCAAAGTAATTCTGTAGTTATTAAAGCATATGCCTTTAGGGAGCAATCCTATGGCCTTGAAATATTATCTGATGGGCCATAGACTACCGGAGTTATTAAAGAACTGCTCCAGCCACCTACACACTTGGAAAATCAACCTCAGAGAGGCTGAAAGGGAATATTCCAATGGGTGGGCAGTGGACAAGAGCAGAGAGTCCAAGACATGGCATATCCTGAGTCTGGTAGCCTCTTTTTTCCCTCTTCAAACCACTACTCTGGATGGTATAAAAAGATGGAGGCTCATCTAGCAAAATATGCAGGGTAGGATGACAGGGAGCTGGTGCTCACCTTCTCAGGTCCTCTTGTCCTACACTGGATAATTGATAGGACTGAGTCCTTAGTCATATTGGATAAAGAGAATCTGGAAGAAGGTTCCTGAGTAGTTTGCAGCCCATTGATCTCCATGGGTTTTATCAATACACATTTCAGAGAGAAGGCTTGGCTACTCTGGGGTGCTTCAGCTGACGTCAGAGAAGATGGTTGTACATGTTTATGGGGAAAGCTGAGGATCAAATTGCATGAGCATGCTGTGATAAATATTTTGACCTGGAATACGCTACATATTTTCTGTGTGCCTCAGAACTGTTCAGAATATTATACACAGAGAGAGCAGGGGATTATATTTATTAAATGTATATGCTGCCCCATAGTCCAAAGGGCTCTCTGGGCAGTTTACAGCAACAGCAAGAACTTAGTGGTCTGGTAGGGATATATGGAGTTTATATGAAGCTTGAAGGACCTCCATATGTAAGTGTATATATATATACACACACACACACACACACACACACACACACTTACATGAAAGGGTATGTAAGTACAAGGGGTCTTCAAAAAGTTTCCGTGCTTTTATAGTTTATAAATATATTTTATATATTTTTTGCTGGCAGCATTAAAAAGTTGGTATGATGCTGGAAAAATGCATCGCAAAGGAAGGTGACTATGTAGAAAAGTGATGTAATTTGTTTTTGAAATTCTTAATAAATAGAGTTTTAAATAGTATGGAAACCTTTTGAAGAACCCTTGTATATATATATATATATACTGATATGAAGCATGAAGGACCTCCATTGAAGATCATAGTGGTCTGGCAGGGATATATAGAATTTATATGATGTTTTCCACAGGAAACTTCATTTCATATAGCAGAAGAAGGGAAGGAGATAGGGAGAGAGTTGGGAAACTGCAGGGAAGTTGCAGGGTTCTCTTACTGCCAGGTGTAGATGCTTCTGAAGCAAACCAGAGCTGAGTTTCAGGTCTTTCACTGATGCAGGAAGGAGGGAGGAAAGAAACAGGACGTGGATTTGGAAAAACTTTGCTCTACCAAGTCCAAAATCAGCATGCCCTTTGGCTCCTGTTTGTCCGTGCTGATGTGGGCAGAACCTGAAGGGTATGAATGATGACTGGAAAATCTGTAAATAGCAGCTGTGGGACAGCTGACTTAATTCTCTTACTTCTCTGCACATTCTGTTTAGCATCCTGCAGAGCTCGTTAAATTTAAATAAACTCAGAAATTTTCAGTGGTAGTTCACCCCTAGTTATTATAAGGCTGGGGACACAGACCTGAACAAAAGCAAAACAGCTCCTAAGCATTTGATGCTATTTCTCAATGTGTTGTCAATTTCTCAGTTACCTTAAGTGAGTGCAAGATACGTCATGGGGCTTCCTCCCCTCTCCTGATTCTTTTTTCTGCGAAACCAGAACAGCACATTATATTGGATGAGACTGAGTCCATAGCCAAAAAGGAAAGAAACAAAAAATCTACTCATGGCAGAGGCAGGGGAAATGTTCCTTAAGGTGCTGGGTGCAAAGAATTGTTTCGTAAGAGTGTCCGATTAAACCAGCTGGTCTTGGCAAAACAGCTTCAGCCTGAATACTTTTGCAGGCCCTCTTTTTAAATTGGCCATGAGGGGCCAATGTATCCTTTGCGTTATCTAGTCCTCTGACTTGGGCAGTTTATTGTTTTACTTGAAAAGGAGGGACAACACGGGCAGAGACATTGGTATGTTGAAGTTCATTATCTCCTCCAAATTTATGCTTTGGGGGCAGGTGGGCCTCGGGGCAGCAAATTTAATTTTTCAGGGATACTTTTTCAGGCATGAATGGAAAATTAATGTTGCATACTTACAGTGCTCGAATAGCTCCTCTTGGGTATGATATCTAAATTCCTCTCCTTTAGGGATTGGAGAAGCATATGCAATGAGACCCTGGAAAGGAGCTTAATCTGGAACTTAAGAGCGATTTCTCTCTGGTTCTTCCCTACCAGCACTGGGTGTTCTTAGCAATGGCTTGTATTGGTTCTTTATGCTTTTTTATCTGCACCCAAATGTCTATCTTCATTCCCTTATTGTGGCTCACAGTCTATAGTGGCAATTATTATACACTCTGGTAAACTTTTTGCTTGTCTGTTGGCAACTCACTTTAATGCGATCGGTGACAATCCATTTCCATGTGACCATATGGAGTGACTTCCCTCTCCAGGTGTGTTGGATTACAGCTCCTGGAATCCTCCAGGATCAGAGCTTTACAGAGTATGGTTCTTGGCCGATTTTCATCATGCTGCTTGGTCATCATTTTTGGCCCCATTCAGAGTGCTGATATTAATCTTTAAAGTCCCACCTGGCTTTGGGCCAGGTTACCTGAAAGAGCATCTAGCAGATACCTTCCTGGATCCTATCATGGCTCCTTATCTGTGAATCCTCCATAAGATGAGGTGAACTAGACAGATGGCTACAAGAAAGGGGACCTTCTAGGAGGGACGTTGTGTTCTCGTTCTGGAATGTCCTTCCCAGAAGGCTTGCCTGGCACTTACATCATGGTCTTTTGGGCACCAGGTTGAGAACTTTTTCTTTCCTCAGGCTTAAAAAAAACCCCTTTAGCCTTTCAGTTTTAAACTGCGTCAATGCTTTGCATGCTGTGGACAACTGTATTTGGTTTTATCTCTGGCTGTTATCATTTGGTTTAGATTTACATTATACTTACTATAAATGCGTATTTTGTGATTTTAACCTCTACTTGTGAACCACCTGAAGAGTTTTTGCTATTGGGCAGTATGGAAATGTCATGATGGAACTAAACTAAAGTAGCTTTGCCCAAAGACAATCCAAACTTAAAGTTACTAAAGGGGAGAGTATATATTTAATTCTTCCACCATACAGCACAACTGCACAGCATGTTTCAGCCTATCATTGCTGGAGCACCTCCACTTTGAGAAACGGTTATGACGTCTGGATTAAAATTTATACTGGGTGAGAAATGGTTACAACCACTGCCTATTGCAGAGGACAAACAGGAAGAGGAAGGTAAGGGGAAAGGAGAAAGGAACCAGTCAGTTGACAGGACAGTAAGGGGAATGAGGAGCCAGGTAGCTGCTGATGGGATGCATGTACTGTACCGGAAGTGTGTGGAGAGGCCCTGCCATCCCACAAGCATGGGCTCCAGCACTGATGTTGTCTTGCATTGTTGCAGGTTGGGGTCTCTGTGCAGCCAAGGCTCAGTATCCCATTGCAGACATGGCGAAAATGCTTAATGAACGAGGAAAGAAAGTCAGGCAAGTGCAACCAAACAGGCCGATGGAAACAGACTGCAGCATGCTGGGAAAGGCAGCTCTAGTCCCAGGAGACCGGCTGTGCTTCTGGTCCTCACAGCCACTTACTGGGAAGGAACTGTGGCCCTTCCTCATCCCTGTTCTGGAGTGAGAGTTTTCTCGAAACAGACAAAAATATTGCTTAACCAGTTGGTTCTACCTAATCTCAGCACGTATGAGTACATAATGAGTTGGATCCAAGAGCTCCCTCCCCCACCAATGGAAAGTCCCTTCACCCAATTTTTGAGGATCCCTACCCTCTCTCTCCCCTGCCTCTCTCTCTCACACACACAGAGGGAGAGGGAGAGAGAGCTCCCCTCCCCATTCAACAGAATTTCCTGACTCCATGTGGCATTTGCAGGTAGCTGAGAAGGCTGCTGTGGAAAGGAACTAATAGGAAATTGTATTTGTGCCCTGTTAATTGATCCCACTTAAATTTAGACCCAGCTTAAGGTCTTCATCCTTAAGTTTTGAGAATTGAGTGGTATTTGAGTGCATCTTTGGTATATATTTCCTGGCACATAGAAACATGGAAAGCTACTGAGTCAAACTATTGGTCCATCTAGCCTTGTATTTTCAACACTGAATGGCAGCAACAGCCTTCCAGCCCTCCCTGGAAAAGCTGGGGGTTGAACCCGGGACACGTAGTTACCACCTTTTATATCAGTACAAGCTCTGCTATCCAAACAGCTGCAACACAGGCAAAACTCAGCAAATGAAAGCTCTCCTGCTCCCTAAAGGTATGTGCTGGGGAAAGATGCACCCAAGAATTCCTGCATGCCATGCAGCTATTAAAGCTATGGCGCCTCTGCCCCTTAAAACAGCGACTTGCCTTGCAGATTTTCATCTGTGCATTGTATTTTGTTCTGCGCCCAAACTCCTGGCAGAACAAAGAGTATCATGCTCCTTTTGTTTCGCAGGCCACCAAGAATCTGGATTTTTCTTTCTCTTGTAACATGGCCATTCCCTGCTGTCTTGTGATGACAATATTTATTGCAAGTTGCGACAAACATTAAGGGAGGTTGGTTTGAAGAATGCTGTGATACTCAGGGGGCCTCCTTAAGATTTCACTTGGGAGGTGGCCTTCTGTATTATTTTAGCCACATTCTTCCTCCTTCGGGGGAATGGGGGAGGTTCCACCTCAGAGCATCAGTAGCCGAGGATGTATCTGCGAGAGCCAATTAATACAATGATCTAGGACCAAACTAGTTATGATGATCATTTTTTCATAAGTAAATAGCAGCTGGAAGGGAGGTAGTCTAGACTGACACCACAGGGAAGGGGTTCGGGTTTTTGTCCCCACTGCGGTTGCGATCAGGATCCACCCACCTAACTCGCAGGGTTGTTAATAAGGGAACAACTCCTGCCACCTGTTCCAAGTTGCAAATGATGCAGGCCCATTTAAATGCCCCTCGTGATCGCAGGCTGCCCTTGCCGCACGCATGCACACAGAGTTATTGCAACTGGTTCAGTCAGGATGGAGAGGCATGTTAGAACTGGCCTGCGTCCACGTGCGAAGCATTGCTGACATTTATCAGTTCTCTTTTATTAGTTCAGCATGTCTTAGATGCAAAACAGCCATTCTTTTCTCTCTCGGTTTCCAGGTTTGGTATCCATCCAGTTGCAGGCCGCATGCCAGGGCAGCTGAATGTTCTGTTGGCAGAAGCCGGTGTGCCATATGACATTGTGCTGGAAATGGACGAGATAAATGAAGATTTCCCAGGTAAAGAATGAGGGAGGTGGAAAACACACACCCTTGGCTATTCCTTTGGTCAGACCATCCTGCAAATGTTAGTGTTGTTGTCTGCTTTTGCAGCCAGGGCAGAGAATATGAATTTATCTCAACTGGTATTTTGGAACTGAATCGGTTTGATCCAGTTATGGTTTAATGTAAGACCCATCTGTTTCAATGGGTCTAGGGTTAGCACTGAGTACAACTAATGGTGCTTCAAGGTGCAGACTTAAGAGCTGATAAGAGCAAAGTTTCATGTAGCTCAAAGGAAATGCAACTTGTAAATCTGATATTAAATTAGTGAACAACTCGACAGTTGCTCTGGAGGGCACAACAGCAGATGAACTGTGCTCCCCTTTGCCGAGGCTCTGAATGGCTCCGAGGTCCCACGCCACTTGCAGGAGTGCCCTGGAATTGCCCCACTCTTACCTTTGCATTCCGCTTGTTCGTATCTTCACCCTCCGCCCTCCACGCCAGTGCTGCTTCTTCCCGGTTCTCTGCATGTCAGGCAGGCCAGCAGAAATGATGAGGAAGAAGTGGAGAGTTGTAGCAGAGAATGACAATGGTGGCAAGAAGGTTGATTCACTGAGGGTGCCTTGCCCAGAGACTTTCAGAAACCTCAACTGGCACTGCTGGGAAAGTCAGCAGTGGCACGGGAGCAAACAACATCTGACAAAATTGTTCATGTTTACAAGCATTTCCAGCGCAGCATGAGACTGCAATAGGGATGAACAACTCTGTCAGCTCCAGTTTCGAGTTCTTTCAGTATTAAATGTGTCTCATCCTGAGTACTGAACATTTTTTAAGTTTTTGTGAAAATTCATAAGCATATTCATGCACATTTATTACATACATGCATTTTTGCCCATCAGAGACAATTTTGGCAAGGATTTCTGGAATATAATGCGTTTTGCTATGCATTGTCAGTTGAAAAATTCCATAGTTCACATTTCATAGTTGAAAAATTCATAGTTCACATTTTGAAGGATCACTGACTTTTGGTTTGCAGAGTGGTTCTGAAGTAAAAATTAGCTAAATTCACATGAAAACGCAAACTGAAATAGTTTTTCCTTAGTTCCTAGACGGTACCGGTAGCTCCTAAGGCCCATTGTCAATGTATTGAATCTGGCATTACTGAAAGATTATGGACAAGTGATTCCACTTAGCTTCTCTAAGGAAAGTCCATTCCAGCAGTTCTGGACTGCTGCCATCAGCTCAGAACTGCAATCTGCCCTAGCCTGCATGGCTCTGCTGCGCTGCCTTCATCCCCCCATCCTCCTCTGCTTGCTCCTAGTAGTTTCATGCAAGCTACCCAGGTAACTGATCCCGTTTATGCCTGTTTGACCACAGTTGTCTTCTTCCACAAGGAGCAGACCATCTGGACCAGTTGCACACCTGGCACTATGCATTCCAGATGTGCTACTGCTGGTACATACTTTTTCGGTGGCTTTGGGCCACATCCTAAACCTCATAATTAAAGATCTGTATGACTCTGGAAAGCAGTTTTGCTCTGTAGCATACTTTCTCGGCTAGCTTCAAAGGTGGTCTGCTTTCCCAGACTTTTTATCAGAGGGCAAGTACTTTGATGTCTCTTTGGGAGGTCAGGTTTTATAGCTGAATGATAAAAGGATGATGTTGCTGGACCAGAATTAAATGATCAATCTTATATCACATCTATGAATCAGCAGCTTACAGTTGTCAGACTGATATTCCAGTATGAAATCTGCCTAAGCAATGAGACAAGCAACATTTCTGGTGTGCAGACTAGAATGCAAAGGGTGATGGCTGAAAAGGCATTTAAACATATTAAATTGTCTAAAATTCAGTGTTTTGAAAGAAAAAAACCTATCTTTTTTCCTTTGAATCCCTTCAAGGAGTTCTTTGATTTTTTTCCCGCACAGAAAATGACCTCACACATTTACACACCCCATCCCTGTTTGTCAAAGGTTTGATGCTTCTATACTTTGTATCATCAAACAAGAGGCTGTTTTTGACCAATCATAATAGATGGAAATAATCTTAGGAGCAGTTGCAAACATCAGTGAACATAGTTATAATTGCTTTATTTATTTTATGTATTTGTTATATTTATTATATTTATGTCCTGGCTTTTTTCGTGCAAGCAACCCATACCCGCTTATGTGATTCCCCCCTTCATTCTATCCTCACAACACCCTTGCGAGACAGGTTAGGCTGAGTGGCAACGTCTGGCCCAAAGTTACCCAATTAGTTTTCATGACCAGATAGGGACTAGAGCCTGGATCTCCCAACTCTCACGCCACTGTCCAGCTGCAGCATACTGCCTCTCATAGCTGAGGCATTCTGTTTGTTTCGGCAGTTTTTAAATGGCCATCCTATTGCTGGACGAGGACTGGAGAGACTCTGATTTAAAATACTCACTTGGACTTAAAACTC
Organism: Varanus komodoensis; assembly: GCF_004798865.1. Classification (NCBI taxonomy): domain Eukaryota; kingdom Metazoa; phylum Chordata; class Lepidosauria; order Squamata; family Varanidae; genus Varanus; species Varanus komodoensis. The sequence continues at coordinate 7,424,584 of NW_025335817.1, read as the reverse complement.
ATTGGATGACCTTGGCCCAGTCAGCACTCTTAGCTTAGTCTAACTTACATGTTTGTCCTGATGTCAACATGGTGTGGGCCATGATGCCTTCAACTTCTTTAGAAACATGGGGCAGTGGTGCCATAAATACAAACAATAAACATCAGGCAGCAGTGCTAGTTTGTTCGCTCATTTCTTGGATGAGTTGTCATCTTTGTGTGAGTAGGTGATATTCCACTGTCAGTTTGGGGAGTCAGGAATGCCAGTTCAACACATGGGTCAGCTTGTAGAGCCCTTCCTTTGGGAGCCCTCACCAATAGAGGTGTTATTTAAGCATTTGTGCCGAAGAAATGCACCCTAAGCAACGTAGAACCCCAACAAACATGGCCTCCATGGCTGCAGAGTTTCCCTATATTTCCCCAACCCTTCTTCATGGCCCAGCAAATGGTTTTGTTGATTTATCTGGTTGGATGCTGAAACCCACTCCATGGGACAGAGAAATTATTTGCAGCTACAATTCTTGAGAAATAGCAGTGGCTTTTCAAATCCCAAAGTGTTGTTTTGCAATGAGTTTTCCTTTCATTCTCAGACACAGACCTAACTTTGGTCATTGGTGCCAATGACACTGTGAATTCTGCAGCCCAGGAAGATCCAAACTCAATTATAGCAGGCATGCCTGTGTTGGAGGTCTGGAAATCTAAGCAAGTAAGTAATCAGAAGAGACTGATGGTGTTTTGCTCAGTCTGTGACTGTAAGATTCTCTCCACATCAGAACAACCAATAGCTAGCCTGAAATACAAGTGGGGTTGAGGACTTCTTCCAGACCCTACTCAAAAGCTACATACTTAATTGCAGTGAGGGCAGTTTCAGTGGCATCAGTTGAGAAGCCAGTTAAATCCCTTGATGGCCATACAGTGATCCTGTTCTAGCAAACAAATGGGCAAAGGACAAAACAGAAAGAAGTTATCTTTTGATGACTGGAAACGTGTGATCAGGAAAGCTTGAGCTCATTTACATCCTCTGAATTCTATTCCCAGATTAGTTCTGATTTATATCCATAACATATTGCAAACTTTGCTTTTTTCCTGTTGGCATGAGCATTCATTTTTCTGCATGGCCTTCTCCGGGAGGTACTATTTTTCTATGTGCAAGAGATCATGTGTGGGCAGTGCAGTCTTCCGTCAGTAGCCTATAGTGCTATATCCTTGCAATGTTTTGAGTGGAAGAAGCATAGTTTAAAAGAGAGATTCTGTCTTTCTAATCTTGAAACTTTAAAGGGGGTTCACAAACTGCTGGAATAGTCCCTTCAGTACTTGTACACCCACTTGTAGAGAGATGGGCCCCACCGAGTTGAAGGTTGCAGCCATATGACTGTAGGGTAGGCATCGTACAATGGTCAGAGCAGCCCTTTTCATGTTGCCATTTTATTTCTTCCACAGGTCATTGTCATGAAGCGCACCCTGGGTGTAGGGTATGCTGCAGTTGACAACCCCATTTTTTACAAGCCAAATACCTCAATGCTGCTGGGAGATGCAAAGAAAACCTGTGATGCTTTACAAGCCAAAATTAGGGAATCTTAGTGTCTCCAGTCAGATTTGTATAATTGGTGCCAATCATTGGTGAACAGTATTAAATGCCGTTAACTTACTTGGGCAAACTGAGCACATTAAAATCAAAGGAACTTAAGGGAATAACTCTGGCTCAATTGTATTTCCAGGGAGTAGGTTGCATACAGGTGCTCTCATTTATATACATCAGATCATTTATATGCATCAGAAAGACAGGGAGACAGAACATATTAGATCATGTGAAAAATTAATAGTTTCTGTGCCTTCATGAATGAAAATGTAAATCTCTATATTTATTAAAATATATAGAACACAATATGTTGATCAGTTTACTTTGCTATCATTGCCATAGCAATTATGACCCTTGAAATAAATGGATGGCAGGTATGAGCAACCGGAAGTACCTGAGCCAAATTTGACCATCAGTTGGCAGTCCAGAGTCAAGATATACAAGGAGTGGGATTTCTGCCATGAGACTTGTCAGTGGGATGGAATAGTGACTGTGATTGGAGGAACACTACCCTCCACTCTCTGCTTAACTCATCCATCTAGGTGCTGGTGTATAGTAAGAGAAGTCCAGAAGCTCATTGGATTTGCTTGTACTTGGACCTTGCTCCTCTCCCATCTCAAGAAGTTGTTCAGCCATGTGTCCAGAAACACTTCTGAACAGGAATGATAGAATATCTTATGGTGGGCCTGGTCTTCGATTGCATGCCAAACAGTGCTTGTTCCCTACCACCTTGTTCTTACTACCCCACCTTTTTTAAAAGAAGTGGCCTCTGAAATTGGAAAAAAAAGTTTCTGAAGCTGGGACTGCAGCTGGTAGGGAAAGCAAGGGGGCCTTGTATGAAAACAGGAAGTGTCTCCAAGAGGTTCTTTGAATCCTGGATCTCTTGTGCTGGGGGTGGGGATTAAGTTATAACACTCTCTGAAAGTAAAACAAATTCCATTTATATAAGCTTCAGCCTGCCTTTGCTTTCAAGCTGAAAAAGAACATTTCAAAGAAATGTTTTCTGGAATAAAAGAAGCATGTTCTTCTTCTGATTGTTGTAATACATTAGGTCAGGGGGTTGCTTTTGTGTGCATTTCCAGTGGGTGGATGCTTTCCCTTTTCAATTATGGCCCAATGATCTTTTTAAAAGTTGCTTTAGATTTTCCTAAGAAAAGTTCAAAGGAGTCCTTGAGTACCCACACACGAAAAGTAGAAAATGTCAGGAAGCCTAGCAAAATCCATACATGGGAAATTGTATGAATCATTGTACTAAGCCAAGATGCCCTTTTCCTAGCAGCAATTAAAAAAAAAAAAACCCAAAGACCATGAAAACATTTGGTGTTGCTGTTTATTAGGGAGATAACTGCTAAAGATATGTCTTGTTGTAAAAACGTTAATGCTTAGTAACATCAGCAATTCAAGCAACGTGGGCCACAATCCAGCGAGCCTTTATTGGCACTACATTTCACAGTATTACAACTATGATTTACAAGTTGGAAAAATTCAGGGTTACTCTGCCTTGAACTTCTGAACTCTGTGTTGTGTTGCATTTCAATTAGATGAATGTGCTAAAAAGGACCAACTGGTCAGCTCTGCACATGTTCAGATCATAAAATGTACAAAATGCATAAGGATTCATTTATGTATGTTCTTCTCCTTCTTGTACTACATGATATTCAGGCAAAAATGACTGAGTGTAGACATAAGATAGAGAAAGAGAGAAAGAAGGAAGACTCTGCTTTACACAATGCATAATTAACTTAAAGAATTCACTGCCAGATCCTACTGTGAAGAGTGGCAGCAGCTTAGATGTTTTAAAACATAGATTAGAGGTCAGGGAAGATATTGACAGCTATAAGTGAAGACAGCTAAATGGAATCTCCATGTAGAGAAAAGCACCTGGTGTTGAAGGCAAAAATGGGAGAGCTGGTGCCTTCCCAAAGCCATCCAGCTGGATCCTCTTGCCAATAGAATACCAAATAGATAACAAGGCTGTCCTTAGCAGCTGACGTAGTCCTGCAAGTTTCAATAGGAACTGGTTTATCAAAAGTTGGTAAAACAGAAATGCATCCGTTTTAAAGATGTTGGCATGAAGCTTAATGCAAGCCTTATTAGAACAAGTGACTCCTGTAGCACAGCAAGCAGCTAAGCATCCGGTATATAGCCTCAAATAGTTCTATCAAATTCTCAGTAAGAAATTAAATGTGTAACAGTGCCATCCGACGTGGCTGGTCCTCACTCTCCAAACTGGTTTATGGGCATCCTATCAAGAGTGGAAGGAGTGCTGAGGGGAAGTTGCTTCCAAGCTTCTTCAGCCCTGCAAAAGACATAGACAGTGTCCTGTCTTGCAAGAACAGGCTGTGCCCCAATGGATCCTGGCAGTGCCTCCTTTCTCCCCAATCCTCTCCCCCTGGAACACTTACTAGATGCCAGCTCTGGGAATGGTCTTTTGCTCTTGAAGCCAAAGCTGGTGCACTGCAAAAGCAGTGGAAAGGTGTGGCCCTTACAGCATGTTTCTAAGGCTAGGACTCTAACTGCTCTTCTAGCTAAGGTGAGAGCATCTACCAGAGTTAATGCCTGTTAATATAATCAGAGTGTGTGTCTTATAACTACAGCAGGTACTGATATTAAATAAGTTCTTCCAAAGATTCAAAGAAAAGCACAGGTGGTCCTTTGGCAATTGTGAATTTGGCGTATCTTCAAAGAAATGTTCATTATTAGATTGCGAAGAATAGCCCCACCTTCCCCTATATGAAATGGTGTGTATCCCAAATTTACATGATCTCTTGATATACAGAAGTTTGAAAATAAGCACAGATGCATTGATACAAACAACAAAGTGCATTGCAATTTTAGGGTATTGGTCACAGATGTCAAAAATTACATTCCTTCCCCAATAATAATGGGGGCTCTACAAACTATACAGAGTATGTAATTCCCTTCATTTAACAGGTCCAGCTGTGCCAAAAGAATAGGTACAAGATACACAAATATTTCTGTATATTTAAACCTGACTTTTATCTTGCAAAAAGTAGCATTATTTCAGAATTCAGAAGCATACTTTTGTTCAGCAATATCCAAATTATCAAACCAAAATGGGTACAGAAACCAACATTATAAGAACACTATTTAATTATTCCTTAAGCAATTTTACAGCTTTAGACCTAGCCATATTAACCATTGGCATTGTACTAAATACATTAGCCTAGATATTTTTTTCCACCGAAATACTGTTCTAATCATTTTTAGTAAGCAGTGACATCACCAGGGTAAAGTCATATTTGATTATCAAAATCACATTCCTATGCAGCGAACTAAGTTTTATTATGTTTAAGAGATTCCATGTTGGCATTTTGACTATAATTACAATTGGAAAACATTTCTATTTAGAAGCAAAGGCACATTTTTGTTTCAGGCAACACTTCCAAAACAGTTCATTGAAGTCATATCAGAATTTGTCTGAATTCAGGCCTATGTTCAAGGGACAGAAACTTTTACTATTCTTTCAAATATTCTAGGCAACTGTACAATTGTGTTGCTCAAAACTTTAGTAACAAGCTTTAAAACACAGAGTTCAATGGACCATCATTAATATTTGAGTGGTAGAAATTTTTGTGATTGAGATGAAAGATGTCTTAATCTTTTCCTATAGAACATTTGGCATTTTTTATCAATCTGTACATAAATGAAAAGAAGAAAAGCAGATTGTCATATTGTCCTTCATATTTTTCTTCTAAGAATGCCTTGTGATAGTCTACTAAAAAATAATAAATTGCTTCAATAGTAGAGAGGTAAGTATCAGGCTTTCCTTTCTGATGACGCCAAAAGCAGGTTTTCCTTGATTTCAGTTCAATTTGCAGCAATCCTGCACAGGGAAGGAAACAAAGCAAAATATGTATGCTTTTAAATTTATTGGTAACGCACTGATAATACATGGTCTCCAACCATCCCAACAAAGAATGTGCCTGATGAAGACACCTGCATACGTATCTGTCCACAGCTGTTTATATTCTACTTGGAATCTGTGTGATAATCCCTTATCTTTTTTTCTGCAAAATGCTTGCTTATTGATGCCTTCTAGGCAAGACTGTGAGAAGGGTAAGAAAGACATTTTGGACTGTGCATGTCTCCTGGTGCAGTTCAATCCTGGTTGTGGAAGGTCACAGAGGATGGCTGTAATTAAGGAAAAGGAACACAGGCATTTCTGCTCTTGTTGAGGACCCACCCAGAGCTACCTCACAGAGGAAGAAAGACGGTTCAGACTGGGTGCTGGTCATCACTGCCGGTGCTTGGTACGTTTGGGACAAATCTTTTCTGCTCAGAAAGGAGAAAGTAGCCAGGCAGCATTGTCCACAAGTCTGTGATAGAGACTAATTTTTGCTTGGCCTTGTTTTAGCGTACGGAAGACAGCTTTTGTTATATTGCTGCTTTTACAAAGAGGAAGATGCCGGATGATTTGCAGAAGTATGCAGTGTTTCATAACTTGGAAAAAACAGTGTACCAGTAAAGGCCAGGATCCCTTGCTCAGGCAATTCCACAACAGTGTTCTTATTTTGTGCACACAACAGTGGTGCAGCTTTAGCCTAGAAATACATGCGCACAACAAAGCATTTAGGTGTGACTAGAACCATGCACAGGGATAAGCTGCTGGATGCTCATACATTTGCCCCTCAGTGAGAAGCGAATGGAGAACAAGCACATGAGCACAGACAGTACTGGGTTCTTATGTGCACGCCTAAGGCACGGCCAAACTCTGTTCATGTTGAGGATCGCCTCCTACATTAGTGCTTCTTCTGGACTGTTCAGCAGGACCAGTGCTGCATGCCCTTATTATAATTTATTATTAACATACCTTGGAGTCGCTCATCTGTGATTATTTTGTTCGTTTGATTCCAGGTACTGTCAATAAATACGATTTTCTTCAGCACGGCATCTTTGCTCCTGCTGTGCACTTGGGGCTCACCCAAAGCACTGTCATTGGCCGACTCAGTTTTCACACACTTGAGGGCTGGTTCTGCTGATGACTCATCCTTGTCACCACAGACATCCTCCTTATGTTTGCGTTGCCAAGAGCGGGGCATGTCATTGATTAAAACGGAATTAGGCCCAGGAAAGATAAGTGCAATCTAGAGCAAAACAGAGATCTCTGTAAATATGGTTCTAATTTTCAAGTGTTGTGATGGTGAACGAGCATCAAGCTGAGGTCACGATTGCTGCTCAGGCAAACCGCCACTCCGGGTTGTTTACAGCCTTCGGCATGTGCCTGGCCTGCGAGGCTGCAGATCCCAGTCCCATCCTCTCAACATAATGTGAATTGTAATACTGGCCTGCCTTGGAAAGGGCTATTGTAAGGATCATTGAGATAATATATAGGACTTTCTGAAATACCTTAGATAAAAATGCCTTAATATTTGTATAATTCAAATCCAAGTGTTCAAAACACTTCACATGCATTATCTAGTTGTAATCCATGTTAAAATGCTCTTTATTATTATCACTCATCTTACCTATGGGGATTCTAAGGCTGAGCTTGCTGAAGGTCACCTAGCAAATGCAAACCAGCTTGTCAAGGGAAACGTACAGCTGGACATGAGTGTCTAAGCATCCTTCCACCCATGCTTCCCAGCAACTGGGGTACATGGGCATACTGCCTTTGATCCTGGAGGTGGTATATAGCCATCAGGACTAGTAGCCATTGATGGCTTTCTCCTGCATGACTTTGTCCAATCTCCTTTAAAACCACCCAGATTGGCAGTCATTACTTCACCTTGCGGAACTGAGTTCCACAGTTGAACTATATGCTGTGAGAAAGACTCCTTTTCATCTGTCTTGACACTCCCACCAATCAACTTCATGGGATGGCCCCAGGTTCAAGTATTATGGGAGAGAAAGACAACTTATCTCCCTATCTACTTTTTCTTCACCCATGAAATTTTGTACACCCCTTTCATGTCTTCCCTCGTTCATTGTTTTTCTAAGCGAAGCAATTCCGGCTGTAGTTACTTTTCCTTATAAGGTAGTTGTTCCAGCCCCTTGATGTTTCTGATTGCTCTTTTCTGCACTTTTCCACCTCTACAATAACCTTTTTTTAGGTGTGGTGACTAAAACTGTACACAGTATTCTAAATGCAGCTGTACCACAGATTTGTATAAGGGCAGTACGGTATAACAGTGGGATTGTGCACCTTTTTCTGCTTGAAGCTTTGTAGGAGCGAGCATTTGTTCTTGTATAATGCTTATTTCTACAGAGCTTGCAAAGCATGGTGCTGATCGAAGGGCGGTGTTACAAGGACTATTGTTTATTAGAGGACCAGCCCCCTGAAAATACTGTAATGCTCATGAGCCAGTACAGGATCATGATGGGAGCATGCACATCATTAACATGTGATGTGTGGAAATGCGTGATACCAGCGGTTTTCCAATTCTTTAAAAAGGACAGAAGGAGAATGTGAGCCAAGAGAAGACTGTAGACCCATATAGACACTGAGGCATGCTTCATTTATTACACATGGTGTTCCAGACTAGAGACTGCATTAACTGCCCCCTAAGAGAAGCATAATCAATACTGTTGAACTCAGCAGATCAGAACAGGTTGAACTTGTCTCAAGCAGCCAGTGCAACAGTGATCCTGAATACAAGATAAACGCCAAAATTCTCTTTGAGGGAATGCAGAACATTGGAATGACCATGTGTTTCCCATAGAGCAAGAAGGGGGAAAGGGAGAAGCTAAAAGCCTATGTATCCCTCACTGTACCAATTCTAGAAAACCTCTTACTTCATGTTTCATCTCTTCATAGTCTGGAATACAAGGATATGTATAGATTGTGACATCTTCAGAGGCCAGTAGCTTGGCATGTACAGCTGTGCTTTTGCCATCTGTTTCATTGGGATGTTTAATGATGTCAATCTTCAAGGGAAGCTGCAACAAAAGAAGAGCACAGCACACACAGAGAAACAGCACTTTCATTCCAGGCGTTAAAAATGTGTAACCTGCTTGATTTTTGTATGTGGATACAGATAACCACAGTTCAAGATACATGCATTTTGAATCCATTGCCGTTGGTGTGCGTGTGTTAACATTCACTACTTTTCTCTGCAAGTCTGCTTAAACTCTGTAAACATGCAGGACAATTTCTGCCAGTATACTTGAAATACTAGTCATTGTAGTAGGTGGACAGAGCCAAGCCACTAGGAGCTGTTTTCAGAAAGTCATGGTATTTCTCACTTTCAAGAACTGAAGAAATGAGAGATGGGTTTGCTCCTATTCTTGTTAAACTTGATAAAAGTTAATTAATCAACTCATCAATACCTTCCTAAATCCTATCAATCCTGTCTCCTCCTGGAATTTCTTATTTCTGAATAAACCTGTTATATCTACATCTTTGCTATACTCAATAATAGAAATGTTATATCAATAGAAATGTTATAATAATAATAATAATAATAATAGCAGTAAAGGATGATAAACTGGCATTAACCTGCTCATAAACTTTTCCCAAACCAAAACAAAAGTCCTAATACATGGGTTTGTTTTAATAATGGCTAAGTCTTCCTTACTACAAAACCAGTGAGGTTTTCTTGTTCCAAAACACTTTTAAAAAATCTTAATATTTCTATACTTACAATTTACTTATATACTTATATAAGTATACTTACATACTTAATATTTATATACTGTCCCATTCCCATAGGCTCTGCACGGTTTAAAGAATTTAAAACCAGAGCGAGTAATGTTGACTATGACAATATATTAAATAAACTGACATAAAAACTATTCTGGAAAGGCCTGTCAGAAGATAAATGTCTTTAACTCCCTCTTAAAGGTGGGAAATTGGGAAATCAGATGCATCTCTCCTAGCAGATCCTTCCATAGTTGAGACAGCTGACACTAATCTCACAGAAGCAGACTTCAGAAGATTATCCCCAGAGGATCTTAGCTGGTAAGGTGGATGTATGGGCAAAGGTGCTCCCAAAATACATTATCATTTTTAACCTGGCTCCTCCGATGATGCTGGACAGCTGTTTGATAGTATCACTTTCTACAAGGGCACACTCCTCCACCACCTGGTGATGACTAATTAGTTTTGGCCCTAATCCCCCTTTTTTCCTGCCCATAAGTGATGGATTTTTCCCTATTTCATAATTATCACATTACTCACTTACAAAGGAATATTTAACAAAAGAAACAAAATTCTTGATCAAGATTACTTGATCATGCTTTACCTTTCAAAAACTGTTTAGCAGCTTTCATCTTACCAGTTCTCATTCATAAGATAATTATTTAGCATAGTGTAAATAACTAAGTAAATAAATAAATGAATATTATCTGTTCCAACTCATGAGTAATGCAAATCCCAAAATATTATATGGGGTTCTCCTCTAGGGAACTGAATATTTCCTTGTCATTTAATCTTTTTACTGTGTCTCACAAGTTAAATTCTAACCATGCTGATTTAGTTCTATCAATTTTATATCCTGATATTTGACTATATTCTATGAGAAGATTTAAAATATTTCCAAAAGTTCTAGATCTTGGAAAATTAGCACAATATTCCATACAGATTTATTTTAATTTGATCTTTCCTCTATTTTAATTCAGGAATTCCAAAACTAGACAAAGTTCATGAATTATAGTAATTGTGAATTATAATTGTTAAAATTGACAACAGTGACTGGAAATAAGGTATATCGTGCACTAACCTTCACAACTGGAATTTCTTTGGTAGGGACCGTTTCAACTGGAACATAGCAAGTGTAACAATAGAACATCCTTGAACTATTACATTTGGGGCATTTTGATCTCCCTTGCTTTTGAGCTCTTTCAAGAACAGCCTGAGACGCTAGATGCAAGTTTTCAAGTGGGGTGTCCTCGTGAGACTCAGATGTAGTCTGTGAGTCTAGACTTTTCAGACTTTCAGAATTCCTTTTTATTCCCTGGTGGCTTTCCCGGTTTTCTTTTAAAGTCTTTAAATTTACCTGTGACATGTTCAAACAATACCTTTGGATCTGTTAAAGAAAGAAAAATCATAAAGTTTTAAAAGAATGGATTTGCAGACAAACCCTCTTCTAATTAGAGAACAAGGCCTGATGTGTTGGACATAATCATAGCCAAGCATCATGAAATAGGGGAGCTGAGTTAAACACCTAGTTCCTCACCTAGTAGAACCTGAAAAAGATCCAAGTGTGTGTGTTTGTGGTGGTGAGTGGTTCCTGACAACTGGATCAAAGGCAACTTCCAAAAGCAAAAGTAAGAAAAAACAAGAAAGTCAGCTTCCACCAGCCCCATCAGACACACGTTTGTCTGGATCCATCTCAAATTTAAATTAATTTAAAGATTTAATTTAAATTAATTTCAGTAAAGGGCCATTTTGAATTCCTGTTTACAATGCTGCTTTTTTCAGAAACTTTAATTCTGAAACGTATCTTTCCAAGCACAGCAACTTTTGCACAAATGTTTATTTAACTAGATGAACGTATTTACTAAGTGCAGATTGGATATGCCAAAGTCAGATTCAGCTTTGGTGTGCCTTATTTGAAAGTAAGCAAATACATGAAAGTGCATTTAACTTGAGTGGCCAAAAGGAAAAAAAAAATCAGCTTTGGAAAACTCAAGCAATTGTCATTTGATTTGCAAACACTAACCATGAAACAAGTTGCTAATTTACTTAATTCACTTTGCCAACTTTCTGTGAATAACATGTAGTAGAGAAACTTATCGAAGAGAAGAAAATGTTAACAAAAGCTTGAGACTGTCAGTATTCTCGGCTGGTGAGCACAGCCCTGGCAAGATGTTATTGGCTATTATTTAAGCAATAGGCTTCATTTCTCATTTGTAAGGTTGGCTCTTCCTTCCCTGAACAGGAAAATTTTGAGAACGTTTACTCTGGAAAGCTTGGGAGGTAGGCAAAGAAAGCTTCTCAGATTTGGACAAAATCTTCCAACCATGCAGATTCCTTAGCAAGCAGCAAGTAATTTAATTTGCAATTCATTCCCAGTTTAAAGATCAGTGCATTTTTCTGTAAAGCCTCATGACAGCATAATGCACAGCTCCAAAGAGCAGCCATTGACCCCAGTGGAAAAAATTTTGCTGACACAGGAAGGGAGATACTCCATAATCTCTTGTAAATATAAGAAATATCAAGTGCGTTTTCAATATGAGATAAAGGCACATCTTGTATGACTGGCAGTCTCATTCCAACTGTCAATTACACACACAAATCACTGCTCCAGACTACTCCACTCATTGTTACATTGAGAATTCTTGGTTGATTTGTGGGGCAAAGGTGATAGATTCTAAGTTCACTGTCCTTGCCCCCACCCACAACTGATCCGCAGCCAAGCTTATTTTTACTGCCAATTTCAACACCACTCAAGCCCTATCCTATACGGATTAGTGTCACTCTAGGACTAGGGAGATAAAAGTTCTTTGCTGCACTCGAACTATTAAACTACCTGGATGTTTCAACCTTGAACACTGGCCAGGCTGGATGAGGATTATGGGATGCTAAGTGCATAACATCAGGAGAGTACCAGGTTGAAAAGGTTCAACTGGCTGTTAATTAAGCAAATGTTTCTGCATTTGGAAGTGGCTGCAGGTTTTTATTTAGTTTCGTAAGAACAAAAATGTAGACATCTGATCTACTGGGTTCCTGCAGTTTGAAAATCAGTGGCCACTTCAGTGCTCATTTCTGAACATACACCCTTGCTTCTACTTCTGAGCCCTGAGGCCCTGATCCTTTGTGCGGTTCCTTTAAGTAAGTCCTGCTGGACAGGCTATTTGAGACCCAAGGACATGTGGCCTGCTGAAACCAGAGGGACTACCTTCCAAGTTTACATACTTCACATTGCTCTGCCATTTTTCAGGCTGCAATCCTATGCACTTTCGAAACTCGACGAACACAGTGGGATTTATTTCTGGGTGAACCTGCCTTGCATTTTACGAGTTCATCGTGCTGGTGTGCTTAGAACCTGCTCCGAAGAGAACGGGAGAAAAAAATGTATTATTAAGAACACGATCCTATGCATGCTTGGACATAGAGAGACCAAAGTCCTACAGCTCACAGCGTCCCTCAGCCAGTCATGCTGAGAGTTGCAGGACTTCAGTCTACCTAAACATACACAGGATTGCACCCTTAAACTACGGCAGGGACAGACTGGGGCGAAAAGCAGTCCCTGGGAGGAGAGAACGCTACCCCAAGCATCTTCGCTGCCTCTGCACGCTTGTCCCCGAGTCCCAGGAGCGGCGACTACACAGGCAGCACCATTTTCCCATGCGCAAGGGAAAGCAACCTACGTTTGTTAGGGCAATGCCCAGCAGCGCTCCCGCAGCGGTGGGGATCAATCGCAGCCGCCTCCGCCCTAGGAACAGACGGTCGTCGGCGGCCTGCACCTTGCAGCAGCTCCTCCCCGCGCGCCGCAAAGGGGACGCGAGCATAAGTGCGGCCGCCGTCCCTGTTGCGAGCCGGAACTCAAGTGGCGGGCCTGGCGGGGAGGGCCGGAAGGACCGGACGACGGGACCATACGCAACGGGGAGCGGTTGCGAAGGCTGCCTAGCAACGTCGGCGCGGGCTTGGCGGAAGTGCTGCCGCCGCGGCCTCTGCTGCGCAACGCTGGCGCTGGTTCCCGGCTGGCGATGGGGAGCAGAGAGGGCCGCTGACCGCGAAGGAAGGGGCAGGAGAAGCGCTCCATGTCTGTCGTACCGGGCAGTCGGCCGCCCACAAGGGTGGGGGTTTAATATAAGGCTCTGTTTGAATTAGGGCGGCTGAGGCCTTGTGGTTGCGAGCCTGGGTGAACTGTTCAGCCGCCTGGAATGCAGTTCTTCGTGGTTGCCAGGCAGGGCGCCAGCCAAGCAAGGGTGCAGGGCTGTTTGTTCACGGAGGACAGACGTTCTGCAACTTCTAGTTTCAGTGTGTTTTTCTGTCGAAATAGGCATAGAAAGAAAAATGCAAAGAGAGAAAAATATTCCAAAGTGCCAGTGTATTCAGTAGGGCTTGCTTCTGTGTAAGTGTCCCTATTCACTTATTTAGGACCAGAGCTCTCTGAACTAAGTAAACATGCATAGAAGTTTGTTGCTAACCAACCCATGCCTACTTTGGACTAAACCTCATTGAACAATATTGCTAATCTATGCCTTGTTATTCATCCCTTAATTAAGGGATTGAGCGTGTACAAGTTTTGACAAAAGAAGGCTGAAGCTACCAAAATGCCCTACCCAGCATAGTTGGGTAACCTCGCAGACAGATAGAGGAAATACAGTGGACATAATCTACTTTCAACATAGTTCCCCATGACATTCTGATAAGCAAATTAGCAAAAAGCGGACTAGGTAGAAAAACAGGTGGTTCCAAAATTGGCAGCTAATCAGGCACAAAGAGTGCTTATCAATAGCACCTTCTCAAACTGGAGGGAGGTAACTAGTGGGGTGCCACAGCATTCAGTCCTAGACCCAGTGCTCTTCAACAGCTTATTTATTTATTTAGAAAGCTGCTATGCCTCCCCATTTGTTGAAGCCTCGGGGCAGCTCACAACAATAAATAATAACAATATAAAAACAATATAATTGGAGACGTCCTGGCCAAAGATGTAAAATAAATAAATAATATTAGCAATTAAAATGACATTTAAATAAAAAGCAAATAACAACGGCGCCAGGCGGACCTCTCTGGGGAGCGCATTCCATAGATCGGGCACCACAGCAGAGAAAGCCCTCCTCCGAGTACTTACCCTCATATCCTTCATGGAGGGTTCCCGGAGAAGGGTCTCTCGCTGATCTCAAGGATATTTAGATAAGGAAATACAAGGAAAGATAACCAGATTTGCAGACAAAACACACTGGGTGATTTTGATAAACTTGAACGGTGGGCTGAAAGCAACAGAATGAGATTCACTGAGGACAAATTCTAAGTCCTCCACCTAGGAAAAATAATCCAAATGAATTGATACAAGATCGAGAATACGTGGCTCAACAGAGCTGAAAAAGATAAAAACCTTGGAGTTCTTGTGAATGACAGGCTAAATATGAGCCAATAACATGGTGCAGCTATAAAATGAGCAGATGCTATTTTGGGATGCATTAATAGACGTATCAGTTCCAAAACATGAGAAGTAGTAGTTCCTCTATACTCCTCATTAGTCAGATCTCATCTGGAATCCTGTGTCCAGTTCTGCGCACTAAGATTTAAGATGCAGAAAAATTAAAGAGTTCAGAGGAGGGCTACAAAAATGATACAGAGTTTGGAAACACTGCTCTATGAGGAGAAACTGAGAGAACTGGGCATGTTCAGCATTGAGAAGAGGAGACATTGTATCCCTCTAGGAGTGCCTCAAAGACTGTCACAAAGAGGAAGGTCAAGATCTCTTCTTGCTGTTACCAGAGTGCAGGACAAGAAATAATCAAGGCTAGATACCAGGAAAAGTTCAGAGCAATAAGACAGTGGACCAGGTGCCTAGCGAGGTGGTGGGCTCTCCCACACAAGACATTCCAAAAGAAACAGGACAGCCATCTGAGTAGGATGGTGTAACATGGTGTCCTGCAACAGCTGGGGGTTGGACCCGATGGCCTTCATGGCCCCTTCCAACTCTGCTGTTCTATGATTCTATGATTTGCCCATTTTCAGTTTAATGTTATGAGGTACTACCAGATATGAATAAGCTGCTATTGGGGCACGTCCCCCAGATATGTGTTTTGGTGCAGAATTTTGAGTAAAGCATTAGGGTTGGTGCTGGCTAATCTGGGGCTCGGGCTCACTGCACAAATTGTGCACAAGCTTACTTCCCTGAGACGCTAGTGGGGGACAGGGTAGAAAAGCTTTTAAGAAATAAATATAATAAATATGCTAATGTACATATCCTCTGAAGTCGCTTATGTGTACAGTTACATGGCCATGTCCTCTCAGGAAAGCACTATTTTACAAAAGGGATGTAAAGTGACAGGAACACATTTGATTTAAGGGAAAAAATCTAAAGCAAATGATTGAAAGAGATGGGTAGCAGTGGGTGAAGTACAACTGGACAAAAAGCCAGCTAATCCAGGAGGATCAGATGCAAAAGAAATTGTCTGGGCCCCTGCCCCTTTATGTCAGCAAGTGCCCCTGGGAAAGCAGGTGGTGGGACAGAGGTACTGCCCAGAGCTTAAGGGTTCTAAATAAAAGGTTCAGAGCTCCAGCTCTAGTAGGTCGTTCCCTAATGTTGCCTCTGCAGCAAGTGTGGAAGAAAATATTTGCTATTGATTGGAATTTTAGCCTGCCCCATTAACCACACAGTTCCCAAGAATTAAACTTGAGAAAATGCTTCTAAAGGGATTTGTTGCCAAGTAGCATTTAGAAACCCAATATTTTTTACTTTAGGAGACTATCCAAATCCCATCTGGAGATCAGTACAGTTTCGAATATTGAGCACTTGTTTCATGAAATGCAAATCTAATGACACCACCATTTTATTTTAATTTATTTTTTTACCTAATGTTATCTTTTTCTATTTATAGAAATTGGCAGAGCCTCCCTGTACATTTGAAGATTTTTTACTCTCTCAGAAGTTGGTATGTACATTTTAAAAATGCCCACATTCATGCATGTTCTTGTGGTGGGGAAGGGGGGAATGAAGCAAACAGAGACCTTGAGAGTGTAAACTTTGTAAATAAGGGCCATGTTTCAAACATTCAAGCTTATGAAATTTAAGCACAATGCAGAATTGGAAAACATTCTTTGAAAAGGCATTCTGTTGTTGTTATACATTTTAATATGTTTTTGAGGCAACCTGCAAGCTGT
Source organism: Varanus komodoensis (assembly GCF_004798865.1). Taxonomy (NCBI): domain Eukaryota; kingdom Metazoa; phylum Chordata; class Lepidosauria; order Squamata; family Varanidae; genus Varanus; species Varanus komodoensis. The sequence goes on along the minus strand of NW_025335817.1, from coordinate 7,408,281 downwards.
TGCCCTTCTGTAATTTGCAAGTATAAGTGATCTCAGTGCTTTAGACTTCAGCTGATTTTACCAGTGCTTAACAGAATCAAGGTCAGTATGATGTAGCAAGTAGAATGCTAGACTGGAAGGAGAAGGAGAATCCAAGTGCAACCCCCTCCCTCAGCTGCAAAGCTCATTTGGTGGCCTTGGGTCACTTTCTTCCAAATGACCTTCTAGGTTTGTTCTGGCAATAAAATTGGATATCCTGAATCGCAGAGGAAGGATGGGATAAATGCATTACTTATATCTAGGATTGTGTACCTGTGACAGAATTTGTTGAAATCAAAATTTGGGCATGTTGAAGAAGAGGCGATGGTCTAGTGTGTTTTCAATTTATTTCTAATTGCCATTGGTGTTCCACCTTTCTATACCTGGTATTCAAGGAGCATAACAACAAAACTAAACCACAATGTAGAGAGGCTTTCACATATCATTGTGGGAAATCCCCAGAACTGTATGGGCACAACCTTGCAAAAATGCTGTGTATTTGTAAATTAAATTTATTTCAGAGGCAAAATTAAATACACACTGTTAAATATCTGACACTGAAATAACTGGATTTACAAGTGGAAAATTTTGACTGGTTGGTCCCATCCATAGAACCTAGATATGCAAGGATATATAAGTAACATTAATTGTGTGATGTCACTGAGCACTGATAGATTTTCTGTAATTGTTATTATTGCAGGATGATTGGCCAAGAGTTCCCTACTTGCCAGAAATGGATGCGCGTCCTTTGGTTAACCAGCTAAGAAATGACTATCCCATGGACACTGTTACTAATTATCTTCATGACAATGCTCCATTGCCCACTGACATAATCTCCAACTTCGGAAAGAAACTAGATCAGTGCAAAGTAGACGTTCATGAGCATGCTAAGCATGTGTTTTCTTTAGAATCTGGAGAAGCAAAAATAGATGACCAAGGGATTTCTATTCCAGAGCAAGGTAATTTTATATATTGAGTTATTAATGATATGGCATGTTATGGATAATGAGTTGTACTAGTGGGACCGGTTGGACTTTGAAACATGTCCTTATATTTAAATGATCAGTTTCTGGAAAGAATAGTCTGACCTGTGTGATGCTTAGAAAGAAATACAGTAATTACACGTCCAGTGCCTTCTCTAATTCTTGTTTGCCTCACCTCATTATACAAATTCAGTCTGCATTTTTAACATATACACCCGTGTGACACTTTAAAATGTTGTCTAGCTTTTGAGTGCTTCAATGATTTGGATGAACCCCATGTAATCTATTGAAAAAGTTAACATGAATATGCCTCTACTAAACAAAGCCAGTGGAACTAGGAACAGTAAAAAATTAATTTCACCATGATAATATAGTTAGACTTTGTTTTTTAAACACAGCAGTGTAAACTTCATTTGCTTCTGGGATTCATTTAGACAAAAATTACTATCTAGATGGCAATAAGTTATAAGCAATCCTGCATCCACTGACTTATATGCCTGAGATTCTAAGTAAAATCTCCCCTCATGTCCCTGTTTGGAGGCCAGGAGATACTTGGCACTTACATAGAAACAAACCAGATGTGTCCTACTTGATATAGTTGATGATGATCTGAAAATTGGGCTCAAAAATGTGGTCTGGCTCACACCAGCAGGGAAATATTTTCCTTAACGGCCAAAGTAGGCTTAAAAAGCAGGTTTACATCTCATAATTATTAAATTATGCCTGTAGTAAATCAGTTCTGTCTAATACCATGCAAGAGCATTTTAAAAAAAATAATTCAGAGTGAGGTGTTTCACTTCAGTTGGTAGACCTGTTGCTTGAAGCACCCCTGCTTTCCCCAGAGGTAATTTTAGAAACATCCAAAGGGCAATCCTATGGATTGTACTTTCAGTGCTTGAGAGGCCCTGAAACGTGGAAGCTTCTTCAATTCTTATGCCTGCTGGGCCAAAGCAGAAGGAAGAGCAGAGGTGATTTTTGCCTTCCCGTTCTCCAGTCTTTGAAGGTTTCACTAGATGGGCTTTTCTGCCTGTCTTTCAAGTGCTTCAGAGTGGGAGGGAAGGGAAGGGAAGGGGGATGGAGGAGGCTCAAAACAAACCATATCCTGGTCTCTGCCGTCTCTTCCTTTTCTCCCCTGTCTGAGGTTGAGTTTCTGATCTTGGAGAGCCAGCTGGCATGGTCTCTCTGTGCTAGCTGCAAGTAATTGGGGTGTGCGTGTCAGATTTCTGACTTGCTTTCTTGAGATCGAAGTGCTGCCTCCAGCCTTGGAGCAGGAAATCTGAACTGTTCTGTGGTCCTTGGGACACTCTTCCAGGGACCATAGGACTGATTTCTCTGGGGGCAATGCTGTGCTTATTTAGACAGCAACTCCCACACTGCCCGGCTAGCATTGCTTCTTAGGACATGCAGAGAACTGCAGGACTTTTATGTCTAAACATACTTGGGATTGCCTCCTTAGGCTGCAATCATAGCTCACCTGCTAGGGAGTGTGTTCTACTGAACTCCATGGAACTTAACTTGAGAAGAATATGTATAGGACTGTACGGTTAATTTTTGGAATTACGGCTGTGAAAAATCATTAATGTTGATTTTGTAATTAGAGTGGTTCTGTGGTCCAGCTATTAAAAACTTAATTTAAGCTGAAACAAGACACCTCACCTCAATCAAAAATCTAGCCCTATTATTCTGACAGTGTAGTGGTCTGTGTTTTCTGCACTGTGCATCTTTGAAAATGCTAGTAAATAGTTATGGGCAGAGCACTGGACTTGTACTTAGTTTCCTGAAATTGCAAATAATTGCCATATTTTATCTTCTTAGCACTCTTTATTCTTTTCAAGATGCTTCAACTCCTGAATCACATGCCAATTTGATAAAGAAGAAGAAAAAAATAAAGGTATTTAACTCATTGGTGAATAAGTCCAATCCACCCGTAGAAATGTCCTATTTTACAGAATTGCTTTGCTTATAGAATTGACTTACAGGAATACTCAGCACTGTATTGATGCCCTTCTACCTGAAGAACAGACAACACTGTCAATGTGATTCCCCGCTCTGCAATGCTCAGCGCACACTGTGAATCCATTCCAGTGGGTTGGTGGCCACTTCCAGGAAACATGGGGGAGGGGTTGCAGGTTGGAGGGGGGAGGAATGTGTGGAAAATTACACTACATGGCCAGAGGCCCATTCTCATAACATTGAATTTAGCCCTTACAGAACACTTTCCTGGAGGAGAAGGGTTTAGGATATAGATATATTTCAGTGAATCAGCATATGGCTTTTCTGAAATGATGGGACAATTTCACTGGTTTACCTGAAAATTAGCAGAAGTGGGTGGCTTTAGCAGCAGTTACACAGAGCAAGTTTTGCTGTTTCAGAGCTAGAGCATGTTTACAGAACTGGTGTGCCACAGAGGCAGTAGGAAGACTGTAGGAAGATCTTTAGATGAAGATGTTACTCTTGGAAACTACAGAGCTGCATGGTGAGACCATGAGGACATGGGGCAGTTGGGGGGTGGGGCAGAAACTATTCTGCCTAGAGAACCACATGAATGTCTGACTGGTCAGTTGGGGCAAATATCTGTGCACCATGGAAACAGCATGTGGGGGGCAGGCAGGGTTGCCATGTCGTGTGAAACACATTGTGTGTTTCTCTGACCATCATAGAGTTTCCTGTCTTTCTACCAGAAAATCAAGACCCAAGGTTGAGATGGTGGTTTTATAATATCACATAGGAAACACTGACAAACTTTCTTTACAGCTTGCAGTTCACTTTTAAATTTCACAGTGCTTTTTTCATGTCACTTTAATGTAGAAATCCTGGTATAATAAACCATGATGCGGACAAGCAGTGTGCTGGTGCACACAGCCCATTCACTTGCCCTTCAAGTGTGTGAACATGCCAGGAAGGGGATAGATTTGCATGATTTCTAGACCCCAAATTATGGTTTAAGGCTGCCCAAACAAGTCTAGATTCATAGATGAACAACGAATTCTGGTTTAAAGTTAGCCAGTTTGTATGCACTTAACCATAGTCCTGGCTTGTTGGTATGCACTTAACCATAATCCTGGGTTAAGTGCATACAATCAGGCCAAACAATCCCCTGTTCAAGCTAAGCAGGATGCAGGAGGTGGCATGCAGCTCATTCATACACAGTAGTTTATCACTTTAGGGTCCCTGTCTTATAAAGATGTGTTATCTCAGCTGCTGTAGCTTTTCATTATATGCTTTTATCTGTCAATTCTTTTAGCATAAAAGAACAGTATAGTTTACTTATATCATTCACTGGATTTAGCAAATCTTTACAATGTGTTTCTTTGAAATGTATTTCAGATTGCTGCAGATGCTACATCAGATTTAAGTTTCAAAACAGTTGAGGTAATTTTGCCAAATATATTACAGAAGGCCATGATAAAGCATGAAAGTTGATTAGTGTATTGGAGAGGTAAAAGGGGGTCAAAGCACAGGTAGTAGGGCCAAAATTAACTCAAAAATAGATTTAAAAGAAATATTTAAATATATAAAATCTTTATTTGGTCATGTAGTTGGCAATAGAACTACTGCTCTGGAATAGCTTGTTGGTTGACTGCAGGTTTGGTTTATCCAGTCAATCAGTTCAAAGCATTTCCCTATCATTTTTTAGCTTTGACAAGATAAGAGGAGAGTCCGTTATCACTCACTCTTGGTTATTTACTGTAATTTTGAGGTCAAACAGCCCATTATGTTAAGTAGACCTTCTAAAAAATATGATCAAAATTGACTTGGAGGTAATGGCTTTCATGGCCCCTCCTAACTCTACTCTTCTATGGTTATATGACTGTTTTCTTTTCTTGGTAAAATATATTATTCTTATTGACAGTTTGAACTGAAACTATAATGTGCAGGCAGGAGGGAAGAGGTTCTTTGTTGTGCCTGAGTCCTGATCTGGGAGGGGGTTGCACTTGGCTGTTTTTTCTAAACAGAAGCAAAATGGTCAATCCTAAGATTGCTTTTAAAAGTCTGTACTAAATGTGGCATGTGGCTTGGCTCTGACTTCGACTCTTCTCATGTTCAGAATAAGGATATTTGTAAAACAAACAGCAGGATAATTATTTGCACGCATTTTGTTTTTGCTGTTTAGAATTACAAGTTTCCTGGTTTCAAGTTGAGGAAACTTACAAAACTACCAAACCATCTAGAACCTGCACAACTCTGGGATTCTGTTCTGAAAGTCCAGATTTTCAAGGTAAAAACTTTGAATTTCAGTTTGCATAACATATAATTGTTGATACAAAATATTGCAACAGCAAAATATTATTTCACAAAATATTAGTTTGATATACAATTTCTAATTTCTAAGGCATTTTAATAGTTCTTTTAAAATATGTTGTTGAATTAGATAAATATTACTTAACAAACTTCATACATGTGATGCATTATAGAAATCTCAAGGCAATTACAACACACAGAGTCCTGTCATCTGCTGTTAAGATGGACAAAGCAATCTGATACTCACATTGCACCAGAATGAGAGGGGCATGCACCCAGCACATCCCCTGCATCACCAGACATGCAGCATGCAAGTTGACACTTCGGTGCCCCCAGTGTCAGCCTCAGCCACCGATAACCCACTACCGGCAGAGCACAGACATCCCCACAGGCAGGGTTTTGAATGTCCCACTGCTCCTCATGAACGACCATTTTATGAGCACAACAGACACAAAGGGAATGCAGAAGATGCAGAGTGTAGCAGCCACACGGCTTCCTGGGCAGAGAGTGTGCCCACGGCAGAGATCATGCACAGCTCCATTGGGAGAAGGATCCAAGATGCAGCTGGGGAGGTTAAGGCTTTTTTGAGGAGCAGACAGCAAGGGGCCAGAATATGTCCCAAGGACAATTACCAGCATATCCTCCCAGTAGCAGCCTGCAGGAAATCACTCTATAGGGCATGGATGTGGGAAGTCAGAGGCAGGAGTTTGAGCCCCACTAAGGAGAGGGCTGTCTCAAGGAAAGGTCATGTCATGAGTAGCAATGACCCAGCTATAATGTCCTCCATGTTAGAAACACCTTCATCTATCACAGAGCTTTCAAGCAAACAGGAGACTGCCTGGATCGAGAAGGTTAACCATCCAGTGCAGCAAGAGCTAGAAGTCTTGTGGCTTCTAGGGAATAGAGTGTGGAATGGGTTCTGTACCTGTGGCAGCATGACCTGTGGAGAACAAGCAGAGCCATGGACAGCAGTGGGTAATAAATGGGTGCGGGAGTGCATCGTCCTGAAACCAGCAAGCATTTCCATGGAGATCACAAAGCAGTGGGAGTGACAGAGGATGGAGGGGTGCCCCTAAGTACTTATGCCCAGTCCTAACCCTGTAGGGAACAGGGAAAATGTTATAACCTCTAGACCTTGGGGGTTTTTAAGCCCAGCTTTTTCTCTTTCTCTCAAAAACTTTTGGTTTTGTTTTTGTTTAACATCTAGACCTAAGTAGAGCCCTGGAGACATACTAAATCCTACTTGTTTTCTTGTGACATTACTTGTTCCAAATAAAGGTATCACTTTCAGGGTAGCCCTATTCCTTCTGATACTTGCTTACCCACAACTGAGACCCATTAAACCCAATGGGCTTACTTCTGAATATATGCAGTTAGAATCATCCTTTAAATAGTTTGGCCTGTGGAGATTTTCTTTTAATATTAGATCCCCCTTTTTTCTTTATGCTTTTTCTGTTCTTTATCTATTAATATTTTTGAAACAGTGCTTAAATGTTAGTTTGAGATAACTGCGTGTTTATCGGCGTTAGGTCATTTTATGAACTTGCACGTTTTGACAACGTGTTGCGTTTATTTATTATGGTAATTATTAATTTCCTGTCATTTGCTGAAGGCCAAGTAGTGTCAAGTATGAGACTTTCCAGACTTTGGAGGAGACCTAATGGTTTGGAGCCATTGCAGTTGAGCTGCACTGGTTCCCATATTTTGTTCAAATAACAGACTTTATTATAGATCTGTGCCAGATTTATGTTTATGCAAACAGTCTTTTAGAAGCCAAAAATGACTTGGGACCTAAACCTCCTCAATGAAGACTGATAATGTAACATTAACAATCAAGACTAATTTTTAATCCCATAAAGTGCGTGTTACAGTTATAGAGCACAAAATGATTGCTTGCTGTTGAGAAAATGAGGATTGACCTGAGCAATTATTTGGGGTCAATTTTAAAAGGGTTATATGAGGTTGCAGCTGTGGAATGACCATTATTCTTGTAGACACACAGTAAAGGGCTTAATGAAGTGTAATTTGTCTTCAGAGTTCAGTTCTTGGATTCATGGCTATAAAAATAATTTCCCAAACATGATGCAGTGAGATTGGTCTAAACTTGTCAAATAGCTTATTTTAATGGATTCAGGAATTGGCCCTACTTTTCCATCACAAATTTATTAGGATTCTTTCACAAAGGTTATAGTTTAAATTACCACTTCCAAGTTTTTGCCTTGTGGGTTCCAGGCAAATGCAATTTGAGCCCCATCACTATCAGGTGTCAGGAAAAAAATGAGCAAAAAGTTTTGCCATAAAATGGCCGCTAAAACCTGACACTTTATGAACAGCTTTGTACTTAAGAGGGGATTCTTGGTCATGTTGTATCCAAATCCTGCTTCCCACATATGCCTTAAAAATGCTAATGTCCCTTTCCTGAAAGATCTTCCTTTGGAAGTACACTCTTCAATATGCTAATTGTTTACCTGTCCTGATGATTCTTTTTATATTGTGTTCAACACTATTGTTTTACCCTAATGTGCCTATAGCATACTGTGTATGTGATCTCACATCTCATACCCCACCCTTCCCCCACCTGTAAATGTAATTGATAGGTTATAAAAGCACCTTTTCCATCTTAGTGGTCGCTTCAGGGGCTGGCTACATGCCACTCGTATTTCCTGTATGTCTGAATAAACTGTAAATGTTCTTCTGATAGTTCACCCTCAGTGGACTCTTTTGGGGTTTTTCCCCACTCTTGTCACAGGCAACGTGGAAAGCACTGCGCTTTGGGCTGCCTGCATCACAAGCGTGACAATTTGATCAATACAGGCCAGATGTCAACGCCTATTAATTTTTTTTGTGTCTTCAGCAAGCTTGCTTTGTATATAAGCCCACTTAATTGTTTTATAACAGGAGTCACATTGGCAGCTATGCACTATATGTAGAACATGCTATATGTCCAACTTTTCAAAACAAAAAGAAGCCTCAGGAACCTGCAATTTGTAGTGGAGAAGTGGGAGCGGACTTCTTATCCATTTCCCTTCAACAGTTTCTACAAAGACTCGAAGCAGAATTTTTTTTTTTTTATGCATAGTTCCAGATTCCGTTTCTCACATTTGTAGCCTCTTACTTTCTTCATTAAAACAAGCGTTGAGACTTCATACATGATAATATGCATAAACATATAATTTACCCCTTAGGGTGTACACTGAGGATGAAATTGTTAGTTTGATCCTAAGTATATTTAATTGGGATATACTAATGCAACTAATTAAATTATTAATGTCTACAATCCGGAGTAAACCTTATTGGGATCCATTACATTGAAATAAATGGAACTGCCCTAAAAATAAGTATGTTTGGGACTGAGTACAGAAGACTTTGTTGTGATTCTCTCTCTCTCTTTCTCTCTGGGCAGGGAGTGAATCAAAAAGTTCTGAAGAAATTGTTTATCTCTGAAGCATCTCTTGCAATTTTACAGGATTGCTTTTGGTGGTTATTCCTTCATAAATTCAAGGTTTGAAGACACAAAGCTTTACTCTCATGCTTATCCCATTTTTTAAAATGGATAAGAAAAATTCTTGTCAAAAATGAATGACTCTGTGGTCAATTGATTTTGTGCTAAAAAAAAACCCCTGCTGCTTTCAGAGTACTTTGTATTGAAAATTTGGGTAGAAACAAATAACTAAACAAATAAAACCAAAGAGAGATAGGTAGCAGCCCTGATTGTATGCAGGAAAGGGTAGTGCATTTATGGGATAAGTAATCCAGATTACTTAAATCTGACACACAAAGGTGCCTGCGGAGCTATAAACTTTGTGTCATATTTGTGTGTTCTGTATAAGAGGCTCAAAGCAGTTTTAGATTGCAATCCTATACATAGATCATTTGGAGTATGTCATGTTGCAGTCAATGGGACTTATGCCCAATTAAGCAGAGACAGGATTGCAATCATTGGCAACATTTTACGCCTGTAGACACATTTGGAAATTGGAGAATGTGTCCTGGGAACCACCATAAAAGGGCTGTCAGGATATGTGTCAAAGGACATGCAACCTGCCCGAAAGATTAAGTGGAGTCTGAACCTCAACCGGCAAAACCTTTGAACCCACAGTTTTCAGTGCCAACAGAAACTTTTTTGTAGAAGACTTTTTCTTATTTCCTCTGTAAGACCCCTGTCCAAACACATTCCTTTCATTCCTTTCTTTCTCTTACTCTAGATCACCATCATATACATTGCCTCACCTTATGGACAGTTTGTCTCTGTCTCTCTCTGTCTCTGTCTCTCTCTCACACACCACCACCACCACCACCACCACCACAACCACGAAATTTGTCAAGGGATGCATGAGTGCCATGGGCACCACAATGTCTATTGCTATACATTTTTACCAGGGAGTAAGCTCCATTGAATTCAGTGGGGGTTTTTTGGAACAGACAGGCATAAGGTTGCAACTCTGTAAGGGAGATGAAAAAGCTACATTGGCTAGAATACCCATTCACATTGTAAATCTACCTTCTCTGCTTTTTGTGTC
>NW_025335817.1:7310265-7398418 GCF_004798865.1 Varanus komodoensis | reverse complement strand
CCATGGTGCTATTTCTTCTAGTTTCAGCTTCCATTTAGAACATTTAGAAGACTAGGAACCTGTAATTAGCAAAATGTTTAGTTTGGCCGTTTGTATTAGAATTAAGATTGTCAGATTTCCTGAAGTTCAATCTCCTAATTTTTGTGGATTTTTCACCCATTTTAATTGATTGACATGTTGTTTATTTTGGAATATAAATACATGAAAGCTCCTTTTCTCATTCATTCCTAATGACCGGCAGTATATTGTGCCATGTCCGCCAAACCAAACCAAAAGAAATACATCCAAACATAGAACATTTATCTATGAGGTTTAAGAGCTTTTGGGCTGTGTTCCTCTCTAATCTAATTATTTAATTAGTATATTTTAAAATGTGTGTAAAGAAAAAATAAGATTTATTCTGAGGTGAAAGTACGTATATATTTGGATTCTGAGGGCTTATATATGAAGTGCTGTGAAGCATGGAATTGGTAGCACTCTAAATATGGAAGGAAAGGGAAGGGACTTGAATGAAATCCACACACCCAAACCCCTGTTTTCACCTAATTTCGTCCACTTCAAAATACCCCTGGAACCTTCCAAAGGTAGCACCTAGGTTTTCTCCAGCTCCCATAGGGTTTGACCATTGTTGAACTCAGAATGGTTTTTGTATTAAAATATCTTATAACAAAAATTTGCTTTATCCAAATTATTTGAAATTTAGATTGGTGGTGCTTTTCAATGTTCAGGTGGTCTTCTGGAAAAACTCTCCATATAGTATAATAGAAGAGATTTAAACAGAATTCAAGAGTAGTTCAATATTACGGGAAGAGCTGGACCTGTTATGGTACTACCTTTCTGTGGAGGAAACCTTATTCTCTGATGCATCCACGTGTTTCTAGAGCTGCCAGATATGTGTCCCCAGAGCTGAATTGCAAGGGCAACAAGCATATTGGCTGGGTTCACGTGACATGAGAAAGCATTGTGGGTAATAAGCCACACTGGGTTGTCATATTTTGAAAACCTGGACTGTTTTCCACAGAAAGGCTTGATTGCGGGCAACAAGCCACTCTGACAAATTGTGGCTTGTGGTTGGGTTATTGTACCCTTGAAGGTACCCTTGATGTATAATTTGAACCTCATTGTGAATACCAGGGACCAGAGAACAAGCTTCTTGGGCACAGCAGTAAAAATCCCTTCCTGCTTTGCTAAGCTCACCTGCGTCAATGATGCTAAAACAGCATTTTGGGTCATCTGGCCTCATCTCTATGTACCCCATCCCTGCATTGTGATCATAAGCCCTTTTGTCCACATTGGTGCTTTTCCCCTTTCACCCATTTTTTCCCCAGAAATAGTGAAAAGTGATTTCTGATTTGACAGCTAGTGACAACCCCTTCAGAGTGCCCAAGCAACACAATGGAGGGGACCTACTGCTTGGCCACCTGTTAAAAAAAATAAGTTGGTACTCCAAATGTGTGCAGATTTTTTCATCTTGGGACGTAGGCAGACATGAATGCATATAAGCAAATGGCTTACACTTTTCTACCTTTCTGAACAGTGAGATTCTTGGGAAAGAGTGGAAAGTGAGAGGACCCTCAGAGGAGGCAGATCCAAAAGAAGAACAATCACCATAGAGGATCTTGCTGCAGTGGGGATGTTTGACTAGCTATTCCCTTTTCATGAGTAAAGATCACGCCTGGCTTTGGTTTCTTCTGACAGCTCACCTTTTGATAGCTGTCGAGACAACCCAAAGCAGAAGAATAAAGCTAGCTTGCTTGCTTGCTTGTTTGAGGTCTACCAGCCATTGAGAACCCCTCCAGTGTGCCTTTTGGGCACTTTAAAGCAGCTGTCACTAGCTGTCAACTCCGATACCACTTTTTGCAATTTTCAAAATAAGGAAAAAAATGGGCACGGGGGGCAAAAAGGCTGGAGCAAGTGCAAACAGGCTTGTAGTCATGGTAGAGAGAGGGGTAAAAAGTCAGTCCACTGTAGGGTCCCCTGGGATTACTATGGAATGAATGAAGGGGGAGCAGGGAAGGGGCAGACAACTTACAGGTACATCGTAGGTTGTATGTAGCACTAGCGACTCACCTTGGCTTATTGCCAGGGTGGGTTGTCACAATGGTAGGTGTGTCATGAGCAGAACTGGCTGGAGCCAGGGGTCAGACTAGATGGCCTAGGAGACCCCCTCTGACTTGCTGCATTTCTGTATTTCTATGATATGGCTGGGGAGTAGAAGGCAGTTGTCAAATGGAAACCTTCCTAAATACTAATCAGCCAATTCGTATGTGCAGGTAGGTCACAGTCAGGAATGGTATTCAGAGTCCCTATGTGCCTGTGCTACTCCTCATCTAGGGCAGTGATGGCGAACCTTTTAGAGACCAAGTGCCCAAACTGCAACCCAAAACCCACTTATTTATCGCAAAGTGCCAACACTGCAATAAAACCTGAATACTGAGGGTTTAGTTTAGAAAAAAACAACTCACAGCCAGTCCTAGCAAATATATATATATATCCTTGACAGTGCACTGACTGGCCATGCGAAGGTTTGGACGAGTTGCGGCTAATGACGCACAGCTTGTGACATCATCCCCTGGTGCTGCTACTCCTTTCCAAGCATGCGCATGGCCCCTATGTGCGCAGTTGTCCGATGCTCAGCTGCTGGGGCGATGCTGGGGTGACTTGGCTCGTATGCCCAGTGCAGCACACGTGCCATAGGTTCACCACCACTGATCTATGGAGATGAATGCAAAAGCTTGTGTCCACATGTAAAGCTGGACTGGGGCAAGAGCGCTTTGGTGTAATTTCACCAGTATCAAGATAGCCTGGGCCAATTCCTCAGCTGAAGTTGCTGCCCTATATTTATGAGAAGCATAATTTAACAATATCTGCCATGACTCTGGGAATACTATCAGACTTAACTGGAAAGAGAATATGGCATTAGATTTTTTGCATTTTTGGGTTCTTTCATCTGAAACTTCCATTGTAAGAATTGCTGCAGGCTGTCGTTTTTGTCTGCCATCCAGTGCACATTGGCAAGAGTGTTGTGTACTAGACTTTGTGTCTGGTCATAGAAGGAAAAAAAAGGGCTGCTGAGCCAGACTGTTTTGTTATTCCTTTAAAATTAAAAGCATATGAAACAGATGCGGCTTAATAAGTTTTTTTTATAAATAACATCAACTTAAATAACTTAAAACAATAAAGTTCAACTATAACTTAAAATAAAGTTTAATGCTGTAACAACAGAAAAAGCATGAATAACGGTGAAAAAAGTTAGAAGCCATATGCCCTAACAGGAATTATATAAAAAGATAGGTTATGTTACATAAAAACCCATATGATGTTGTCTGAATTTTTACTTCGTCGTTATATAAAAGAATATTTTGAGGAAAGTGAGATGAAGTACATTTCCCTTATTAATATTATTTTATATACAGTATTTTGTAACCTCTTTCAGAGCAGCATCAGGCATTCTTACTAATACATATGACTACATTGCAGTGGTGCAACCTTCATTTTCCATACTAGCTTTATTGTCTGAAAACCACAGTAATCCATTTTCAAATTGTTGTAATACTTATACTTTTTTCCTGGGAATTATTTAATACTGCTCAGCCTCCACTATTAGTACAGACTTAATTATCTGAAGACTCATTCCAGCAGCCATCAAGTCCAACTTATCTTACATAACATTTTATCTGCTTTATTATTATTATAGCAGCCATGTTTTAATTAAGCAGATAGGTTTATTTTAAATAAAATATCATCAGATAATCAAGTCATGATTGAACTCATAGGGGTAATTTAACTTAAGAATCTGCAAAGCTATCTTATACTAACATAAGGATTGAACAACTCTTTACAATTTTTTACAACTTTTAGTTACTAAATCTGATGTAGTGTATATCTCCATTTTGTTTTTAAAGGCAGTCTTTTAAAAATAAACATAAATGCGCAAGTCCAGCTTGTTCAGTTTTTCAGTAGTATTCCAGCTTCTCTTCCATGTACGTTCAAACAGTCCCCTTTTCAAATGAAATTGTTTTGCTGGAACTGGTTCTTCATAGATAATATATATATGATTAGGATACTGCAAATGGAAGGAAATGGGAAGATATATCTTCTTTACTTGTTTTTTGGCCTCTCTTGGGGGCACCGTTCTGCTTCAATGCAATATACATCTCCTTCCCTTTGTGGGTCCAGTTTGCTGAAGCATATGTATTATAATGATTTTCTTGAATTAGTTCTATGAAGTTGCAGTCCTCATTACACACTTTCTGTATAAAAAAAGTGGGAAAAGAATGACAACTAATGATAAGTTGAACACAGAAGCACTTAGGTGGGATATGTAGCATATGATGAAAACTGCCCTTGAAATACAGTTTACCCAAATACTTTAAAAATGTGTTATCTTTGCAAAGCTATTAAATCTTTTAAAGTGAATAACTTATATTGATGCAAAGCAATAATTTGCACTGTGAAAAGTTTTGGACATGATTTGGTTGAAATCCTGGCTCAGATCAAGGAAAGTGCAAAATTTTCATTCAAATCATTCTGCTGGTTAACATACATTGTAATTTGCCTCACCCCAGAAAAAGGTTGCTGCAGGCTGTTCTACCATTCTGAACAGGGGAAGGTGAAGGAGAAGACTTCATGCAACAAGGAGATGGTACTAGCTGAAAAACATAGCATACTTCATAAGGATTCTCATGTGCTCCAAGCTTGTCCGTTGCGAATCTTAGTCAAGGATCAAGCTAGGATGTGGGTGACATAATTATTAGATCAGAGGGAAAGCCACAAATGAATAGGCAGATACTGTAGATCGGGTCAGGGTGGGGAAAGTACAAACAAGGAATCTGGGCCTAGCTAAAGAACTGTCTTCTGCCCTGCCGGTGCTTCCTTTTATCTGGCTTCTGGAACGGTTGAAACAAAGCAAAAAGGCCGAGCTGTCCTTAGGTGATGTTGCATTCCAAGATAGGACAGAGCTGAAAGGCTGTTCCCAGCCATTTGCAAAAGCAGTAGCATTAAGCGATCCTTCATCTGCCACTGTAGACTTTAGAGCCATTGTATAAAATGACATTGTTTCAAAGAAAACATACTTTTCAACATTAAATGCAAGCTGCTGGTAATACTTATGCCAGTACCTTTCCATAAAGTTTCCCCGACTTGTTCATGGCTAGAAAGTATTCACTTGCCACTCCTTTGATTGCCACTATTCCAACTGCCACTGTTCTTATTTCTAGAATACCTGTGGAGAATAAAAGAGAGATCTGTAGTCCATGCATTTGCTTTTGACAAAGCATCACAAGGCTATTTACCCTAATAATGTTACTTTATTATTTTCTTGAATGGATGATAAATCGACAAGCAGGAATTTAGAAATACCAAATCTGTTTAATACAACTGCATACAGTTAGTATTTTTAATATCCATTTTAAAAACCAGAGTTATTCTATGATGTAAGTAAGCCCCATTCAAGTGTGGGGTGAAAAAAGAACTGCAGCGTTACTTGAGTTTCATACGTACATAAATTGTACTAATATCCTCCATATATGTCTAGTAGAAGTGCTTAATAAATGTATATATGCTATAATAACCATTCTAAATCACATGTTTGGAAGGTAGTACATTCCTTGAGCAGAACTTGACTAAGTATACAGCTTTATTACAGGCTGGAGGAGTTGTTTTTCCATTTCTACCCCCCAAAGTCTTAAAGCATTTTAAAAAAAATATATATATATAGTGCCATCTCCATGCAAGATCACAAACCTTAGAACTTGTAAATGATAGAAAACAGACCATGGAAGATAAACTATCTGCCTGACCCTTATGGCTGTTGAAAACTGATAGGCACTGTGTCATATAAAGAGAAACAAATTGAATTTACTGTTGGAACTTTTTCAGTGAGATGTTTAAGCTGTATAATTAGATGCTCTTCTTGCTTTCATTTTTATTCTCTGAGTTGGTTCAGAATACTTCATCTATTAAGGAAATCTACATTTGAGAAATTAATTTCTGCACATGCTGCAGATCACTTTCTAGATTGAGTTTTTGTGCACAAAAATACAGGCTTACGACAGCATGGAGGTTTCCATCTGTTTTCTAGAAGTGCACGTAAAGTGTCTTTTTCTGGATTCAGACCGTAAGTGTTTCCAAACAGGAGGCACCTAATCTTACCCAATTGTTGCTCTTCTTCTGTAGGTACATGAAGAATAGCAAATGATGGTATAGTGTGTGTTTGTGTGCATGCATGTTCCATCTACCATGGAGGTGGCAAAGAAGCAATCTAGCTGAGCACACCATTTTGTCTCATCTTCCCCTCCAACATTTATCAAACCCATCTTTAAGTATTGCTATTTGACTTCACATTTGACAAATTTTATAGTTACACTTCACTTGATCATTCCTTCATAGCCTTGGGTCACACTTGAACACATTTCACCTGGAAATTCATGTCGTCCTATTTGTTATCTGATTACAGGTTGTCCCTGCTTTTATGACAGCCCCTCCCACATAATGGGAGGGTTTGGAAGATAAACTGCTAAGCAAAGGCAAATGGGGGGAGTGGCAGGCCTATGGGAGGCTGATAGGCAATATTTTCTTCTCCCCTGAGTGTTTTCCCAGGGACAGAGCTGTCGGGAGTATTTGGAAAACTGGAGAACTTACTAATGAACAGATGTGCATATAAATAGGTTAGCTAGTCTGTCAACGGAAACATCAGAGTGGATCACTTATTTATATATCTATTTCAAAATAGATAGCCAAGCATCCTGTTCCACATACCAGGTTAGGTCCCATGTGTTACCTAGCCAAGGATTCAGTCTAGGTTCTGTCCCCTGTTGGCTTGTTTGCCCTTTAGCTAGGAGTATACTGTAAATAGGAGTACAGGAATGTCCATGCCTTTGGACCTTTTTCAACCATATCACATGCATGCTATGTGACAAAACAATATGGTATTTGTGTGGATGGTCATCTTTTAAAAGAAAAAAAGTGAAAGCCACTTCAGTTCTTCACAGAGTTAATCACTGAAGTTCTTCACTGGTTGTGGGGAGGGTTTTGCATTAATGTTGATGGGAAGGAAGTGAACCATACCAGCTCCTGGGCCAGCACAGTGCCCCATCACATTCTACAGTGTGTCACAGGCACAGAATGCATCCTGGCTCGCCTTCTTTTTGCCTCGGCCAATATAGCAGCAGTAAGGGCTGTTGATATTCCTGCAAGGAATGGAAAGGCTGAAATCTGCTATTAACCTTAGGGTCACAGCCTAGGTGCACTTTAAAATCCTGGCCTGGATTGCCACCCAGTTACCATTCAGATAAATGCTGAAAAACACAGGGTTAATATTCAGTGCTGTGTTAGATGTTGAGTGCTGGGTTAAGGTTTTCTAAAACATGCATATATAGTCACCTTGATCACTTACTCATTTTCAAGATGTTTTTAATTTCTAACTAAAATGTGCCTGTACATGTGGCCTTAATTTCAATATCTTGAGAAAAATCTAAACATAGCAAAATATATTATGCATAAGTATCTTTGGAGATCATAAATTGCCTCTCTGACAATTTATTACAGCCATAATATGATATCATTGTTTTTTTAATTTAAAACTCCCATACAGTTGAATTGGAAGAGGCCATCAGGCCTTTGGGTCCAGCCTGCTGTTCAGTGCAGGACTCCAAGTTAAACCATCTCTCTAAAGTGGCTGTCTAGTTGCATCTTGAATACCTCTAATGTGGGAGAGCCCACAACCTCTCCAAGTCATCGGTCCATTGTTGTACTGTTCTAACAGTCAGGAAATATTCCCCAATACCTAACTGGAATCTTGCTTCCTGTGACTTGAGCCCATTATTCCATGTCCCGCACACAGGGATGCTCAGGAAGGGATTCTCTCCTTCCTCTTTGTGACAACCTTTCAAGTACTTGAACAGTACTATTGTCCATTCAGTCTTCTTTTTTCAAGGCTGAACATGCCCAGTGCTTTCAGTCTCTCCTCTTAGGGCTTTGTTTTTAGTCCTTGGGATTATCCCTGTTGCCCTCCTCTAAACCCTTCCCAGCTTGTCTGCAACTTTCTTAAACTACCTTACCCATAACTGGTCACAGTATTCCAGATGAGGCCTAACCAGTGCTGAATAAAGGGGAAACTTCATGGGGTTTGGAAATGATACTTCTATCAGTGCAGCCCAAAATAGCATTTTCCCTTTTTACAGCCACATCACATTGTTGACTCACATTCAGCTTCCAGTCTCCAACAATTCCAAGATCTTTCTCACTTGCAATATTATTGAGCTGAGGATTCCCCATTTTGTAATGATGCATTTGGTTTCTTCTTCCTAGCTGCAGAACTTGGCATTTGTCCCTATTGAATTTCATTCTGTTGTATTCAGCCCAGTGCTCCATCCTATCAGAATCACCTTAAATCTTGTATCTTTTCCCCCAGGCATTAGCTAACCCACCCAGTTTTGTATTGTTTGAAAATCTGATAACCGTTCCCTGTACGCCGTCATCCAATCATTAATAAAAATGTTGTAGAGCACTGGGCCCAGGACCAAACCCTGCAGTACCCCCGCTGGTTACTTCTCTCCAGTTTGAGAAGGTGCCATTGATGAGCACTCTTTGAGTCTGATTCTGTAGCCAACTGTGGATCCACATGACCATTGTTCCATGTATCCTACTTTTAGCTAGTTTGCTAATCAGGATATCATGGGGCACTTTGTCAAAAGCTTTGCTGATGTCAAGATACATTATGTTCATAGCACTCCCACAGTCCATCAGGGAGGTTTCCCAATCAAAAATGAAATCAGATTAATCTGGCAGTTTGTGTTCTTGAAAAATTCATGTTGGATTCTGGTAATCTTGCCTTGTTTTCAAGGTGTGTGCAGATAGACTGTTTTATAGCCTGCTCCAAAATTTTCCCAGGGGTGGATGTCAGACAGAGTGGTCTGTAGCTATCATTTCCCCATCGACACTGAATAGCTGAAACTGCATTTCTTTCCTCTGTTTTTTACTTTCAACTACCTGAAGAAGGCTCTTTTGTTTCTTCTAGCATCCTTCACTAACCTCAGTGCATTCCTGACTGTAGTCTTCCTGACACTACCCCTGCAATTCCATGTTACCAGCTTGTATTCTTCCTTTGTAGCCTGGGCTTCCTTTCGCTTTGTATATGTGCCCTTTTTTGTTTTAGGTCATCTCTAAGCTTTTTATGAAGTCATATGGGCTAATTCTGTTGTCTTCTACCCCTGTTCCTTGTTGGAATTCAGAATGCAGGTTCCATGTGCACTTGAATTGCTTATCACCATCACCATCTTATTGTAAGCTTAACACTAATTGCAGAATCATTTGCAATGTCAGGGCTAACTTAAATACATTTAGCATAATAGCACTATAACTGTAACTGTTATTTCAGTATATGCATTCAGCATTGCTTTTCAAATGCCTACAGGACTATGTATGTGTGTATAGTTACGTGCTCTGGAATTAAGCTGTGAGGAGGACATATTTGCTGAAGTCACCACATTAATTGGAGGGTTAATATAAAATGGAATTGCAAGGAACTCCTAAAGGACCTCTCATTAAAATGGCAAATGTAAAGCGGTGCACATTGGTCAAACATCCCATCTTTAGAAGCCAATTGGCTCCAGCTGGGAGACTGACTAGCTGACAACATGTTTGTCAGCAGAGCTTTCATATATGTGGGCTAACAGGCAGAGCACTGAAACCACAAAGGGCGGGGGCAGGGACCACTGCCAGGTTGATATGTGTGCCTTTGGCATCTATTTACGGACCAGCTCCCTTTTATTCTTTTTTATTATTTTTATTTGTGGGCTGATTACTGGCAACTGTTTGAAAAGAATGCTGGATTAGATAGGCATTATGTCTGATGAAGCATGGTACCTCTTAGGGTCTTTAAATAGGTTGAGGACTGATGAGCCTATAGAAGGTGTATCCACCTGCACACATCCTATTGGACCCATGAAGTATAAGTGCCCACACACACTAACCTTGGCAGTGGGAAGTCAGAAAGGGTCACTCCCATTTATAGTTTTTTATGGGAAAATCTGTTTCCTATAAAGAGGCAATACTGAAGACATGCTGAAGACATAATGTCTGTTTGTTTACCAATAAACAAGTGGAGCATATTGGAAAGAAAAAGAATCATGATGCAGCTCCACAATCACTAATTCTGCATAACATTCCTAGAGAGTAACAGTGTGTGCCCCACTGCAGCATTGTATAATTACACTGTAAGCTCTTTGCCTTTCTTTCTGCTCTTTTCAAACGACTTCTTTTCCTTTCCACATACATTGAACACTGATCAGTCTTTGGTCTGTAAGTAGAAAAGCAAAACAAAGCTCAGCCATGAGCTCCATTCCAAATCATTAGCAAGCAATCTGCTTAATAAAATGTAGCAACTCATGACCTGCTAGGCTGATCATATGACCTAATTTAAAGATTGTATTTATTTCTATTTGAGGGTGTCTTCCTTTTGAAGGTTGTTCAGCCCAAGTCTGGTTTCAAGATAAACATTAAAAGGGAAAGCAGGGGCCTTGAGGTTCTCCTGCAATGGACAGCCAGTTGATCAAACACACAAGTCCCCTGGTCAGACTCTTCTGCATTATGGCACGATATATTCCAAAACCAGAGGTGGTGTGCACCTGTACACCAACAGTGTGATATAGAGCCTGGACAGGAGGATGCTTTTGCACTCATGTCCTGCTGTGGGATTCCTGTGGTCAGCAGGTCAGAAGCTATGTGAACAGAATGCTGAACACAATGCTTGGTCTGATCCAGCAGGTGACTCCTCTTATGTTCACCTTTAATGACAGTGATTTTTTCAAAATGTACAGCTATACATATATTAGCAAATGCAAATTTATTTCCCCCCCTTTTGATAAAGGGTTTCTTCTTTTTTGATGATGCACAAGTGGCCACCTTACATTACATATCAGGATAGTAGCATTCTTGTTGCCGTATAACAGGCATTTCCCAAAATGTGCTCAGTGACTCTGTTCACAGATAACAACAGCAAATTGTAGATTGATTAAATATCCCATGTTATGCTGGGGTTGTGCATTGTCACCATTTTTATATATGTGTGATGTCCCATCGGGCTGACTCTAGGTCGCT
This sequence comes from Varanus komodoensis, assembly GCF_004798865.1. Classification (NCBI taxonomy): domain Eukaryota; kingdom Metazoa; phylum Chordata; class Lepidosauria; order Squamata; family Varanidae; genus Varanus; species Varanus komodoensis. The sequence continues at coordinate 7,387,318 of NW_025335817.1, read as the reverse complement.
CCATAATGTCCTAACACAGACAGTATTTTATTTTTTTATTTATTTAAAACTTTTATACACAGTCTGCTACCAAGGTCTTGGGACAGTCTTACAATAAAACAGAGTGAAGCATAGCATTTAAATAAGCTTTCTATACAATAAAACCCCACTTTAAAATCACAATCAAACCTTAAAATACTGGGAAAGTAAAAAGGTTTTGAGCTGGCTCTGGATAGAATAAAGTGTCAGTGCCAGGTGAACCTTTCTGGGGAGCATATTCCATAATCAGGACACCACCTCAGAGAAGGCCCTTTTCTGGGTAGCCACCCTCCTAATCTCCTTCAAGGAGGGCTCCCGAAGAAGGCCCTCCAACCGAATCTTAACGGGCAGGCAGGCACATAGGGAAGAAGACGCTCATTCAGATATCCAGGCCCTAAGCCGTTTAGGGCTTATAGATTAATTGTGGGTAAAACAACCCAAAGGTAACCTAACTGTAAGCTAACTTTGGGTTATTTAACCCATAGTGTCCAGGTTCGCAAAGTTGCCTTTCAGAATTGTGGCAGCACACAGTCCTGGCAAACAGTGGATTAATTAACCTAAGAATTGTCTCTGTTGCATGCAGAGCGGGTCTCTGTGTCTCTGGGTCTTTTAAAAGCTTAAAACTCTGTCACACACTAGTCCTCCAAATAACTTTTCAGAAGAAAACTTCCTTTTCCTCATAACAATTTTATTACTGATCTGCCCACCATCACGCTACTGAATAAGTACTGAGAATGGTCTGAACTGAAGGCAAATTATATGGCTCAGCTACTGAAGCTATGGCAGTTTGTATTGGGAGCTGATTTCCCCCTTAATCGTTTCAAGCTTCTAAAATAACAAACGGTCTCTTTGCAAAATAGCTCTTTATTGCCAATTCACAACTAGCAAGCTACAGCCACTGGAAGGCTAGTCTCTAAGCATAAACAAAATGATTTGTTGAACCCAAACGAGAAGCTACTTCCAAAACCACTCCTTTTCAGTAAGGAGCATGAGTCCCTCTGGAGAAGAGCTGATCTTTGAGATCTAGGTAGAGCTTCTAACCAAGTAGCTTTTCTACCATATGCCACATCATGGGCTCAAGGGCTGGACAAGGTAAGGTCTCGTCCTCCCATCCCTTTGTACCCTCCCTTCTCTTCCATATCCTGACCTCATGGTCTGTCTGGGTACCTGGAGGCAATGGCCTCGAGACAACCCCACCCTCCTCTGCCCTCACGATTCCCACACTCCCCATTTCCCAGCTGTCACCATCTTTATCCAAAGAGTTAGTGCAACTCTGATCCTGCGAAGCAAGCTAAAAATAACTGCCTTGTTCATTTCTAGCAGTTCGGTTTGAAGTAGTTCTGATTCTGATTTAATATCATTCAAGATTGCCATGTTAATAAAGTAGACTAGCAATCAATACTTTTCTTGCAAAACCTACCATCTCTTTAGCGATAGTGATCTGTACTGTCTCTTAGAGCCAACAAGAGGCATGTTCCATAGTGAAATTATGACATAAGAAACTCAGACAGAAACCATTCAAAAACAGCATGTCTGTTCTATTGCTATGTAAATAACATGACCCCAGAAACAGAACTGGAAACACAAAAGACAACTTTCATGAAGAAAATCCCAAACAGTACAGCAAGGTTGCCCTGACAGTAGTGTCAAATGTAGCTCAAAATGACCTGCAGCACAGAAATACTCTGCTTTACCTGTTAGAATTTTTGTACTCTTGCACTGCATTTGTCATGTCAGTTCTTTTCAGAAAGAAGAGAAGCTACTTGTTGGCTTCAATCCATTCCTCCAGTGTAGGAAAGGCAAAGATGACTTTACTCAAGAAACAAAATGTACAAGACTAAGCCTAATTTATGAAATCATTAGTACTTCAGAGTGACTGGAAATATACCGCATTCACAAACAAATATCTTGCTTTAGAAGTGGGATGAAACAATTGTCTTCCTGGTTTAGAACATTTATTTTGGGGGATTATTCCCTTTCCAGCTGAACTAGCATGATCACTGGAAAATTTGAATGGCATGTCCTAAGTATTCCACTGTTAAGCTTTTTGATGCAACTTTTCCTATAGTCATGCAAAAGCATATTTTGGATTGTTGGGAATTAAACTTGCCCAAAATCACCTTCAGAGTTGATGGGCACACGAAGCTGCCTCCTAATGAATCAGATCATCGGTTCACCCAGCTAAGCTGGATGTGACAGTTTTGCATCTTGGCCTTTCTCATTTTTAGGATTCCCAGGGATTGAACCAGGAGGCGTCTGCATAGAAAGCATGTTCCATGCCACTGTGCTTATGGCCCTCCCTTTTCTGCAGCCCTTCATTTCTCAAGGAACAAATGGAAAGTTGAGTGCAGTTCTTCCTTAATGCATGTGATCATTAATAAATCATATGAGATATTTATGCATTGCCGTGGCAAGCATCAGTCTCAGTCTGGCCACAGATAAACCCATCTCCAAGAAGATGCTTTATTTTGAGGCAAAGACTGAGGTGCCCCAACGGCATCAGGGGATGACATCTCTGATGCAGTAACCTCGATGAGGCTCACATGTGTAAGACACATCCTTAAACCATGGCTCCTTCCCAGCGTTTCGCATGTTCTTTGGAAGTGACAACACAATATCAACACTTTACCACAGGCAATTAGTCATTGCAGCACTGTCGCCGAGTGCCTCCAAATGGAATTTGACAGATTTTTTTCATGGTGTAACAATAAAATTGTAAACTACAGAAATACACTTTGCAGAGGCTACACTTCGGTTTTCAGTGACTGTTTTAAATTTAAATTTTCATCACATTGCGTTTGGCAAGGATAGTTTCCTCTGCTACAGAACTTCTCCCTTCAGCACAGGGATGTCCCATATTGGACCTTGTCATTCCTAAATTTGTACACCCATAAGTCTGCTTGCAACAAGAAAGTAACATCCTTGCAGCACTGAAGTAATGTCTTTGGCTGAGTGAACAATGAACCCAAACTTTTGAGCACCATCTTCCATTAACTATGCCTGCTTGGAATTGTGGGGGCTGTGGTCCCACACATCCAGAAGGCTGCGCTCTATCCACTCTTTCAGTGATACCACCTAATAGAGGATTGCTTCTTCGATACATCATGAGATACTTCTAATAGCTGCATATGATTCAGCCATCTTTGCATTTAGTCTCTATTCGTATTTGATATGGTTATTTAATCTGAAATTCAAAATCTGATCTTCAAGAAGCAGGAAAGAAATCCATTTCTATCAGTTTACAAACTTGCAGTGGTACAAATAAGAGTTCTTACAGGAAGGTGGAGTTCATGTGTACACAGCTTGAAAAGCAAACAGTTGTAGTTATTCTTTCTCTGAATTGTAGTATGTGAATTTTGAAACTAGGAAAGGGGACAGGAAAAACTTGGATGAGCTGCAGCTAACTTGTGTTTCTAATTAATGGGGATTGAGAATGCTTTTTTTTTCTTTTAGTTCATATGACCTTTAAAGATGAAGCAAGGTCAAGTCAAATCTCTATGTATTCTTTATCCGACCCTACTTAAGTGTAGTTGATGCTGTTTGCTTGTTTGAGAATTTTGAAATGTGAATTGCAATCACAAAAGCATACAAAAGGTCGATGTTTTATGTAAAAATAACTTCTGATTGCCTTTATTAACGTTACCGGATGCATACCATAATGATGGACCAGACTTAAGTGGAAGAGTTTCTAGAAGCAGTATTATTTATTTTCCATATATTTTTGGATATATACCAGCTTCCCACAGGATTCTTCAAGCAAGAGTTTTGCCTGCCCAAACTCTTCAGCAAATGGTGCAAACATGCTGCCTCTGATAACAGAAGTCAAAGCAAGCCAGCAAAGCTAGTAGGCATTGATAGCCTCCTCCACCTCCATGAATGCATTTGGTTCCCTTTTAAAGCCATACAAAAGTGACACAAACTAGTCCACACACCCATATCGTGCCAATTGTATACCATCTGCACTAACTACCAGTTGAGGTTCAGGCCCAATTCAAAGTGCTTGATTTAGCATATACAGCCCTAAACGGCTTGGGAGCAGGATACCTGAAGGACTGCTTTCTCCCATTTGTACCTACCCATCCATATAGATCTGAGTCAGAGGCCCTTCTTAAAGAACCATCTTTCGAAAAGTTGAGGAGGATGGCAAGTAGAAGGAGGGCCTTTTTGGTGGTTGTGCCACACCTCTGGAATAGGCACCCCAAAGAAGTTTTTCTTGGTGTGTTCATTACTAGCATTTCAGCACCAGGAGAAAACTGTTCTAATTTCCAGGAATTTTAATTGTTTTTTAATTGGTGTGTGTGTGTCTGTGTGTGTTTGTGAATTTCAAATCAATGATTTTAAGCTACCTTGTCCATGTTGTAGCATTGTATTATTTTATGGAATTATTTGCAGGACACCAAGTTACACCGTCCCACTCAGATGGCTGTCCAGGTCCTTTTGCAATGTCTCTCTAGGCAGCTGGTCCCACTGTCCTATTGCTCTAGTGTCTCTTTTTCAACATCATGCATGCTGTTCAGGCCTATCCTGTTCCCCCCTCTCCACTAATTGCATTTTTTCCAAGCTAAGCAATCGCAGTTTTTGTAGCTGCTCCTCATAGAATGGAGTTGCTTCAACCTCCAGATCATTTTATTTGCCCTTCTGTGCACTTGTTCCAATCCAATACTGTCCTTTCCAAGGCAAGGTAACCAGAATTGTATGCAGTATTATAAGTGCAGTTGCAGCACTGATTTATGATCCTAGTTTTATTTTCAATTTATTTCCCGTGGTCATCATATTAAAATTAGAAATAAATGTACAACTGATAATTCATGTTCATGCTGATCTTTCTGCAAATGCACACATGAAAGTGTTTATTTCAAAACAGTGAATTTCTTTTTTTCTTTTCTTACTCTTGCATTATTTTCACTTTCATATCTCTATAGGATCAACTAAGATTAAAGCATAATAATCTGCAAATACAACTTTTGCAGATAACAGTTCTCTGACTGGTTTCAGCCTGCCTGAGAGTCATGGTGCACTGGCTGGTCACCTCTGACCACCATGCAGGGAGTGCACTAGCACTGTGTAGAACTTTAGTGCTCACAGGCCCATGCTGTATTGCATAAGGCCGCTGGCAGGAGGACATTTGGCTGCTTAAAATCGTGAGCGGCGTGAAGAGAGGTTCAGGGTGGAGGGGAAACTCAAACCACCACCAGCTGTTCTGCAGGCAGAAGGCTATCTTTGCATGTAGCCTATTAGCCTTAGAAATGCAACAAGAAAGTTAAGGTAGATAAAATTACAAAGCACAATTTTAAGAAAATTTTTGCAACTATTGTAAAGAATAAGCCACTTCGGCAGTTTACCAAGCCACCTGTTGCATAGCACTAACGCTGATTGGCGTTAAATATACTATATTAATAACATTCCATTTTTTCTCTTTTTGAATTAAGAGATAGTTATTAATAACAGCTATCAAATAATTGTTTGAGAAACAAAAACAAGGTACGTTCCAAATGAATTTTTTAAAATGCCAAGAATGCCAACATTATCATTTACTTCCCTGCTGAGATGAAAAACTGTTCATTTGACAAATTTTTGTTAACTGATTGTTCTGGCTACATTAGCAAGTCATTAGTGTTCTGTAGAAAAAAGTGTTTAATGCATTCTTAAATGAGATTAAAAATATGAACCACTTTAGGAGCTACCGTCCATATTATTTGGGAATATACACATGAAGTTAATTGTGCATACAACTTGCTGCATGACAACCCTGTGAACTGTGCAGGAATGCATGAGAATGCCTGATGATGATGATGATGATGATGATGATGATGATGATGATATCATCACCTGAATGACCTATTTGCATACAATGTTTTTGCATGTATGCACCCAGATAAATCAATCAGGGGATCACTGTATGGATGATTTGTTGTTGTTGTTACTATAACAGCGAGCTCCATAAAGTCCTTTGATTCCATTTGCATGATAGTCTACAAATTAAACCTTTAGACATTTATGCTGATATGTACCTTTTACTTCAGGGCATTGACAGTCAATCAGACACTTCCAAAGAAGTAGTTTAGGACACAATATGATGCTGTCAATATACATTTCCTACGCAGGTACCATTTCTGTGAAAAATTATCTGCAATTGACACACAGATCACTTCAAATGCCACACATCTGTTTCTAAACAGGTATTTTCTCTGTCCTCTCTTACAGAGGTCAGCCTCAAGGGCTGTGCAAGGACTGGCCTCTATTTTGAAGGCATTCCTCAACTGAAGGGCTGTTATCTGCTTTTAAAGCTCCTTGGGAATTTGTCAAAGGATGTGATATAAATTCCTTAAACATTAAGTTTTATAGATGGAGAGCTGAGTGAGAGCAGCTAATTTAATGAGTAGAGAAGGAGCAAAACTTGAACTGAGGAATCTTGCTTCTCAGTTCAGTCTCTCAGTTTTGAACATCTTCAATGTTTCAGCAAATAACTCCTGCATTACTTTTCCAGTTTTTTGCTTTTTTCCATATGATGTCTGTTCAGATGAAACAGATTAATCACAAATCCAGAGTACGTCACCAATGCATACAGTTATGACCACTGTAACATTTGGCAGCAGAGTTTAGTATCCTCAGCACTGTATGGAGCACATAAATTGTAAGGGAGGGGGCCACAGCTCAGTGGCAAAGCATCTCCTTTGCATATAGAAAATCCCAGGTACAATGCCTTGGCTAGAAAACTGCCTGCTTAAATTCAGGAAGGCCACTGCCAGTTAGTGTTGACAGTGCTGGGCTAGATGAAGCAGGATTTTAAAGTCTGTTTTGAATTATGCATTGTATTTTAAATCTTTGTACTGCTGCTAGGTTTTATTCTAGCACTCATTTTATTTTACACTATAGTTTTAACCACTTAAATTTTTATTCTGTATTTAATACTGTTTTGTTTTGTTCTAAACTGATGTCCACCACTCAGAGAGCTTTGGCTGTTGGGCGGTATAGATATGTAATACATAAGTGCCAAAACGTAAAGATTAAATATGGGTCAAATGTGGATTATTGTTCAACCATGGGTGGTTGTTGAAATGTGGCTTTCGTGTTGTCAGAAACCAGCTGTGCTAACAAGCCATGGGTTATTCACCATAGGTTATTACCTCAACTGGTTTCAGACAGCATGATAATCCATGTTTCAGCAACAGATCCTTGTACCACAACCCATACTCAACCCTTAAGTGTGGGTTATTGTGTTATCTGAACCCAGTCAGTATAGGCAGCTTCTGATGTGTCCAAATGACCTGGACACTATCCAGATGGTTTCCTGAAGCTGCCGATCTTCAGGGGTGTTAGGCTGCAACCCCTGTACAATTCTACTCTAACACATTCAGAAGACCAAAGGTTCTTTAATCTATATTCACGAAGCAGGACAAAAGTGGAAAGAAAAGTTAATGTCAAATGAGAACTGAATAGAGAAAAGTCAGGCTGAAGTGGAGTAGTGGATAACAGAAAGTTAGATCTGTTCAAAGGAGGCTTTTCTGAAGAAGTGGAATATCTAGATAAGTATCTAAAAGAGGAGAAGAAAGATGTTTGATAGCAATTTTAGCCATTGGGAGCAGCATGAAAGTAGACTGATACCCACCAAAGGGAAACTGACAGGTGATTGCTGTTGATGAAGAAGAGGAGACATGAGGAAGGAAATAGTTGGGCAATCCAAGGATAGATCGTCTCCCAAATTGTGGAAGTTCAAAAAGGAAGAGTTTATTTGTTTGTTTATTTATTTAGGAGACTTCTATGCCGCCCCATTCGCCGAAGCCTCGGGGCGGCTCACAAACCATAAAGAAATAGAACAATAAAACTATATAAATTAACAATATAAATTAAGTTGCCCTGGCCAAAGAATAAAATGAATAAATAATATTAACAATTAAAATAACATTTGAATAAAAAGGGCTTCGCCTGGCGCCAAAAAACAAATAACGACGGCACCAGGCGAACCTCTCTGGGGAGTGCATTCCATAGATTGAGTTAAGAAGTAAAGGATGACATTAAGGTCCAGAAGACTGAGGCATGAGAAGATGTATTTAGATCTGACTCCACAAAGGCTATTGGAAGCCTTGGTGAAAATAGTTTTGGAGAAGTAAGTCAGTTTAAAAATTTAGAAGGGGCAAAATGGAAATTATACAATTGGAATACAACTTATAGGACTTGTAGTGACGACTTGCTCAATGCAGGAAATATGGAGTTAGACTTTGGAGCATTCCAAACAGATGTCTCTTCAGATTCCAGTTCAGGAATCCCAGTGAGGGAGGGAGGGAGGCATGGGTTGCCAAAATCAATGTAGATTACAACCTCAGCATACCCACAATCCATTCAATTCAATAAATCATTTTAAAAAGAAAGATAAGATTAGTCTGGCAGGATATGTTTCTGACAAATCCCAAAAGATCAGGAAGTATCATTGGAAAACAAAATAGGCACTCCAGATGCTCAAGTCAACACTACATTGTAGGTGCAAGTGGATATGCCCCCAAGTGATCCAGAGAGAGCAGAGCAAACAGAGAACAATGCTGTGAACATCCCATCCATCATAAAGTAATGCCACACAATTTAAAAAGTCCTGGGCAATTTATTAGAAGGATGATACCATTTGTTGAAAACTTAATACTGATCTTACCCAGGTAATAATCAAGAAGATACCGTATTACTAACTTTTATGAAATTATATTTTTTACACTATGGGTAAAGATAACCATCAGTTCACTAACCACTGGGAGGTAGGCATTAGAGAACAGCTGCTCCTTTCCAGAATGAAAAGCAGTATAAAACAGTCTATTAAATTACATGTAAATTAATGCCGAGAACATAAGCAGCAACTTCCTCCAGTCTGGCAGCACGTGTTTCCAGCTGTCAGGAGCTATCTGGCATTTCCTGAGTCCTTATATTTCCTAAACACTTTGATTTCACTGGCATAGTAATGGTGAGAGTTGACCACATGTAAAACTGAGACAAGACCAGTTTTCATCACCTTAAAACTAACAGGAAACCCACAAAGGTTCACTCTGACTCCAGTTTTCCTGCAAGCATTTTGTACATTTTCTTTGTCATACAGTGTTGATAAAAGGAAGCATGTTTTGTGAAGATAATATGTGCAGGAATGTATTGGGAAATAGATTAGACAAACTGCTGAAGATCTACTGAAAAGGGGTTTTATTCTCCAACTAGCAATCCTCAGAACAGAGCAGTCAACCCACCCTTGCTGGGTTTGGACTTCATGACAAGCTGTGCCCAGTGAGGGTGATTATGTAAATTGGGAAGCATGAGACTGGCAGACGTAGGGAGACTAATGCGAGTAATGGAAACAGCTGAATTGACCATGGACCTTCACTCTTGAGTCCACTTCCCAAGCAAAACAAAGATAAAAGCCCCTTTAACTGCAGTAGTTCATAGCCATCCCTGGTTCTCCTTGTCCCTCCCTTTCCTTCTGATGCACCTTTCCTATTGTAACTTAGACTTAGATTGAAACTCTGGGGTGGGGGGGGCGGTTCCCTTTTGCTTATGTTACTCTGTATCATCATCCCCTCAAGACACTGTGGTTTCCCAGCTGCACACACAAGTAGGGCCAAAGTACATTTATATTTTTTATTTATTTTATATTGCTAATTTTAATTTTATATTGTTATTTTTGTATTTTATTGTATTTTCTTGTGTTGTAAGCCGCCCCGAGGCTTCGGCAAGGGGTGGCATAGAAATGTTTTAATAAATACATAATAAATAAATAAATAAATAAACCATGTACTTGTCATTTTTGTCTGACATTTCCTTCCTTCCCTCCTTCCTTCCTTTCTTCCTATCTTTGCTTAGCCAACTCTCAAAGCTATAGCCTGGAGCAGATGACTGACATGGGGGCGAAGCATCTTCCTGACTCTTTATTCTACCTAAATAGAAACTAAAGGATTTGGTTAGCAATCAAACTACAAATAGTACCAAATAAGAATAATTTGATCTAGCTGTTAGTATTATCAGCACTTTTATTGGACAGTTGTGGGTGACTGCTCAGCCACTTGTTAGATGGTATCTTTGGCACCACTGGTTGATAACATGGTGCATTCCATTTTAGTGTTCTGCACGATTTTGGTAATCGTCTCAATTTGAAACATTTTTTCAAGAAAGGTGACATTTGGGTGCTTGTTAACATTCCTGGATAACCACTTACAGCATCCTTTATATTCCTGGGCTCATATGCAAGAACATTTTCTTTTCCTTTCTCTTTCTCTTGCCACAGTTTTCCTTCAAAATGAAACTGACTACATTAGACCTAATCAATATTTATTTATTTAAGTAAATATTTAAATAATCACATGAGCCTCGGGACGGCTTACATACAATAAATAAACATAATACAAATAGTACAATTTGTACTATTTGTACAATAGTTCAATACAATTTTCATTTCTAAGATGGGGCTAGCTACTTCTAGCCACTAGAAGCAGCAACTGTAGTTACTTTAGGAGAAAGTTACTTGAGCAAAATGCATTTCCTCAGAGGCGTCTTTCTTCCTAGATCCCACAGAATGGGGTGAGGAAGCAGTCTCTTTGAAAAGAGGGTGTACATATTACTTTTGAAAGGTGAGAAGTAGAACCTTGGAGCTCCTTCCATTCATTCAAAGCATTCATTTCAGAATACTGCTTGCTGACTAGTTACATTTTCAGTGCAATCCCATTTATATTTTCTTGGTATTGCGTCTCATTGTTCATAAACTTGTATTTGAGTAGGCTGCAAACACTGTGGGAGGCTATGGAATTTTTTTTTAAATTATAAGGTTATGTTCATTGTAAAACCATGTATGTAGAATATATTTCTTGATCAAAATTTGCCAAGAGTTATACTGCCATTAATCAGCTTCTGACATGTTTAAGTGGGAAAGAGAATTCTTGCCTGCTATATAAAAAATATTTGATACTGACTGCCTGTGCTAAAAAAAAAAAATTGTGGTTAAAATGCTCTTTTGAGTTTTCTCATGACAGAGTGAGTCTTTGTATGTTTTTCAGTTGACGTAAATGGCAGGTATTATATTTTATCATTTTTCATTGTACGGTCATAATTTTTCAAATTTATATTCTAAGATTCATATGTAGATTTCACATGCAACATTCCAGAATTCTTTCTCCATAAAAGTTCTGATCCATTAATTTAAATTCTCTGACTTGAAGTTCAAATGATGTGTTATCTGTAGCTGTGCACTTTTGTTTTCTGTGCTGTTAAAAAAAAGGTCAAAATCAGACAGGGCAGAGCAGAGGAAGGACAACATAGAGAGGCTGCATAACCCTGTCCTCCAGTGTTCTTGAGCTCAAAAATTACACTCCAAAGCACCTTGCTTCACTTCCAAAACAAGATATATGGCAGTTACATATCTTTCACCCTTCACTTAAACAGCAAAAAACAAGCTGATGGCATTAGACCATCGAACTGGGTGGGAGCAGTGAGCACAAAAGCACTGGTAAGTCTCGTAAGTGAAACATGCATGTAGGAGAATGCTTGTGCATGCTTATTCTGCAAAAGCCATGACAGAAAATGAATTTTTATTAACATTCACAAATTTCCCTTCCTCTATTATCAGTGAACCTGCATTTAGCACCCAAGACACATTCAGAATTGGGCCAGATGGGGAACAACTGCTTGTTCTTCTCCCTCATTACTCACTTTCTGGTGAAAAAGTGGTTTGGGGAGGGTGCTTTGGAGCTGGAAAATCTCCAGACTGATTTGGGACAGTGTGTATATAAGGCTCATGCCACCCCCAGGCAGCCATCCTGGCTTGGGGATGTTTCGTGTTGTAGGATTTATTTCATCAAAAGTGGCATGTTATACTACTGGGAGAAAGCAGCAGTGATTTGAAACAACTCTTGGTAAGAGTGAAAGAAGAAAAGTATAAAATGCAGGGCTGTAGCTGAATATTAAGAAACCAAAAATTGTGTCCAAAGAAGAATGACAGATCTTTACTGTTAATAATGAAAAAATAGAAATTTGGCTCAGTCTTCAGTTCTGCAGCCAAGAAATTTGAAGAAGACTGAGAAACTTGGACCGGTAGCAATGAAGGAACTAGAAAAGATTGTCAACTATAAAGATGTTTTACTGGAGACCAAGGTCAAGATCATCACAATGTATGGGTGTGAAAGCAGGACAGTGAATAAAAAAGCTGATAAGAAAATGTGTTTGAAGGATGGTGCTGGAGGAATGTTTTGCAAATACCCTGAACTGACAGAAGGCAGAAGGCAGAAGACGAAAGAGAGGACCAAATATGAGATGAGTCTAATACATAAAGGAAGGCACAGTCCTGAACTTGGAGAAGCTGAATGGAATTGTCATGGACAGGATGTTTTGGGTGGCTTTCACTCATAGGGTCTCCGTAAGTTAGAGATGACTTGATGGCAGATAGGATCGTGCTCTCAGTGATTGCGCCCATGTTATTGCACTGCTTGTAAGTTGGTTAAGACATTTTGGTTGGTTAAGACATTCTGAATTTAAGATAAAGTCAGTAATGTCAGCAACTGATTCCATATAGAAACAAGTTTCTATAGAAATATATATTGTCATCACCCTTGGAACATCATGTATGAAGGCCTTGAATTTTATAAGAATGAATTTTGCAATATGGATAGATGCTGCAGGGAGCTGCAACCAGTCAGGAGCTTCCTTTGCCATGTATATGGACCACACATTTGTTAAATAGTTTAGGTGCTTGTATAGAATAGGTCTATTCAACCAGTGTCAGATCTGAAGCAACCTTGAGTGTCAAATTGGATTGGGTTAGGATAATCCTGTTTGAGTGACAGGTACTGTTTAGTTGTACATTCTCATTTTGCTGTATTTTTAAGGAATGAGATTCCAGTATGAGGACCTGCTGGCACATGTGCATTTAGTTCTGCCAATCTGAAGTTAATACTTCATGAATTGGATGAAGTGCACAGTCTCCCCCAAAACTTATGCCAGGATCAGTTTCCTTGTCTTTAAACTGCCACGAGACTCTTTGTTGTAAACCGTTTTTCACAGTAAGCATTTATGGAAGTGATTGAACTCACCCAACACAAACCTTTAAATTAATGTTGTTATGTGCCATCAAGTCGTCTCTGACTTACAACAGCCCTATGAATGAAAGCTCTCTAAAAGGTCCTGTCCATGACAGCCCAGCTCAGCTTTTGTAACCTCAAGGCTGGGGCTTCCATTGTGGAGTCAATCCATCTCATAGTTGGTCTTTTTTTTCTTCTTCTGCCTTTGACTTTCCTTAGCACGATTGTCTTCTCCAGAGAGCTTTGCCTTCTCATTGTGTGTCCAAAGTAGGATAGCCTCAGTTTTGTCATTTTTGCTTCTAGAGTAAACTCTGGCTTGATTTGATCTAAACCGAAGAAATGCTTGTGTTTCTGTCAGTCTCTTTCTGTCAAACTCTCATCCAGCACCATGTTTCAAATGCATAAACTTTCTTCATGTGTCAGCTTTCTTCACTGCTTTCACACCCATACATTGTTTGGGAATACAACAATATGGATGATCTTGGCTTTGGTCTCCAGTGAAATGTCCTTACACTTGAATTAATAATCATTCAATAATTAATGATTTAGTATAGATCCTCTGAAAATGAGGAAAGGGAGACTTTTCTGTTTTGTTTGATAAAGCCCATCCAGCCTGCGAATGCCAGAAGGAAACATAACAAACTTTCTGAAGAAAATAATATGGTGCTGCATATATAAGCTTGCATGAGTGAGCCATAAAAAAGTAGTTGCGGGGCTAGGGAAACAAGTTTCAAGTTTCTTTGGCTCTATCATTTATTCCTCCAGGATCATTTCTTTTTGTTTGGTATCTAATCACATTGCTTAGCAAAATACAGACAGAGGAAAGAAAGTAAACAACACTAATTGTTATAGCCTAGCAATTACAACATTTTCCTAACTAGAGTTTCCAAGTTTAGTCTTTCTTTCCAATTCACAGACAAATGGGTGCCTAAGGGCACAATTTCGTCGTAATAACCAAGAGGTGGAGGTTGTGGTGGCAGGGGCGGCCGGCTGCTTGGAAGAAGTATGCTGATCTCCTCATGCAGACTGCTCGAAATGCAAGATAGCATTAAAATTAACTTGCATATAGGAGCAAAGACTTTGGAGTGCTATATTCTTTCCCCTGTCATGTTCCACCAGACAGCTTTGGGAAGCTCTTAAGCAAGGCGTGGAGGTGATGGCTTTCCCTTCTTGTTTTTTTCCCAGCAGCTGGTAGTCAAGCAAAATGCTGCTTTGTTAGGTGGAGTTTCCACCTAGCTATTATGGTTAATAACCACTGATAACTTGATCCTTCATGAATCCACAGAGCAGCCTCAGCAGAGAGCACAAACATTTTGTTCAAGAATGCTGTGGAAAAGTTGAATGCAACAAATCTGACTAATAATCAGTATTTACGAAGCACCATGTCCAAAAAGCCCAGCAATAAAATACAGCATATTGGTCTGTGGAAATGCCCAAGTTGTATCATCTGTAATAGTCCAGTTTGCGCACATGAGTGGGTAGGGAAAGGGTTAGCCCAGAGGCTTTTGCGCATTATAATGAGCCAGTGCACTAGACACTCCATCCCTGGGTTGCTTAGCATGTTGTTTGTCCCTGCAGTTCTGACTGCTCTCTCCCCTAACAAGCCAGAGTTTGAAACCAGGGAAGGATTACAACCACAGGAGCTCAGAGTTTACAAAAATAGAAATAGTTGCTGTTGCATGCAAGTCAGGCCAGTGAATCTACATATCTTGGCAAAGAAAGTGCCTATAACATCCTTCCCCAACCTGGTGCCCTGCAGCTGCCTTAGACTACTTCTATCAGCTCTAGCCAGCATGGGGAGATTGAATTATGCCAACATTTTGAAATTGAGAACAACAGAAATGTTCCTGTTTTCATCTCTTATTTTCACATTGTTTGGGAAGTATTTAGCAGCTCTGGTGTGTTTCTGGTAGGAGCATATTCTACATTGATTCTAAGACTTTTTTATTTAACTCTATGAAGAAGTTATACTAGTAAAGTCTTGAATCTCTGCACATCACCCAGCTCAGTACTAGCATGTGGAATTCTTTATCACAGAAAAGCACATTTTTACCAAGTTTTCTTGGCTACTCAGACTTCTGAACTACCCCAATGATACAAAGAGACTGTGCATTTGCCCAAACCTCTCTTCACGGAGAAGGTTCAGGGTGAGAGAATGAACTGTATATTGACACAGCACTTTTTTTTTCTAATGGCCACCGCAGGAGCATATCAGGGCATGGTCGGCAGCTGTCTCCAGCTACCATATTTAGAATATATTTGAGTACTCAGCCTGTCCATTAATCCTGCTCTGTGATTACTGCACAGTATCCTCTAGAGTTCTCTCACCCTCCAGCAGCTGGGCTCAGCTGCTTCTGTGGTCCCTCAGCAGTGTTCTCACTCAGAATCATAATACATTAAACTCTCTATGCAGTAGTATTTTTCTTCCCAAATGAAAAACATAGATAAAAACATTAAATTAGAATTGTACATATTTGACTATTTTGTATGCAGCACACCCGCAGATGAAATTCTGTGCTCACTTACTTGGGGGAAAGCTTCACTGAACTTAATAGGACCTACTTCAAAGTAAATAAGTACATACAGTTAAAATGTTAGTGAAACCTGATCACTTATTGAGCAAGTATCTATGTCTCAGTGTATGAGAGTTCAAAGCCATTTTAAGCCCATTTAACTGGGCAAAAAGAATCCCTCGGACTTATACTTTGATAAAGAAATAAAGATTCTAACATCCTTTTGGCCACCCTTGGAAAAGCACTTTTCCCAGAATTCTTTGGGTTAGTTTAGATATACTGGAAATCTGTTGCCTTTTAATGCATATTTCACATGGTACCTGAATACCAATAGTGAGTGACAGCACTGGGAAGATTGTAGAGTTTGAAGAGCTGTATCTTTGTTTGGCTGTAGCAGCCTGGTTTGGTCCTATTTCTGAAACATAGGTTCCTCTAACATTTACTTTCTGAGGGGTCCTGTCTGACCTTGGTGATTCTCTTTATCCTACCACAGCCCCTCTCTCTGTATAAGCAACTCACCTTTGCATTTCCTTTCCTCTAGAGATGCCAAAAGGCAGCCAGCCATTGAATGGCTTTTGTAGTAAAGGTGCTGAAATGCTCTTATGCATTTTAATAGTAATTTTAATAATATGAGTATTTCATAGTAAGACTTAATCGCTTAGCCTAGTAATTACGCAAAACTCTGTTACAAGGTTTTCTTTTCTTTAAAGAGCTAAGTAAAAGGAAAAAAAAAACATTTCATTCACTAAATGGTAATGTAATATAAGGAAATTAAACAGTTTTAGGAAAATACATGCAAAAACAGGTTTTGTTTATAAAAACATTCATATTGCTATATCCCCAAATAATTGGAACAATTTTAGCCAAACATTTAGAGAACAATCCCATGAAAGAGGAACCACTAATTTTTAAGACCTGGTAGGCGGTGATCATATTGGAAGCTAGGAAGTCCTTCCATTTTTCTTTTCTTTTATTTCTGCTGGTTTGCCTGCCCGAACGTTTGTTTTAGTTGGAAGGAAAGTAGCTGCATCAGCATCAGGGCCCAAAGTCACCCAGTGGCCTTCCTGACTGAGCAGGGACTACAACCTGGATCTCTCAGATCCTCACAACACTGTAACCTGCATGCCTCTAGACTGCATACTTAATACTGTTCTATTGTCTATTTGACTTGCTCCTGATACATTAATAATTCAATATATTGTACATTGGCTGTCATTAATTCTACTAATTATGTGCCAGGATAGTTAATCTGGTAAGCAAGGAAAACTGTCAAGAGGGATGCTTCTTGCGTGAGGGCCCACGTAACTGGTTGACATGATTTCAGCATTTAAAGTAACTGTGATGTAGAACAAGTCTATCAATGGCTATTATTCAACTGCCTCTCAGTGCCAGTTGAAATGAATGCAAGGGAGTCACTGCACTTAGGTCCTACTTGTAGGCCTCCCACTGGGACATTTGCTTGGTTGCTATGGGACACAGAATGCCGGACCAGCTGGGTTTTGCCCTAACCCAGCACAGCTTTGCTTATGTTCCCAACTTATTGGCTTAATGGTTGATTTCAGTAGGTCTAAAATAAATACATAGAAATCAAGGGAAAATGTGTATTAATTTTAAACTTAAGAACCACTTAGAAAATGGTCTGGTGAATTTTATTCTCTCAAGTCAGGCAGCTAAACCAGTTGGGTTTCCTGAATCCCCATACAAGAATTTCATACAAGTGCATAAGAAGTTCACAATTATCAGCTTCTTTAAAAAACTTGAACTTCTCTGTTTATCTTAGGTATGAGAATATATACAGATACATTGATCAAGATCTGGCCATTTTCACTGCAGAAGTATCTACAAAATCTGGCCCTGCTGTTTAAATCTTCTGAGCTATATCTAGAAATGTTAAACAAATAATATTATATAACCACATTATCACCAAACAAGCTACTCTAAAATCCTAGACTTCTGCAAAAATTCTTGATGAAAAATTAAACGGATTGTTTCTTGACTGCTGAGGAAAATTGGTGCCATACTTAAAAAACTCACCTCTACCTGCAGAGCTTCTAACACCAATTTCACCTTCTTATGTTCCTCCCATTTGATCATGTAATATTCCAGCTTTCTTTAATAAATGGGGTGGCAATAACATTTTCAATTTCAATTCACATTCTTATTTATGCACAGATATATTTGCTTTGTGGGAATGTGCTTGCTGGCAACAGTATATTAGCACAAGTTTAGTAGGAAGAACTCATTTCACTTCCCAAGGTATCTTTTTATAGCATTAAAAATTAGTTAATTGCTATGAAAAAGTGACTATATGCTTATGTATACAGGGCATTGGTTGTGCAGTCATCATTCCTTACTCACAGTTGTTTAAAGGTTCCTCAGATGATGCTGTCACCCTCCCATGCTGTATCTATTTTCAGTTTTGTCACAGAATTGAGATCTGAGCTGTACAGTCTTTTCTTTCCTGCTGTTCCACTGCATAACTTCTAGGTGGCAGAGTGCTATAGCAGAATATCACAATTACACAAGAATGAATATACTGTCTTCTTGCACTTACAGAAATAATGCTTCCATTTCCTCACTCTAAGAAACCTGGGAAAATGCTCTTGAAAACAAGAAGCAAAACAGAAGGATCATGATGTCATCTAAAGAACTTGTACACAATTATAAGGTAGTACAATAAATGACTCAGGTAGAAAAGCTCATTTTTTCTAACGGTGAAAAACAGCACGATTTCCTCTTGAGTATTTGTACTATTTGCTGTAACAAAGTGCCACCTAGAAGTTATGTAGAAATGCAAGAAAGGAAATACCTTGTATGACACTGGTATTTCACGTCTGTGGCAAAAGCAAAAGCAGATGTGGCAGATTAACAGCCTTATGCAGAATAGCTGCATATATTATTCCAAAGTTAGCAGAGTGGGTGTGTGCAGGGGAACAAACCTACCAATAATTAAACATGTTGAGACATTGTCTTTCTGGCTTTTTTCCTAGGTATGCATCTAGAAATTGATGCCAATATCTTCTGGAGTTTTCTAGCAGTTAATTTAACAAAAGCAAAAACACCAAAGGTTTTTGAATAAATTTTAGTAAGGTGTTTATAATATAAAATTTGCTTTCTCTGCAGCCTGAGAAAGCAAACAACTGGGGGGTTTTGTAACTAAATTATGGGAAAACAGCTGGAGATGTTTTGTGGGAAAGAAAGCGTTATTCTATTAGGTACTATGCAGTGCCAGCTACCCATAATAAATCACCAAGAGTAGAGCTCAATTTAAATTTTATACTCAGCTTTTTGTTGCTGTTCTTTTGAAAACCATTATGAAGTAAGTGAAAGGGAGGAGGGATGAGAGCCCATGGGGGAACAGGTATGGGATGTGTGGGAGAGTGAGGCATGGAGAATGGGATAAGGTTAGTGTCCAAGAGAGGAGAATGTGAATTTTGGAGGAGAGGAGAGGAGAGGAGAGGGCAGGACACATTGGTTTAGAAGGGAGGGATTGGGGATGATCTTGTTACTAAGGGCACTTGTTGGATAGCCAAAAGAGTGAGCCGAGCCAGTTTTAGATTAGGATTACCTTGTGTGGAATTTAGATTGTCACGCTGTTGATCAGGCTTCATGCACACAGCCAAATTCTACTACTGAGAGCATTCAGGAGGGCCTGCACATACAGTTCTAGATCTGCCACTAGCATCTTCATTTAGCAGCATCAGCAGTGGCAGGACTGCAGCTGCAATTGCAAACATTCTCAGTTTCTTTGAATGAGATCAGACAGTACTAGGCTAGATGGAGTAGAGGCTGGACTCAGCATTAAGCAGCTTTGTATGTTCATGGAATGTCTTGTGTCACTATCATTGCTAGGATTATCCCATAGTTATGATGCAGTGAATTTCCAAATGGGAGGGATTTTTGGGGGAGGGGGAGGGGGGAAGCTACAGACACTGCAGACCCTTGGCTATGCAAAAGTAGACACAGTGGGGGCAAACCAAACAGACCATTGGCACCAGTTAGTGCAATGGAGCAAAATTCTGTCTGTGTCAAATCACAAGCCATGGATACCAATGCCTGAACAATTTGTATCCTGCACAAATGGTTGGTCTATAGTTAAAGCTTGTGTTTAGAAGTAGGAAGCACCTTGGCGGGTACTGAACACACCTGGCCATCCACATCACAAACGTTCCAAAGGATACACTGTTTTTCTTTGAATCAAAGCTTCTGTCAAAGGGCACAACTCAAGTTTCTTGAGCACTTGTGGCAGAAGCTGCAGGAGGATGGATTGAATTACTGCATCCTTTGGCTGCCCTGACCGCTACGTCTTCTGTGCCAGCACCACCCACATTTTTTATTCTGCTGTCTGCTTGTGAAACTAAGAGGAGAAGGGTGGTTTTGGATGCTGTCCACTGACAGAATTTTTGCATTCTTCGTCATGGTATATAGTGGTAAAGAAATGGATTTAATCCAAGATGCCAGTAATTCCCTACCTCTGAATCAGCTCTGTAAATTCTCTATATTAAAGATACCAGTGTTCTTGCTGATTTTTGCAAAGCCCTAGTTTGCGATTTACATATGAGACTTGCTACTGCTTGCCTGCAATACATAGAATGACCAACTGATCTCATGATAAGAAGTGACTGGGCTTCTTGGTAATTTTTTACATCAGGCCTCCACACTGTATTTATTTTTATGTGCATGATTTCTAGATCATCTTTCAACAAAAAATGTTCAGAAGGTAGTTTATAGAAAGTTAAAAATGCAAGCATAGAACACATATGAATAAAACAGTAATTTTAAAAACTACGTAAGAGCAACAAAAGGGGGGACCCTTCCAACTCATCCCCAAATTCCTACTGGAACCAAACAGGAAAGGGCTTCACCTGACTCCAAAGAATACATATGCATTTCTAACAGAGAACATGTAATAATTCTGGGACAGGAGGCAACCACAGGGACTGCCCTGCTTGTGACAATCCTACCTTCCTAGGGGTTGGAAACTGCAGTAAGGCTTTATTGGCAGATAATGCATCTTGGCTGGGAACATGTCATATGATAAAACATGTTAAACACATTACATGGATAGCCCCCTAGGAGATAGATAAACCCATTTCTTTTTTCTTTTTTTCTTCTGCATTACTGTCAAACCATCCCGAGACCTCAGTAACAGATGGTATTAAAAAGTTTTTAATAAATAAATGAATTTAGTATTGTAGTATTTGTTCACCCTCATCCTCTTGAATACAAATGTCCAAATAATATTCCAGAAAGCTCCTGGAATACAGCTTTCAGAAATACAGTGCTGGGTTATATACACTCCCAAAACTATGACTGATGATAAGAGGGCCCGCTGATCCATCATGTTTGCCAATGGGATGTGAGGAAAGTTGTATCCAAGAAAGGTTGTGCCACATATTCCTACCTCTCTGAAAGCCAGTTTCATGATAATCTGAAGTTTCAATGGAGAGGAAAATCTTTCAAGGCCTGGGAATGCAACCCTATTGAAGGATCTCAGGGCAGAACTTGGAGTTCGACTATGAAGTCTTGAAACTCCAAGCAGGTTAACAGGGAGATATTTCTCCTGTTGTGTCCAGATGCAGATCTTTATCAAAATCTATCAAACCCTTTCTGTCCATCAGATAAAAAGCCAGATTGAAAAAGATCAAGGGGAGATTACGTATGTTTAAACTGTCCAGGTCCTCCTCATACCTAAAGGTTACCTAAAGGACCACTTACGTCCTTATGTGCCCTCCCACCCCTTGAGATCGGCGGCAGAGGCCCTTCTCCGGGAGCCCTCCGTGAAGGACATTAGGAGGGTGAGTACCCGGAGGAGGGCTTTCTCTGCGGTGGCGCCCAACCTATGGAATGCGCTCCCCAGAGAGGTCTGCCTAGCGCTGTCGTTATTTGCTTTTCGGCGCCAGGCAAAGACCTTTTTATTGAAACGGCATTTTAATTGTTGATTTTATTTATTGATTTTAACAACTTTGGCCAGGATGTCTCCAATTGCATTTTATTGTATTAATGATATTTATTTGTAAGCCGCCCCGAGGCTTAGGCGAATGGGGCGGCATATAAGTCCGCTAAATAAATAAATAAATAAATAATATACAAGATGGCTAGCTATATATATTTTATAATAGTGATAATATGCACATGTAAAGCTTTGTTTTCCATCTCAGGCTGTCTAATACTAAGCAAAAAAAGTAGATGCCACCTCAAGGAAAGCAACCGAATCAGGGCTAGAGATAGCTGGGCTATTATATGAGATGACCTATATGCCCTGCATTAATCTGAATAAAGCTTCTGTCACATCGATGGAAAATTTTGGCTCAGAATATTGGGAGGAATAATCCAATACAAAATATTGAGCAAGTGATAATGAAGCAATGTAGTTTGACGTATAGGAGATACATCAATGAATTCTAAGTTAATTTTCCAGGATTTTTTTTTTCAAGTTGGATTTCATGAACATGAAATCATAAATCAATAATGCACATTCATTTCATAATTATTTTCAGTACTCTTATTTGTGAATGCCCATTTCCAAGTTTTTAGTGGCATCTGTTACACAGATTAAGTTTTTCCATGCATACAAATGATATCGTATTTTGAAATGTTCATAGGCTAACAGTACAGCAGCTATAGAAATTAGCCCATGTTGTTCCATTTTTAATGCAAATATCTCATGTAATTTGGTAGAGTATCATTTTTCCTAAATTATGATAGTTTATTTTTTTTTACTATTCTAATATACCAGGACCACCATAAGTGAACAAAATCAAAACAGACATTGGCATATATAATTTGCAAAAGTAGTAATACATTTGACATTTATTATGCTAGAATACCAGAGAAATGCTTGAAGTCTTTAATTTACCTAGATTAGCTGCAGTAGTGGAGCAAGACTTCTGGTTCTGAGAGCAAAGCAATCCATTTAATTATTAATTTGAATGTATTGATGTGAAATGAGTACTTAAAAATAGGAATTAATGTCATGTTTTAATTGAGTGATACATTTATTTTCATTTGGCCACATCAACATACATCAGGACAAATGAAATGGTGAACATATGTTAAAGTACATCTGAAAGCATACCAAATAACACAATAAATGAAAACTTAATAAATAAAGTAAATATTATGTTGTGGATACATACTTCAGGATGCTTGAGAAATTCCAGACCTCAATACTAAAAATATCAGTAAAGTAGAAACTATAAGAGAAATCATATTGATTCCGATGTGTAAAACATTTCCCTCATGACTCTGCTGCCCCCTTGATTTTAAAAGCATTTTACATATAAGTGTTTGAGTGATCAAAAAGTTCTAAATGTGTTACCTGCGTCATTTTTGTATCAACTCTGTAAGGCGGGTTAGTTTTGGTGTCTCCAGTTTGTGAATGGAGACGGAAGACTCAGAACAATTAGCTTGCCTTGCTATTTGATTAACCACCAACATGATGTTTGAATGGGGGATGTCAAATTTACGGCTCAGACATTAGCCAATAGAAAACAGCAATTCTTTTTTTGGGGGGGGGGGTATGATGTTGAAATAAGTGTTAAAATGCTTGAATGCTGTTTCAACACTGTCATGCTATTCAGTACCCTGGCTGGGATAAGAAGATCTCGATATAATAAACCATGGTCTGATCCTAGATTCATATCCTGGTTTGTCCTCTGCGATTATATCACAGTTTCTTGGTTCAGATATAACAGGAAACTGTTACACGACAGAAACTCTGAAGCTGGTTGTACAAAGGAAAGATTGGAAAGGAAATGCGAAGACAGAATGTATTTAAAAAAACCCTATCCTTAGTTAATAAACCGTGATTAATTTAGAGACATTGTTTCATTTGAACGATGCCAGTGGGAAGTAGGAAAGATACTAAGGGCAAAAACGAAATGGTTTGAGAGGTCAGGATTTTGTCTCGCATCTGTTTCAATCAATGCTTCTTTCATGGGAGTGGTTTTTGGCTCTCACTGTACGCTTCCATTCCCAAGCTGTAGATCAGCAATTTATGTCAGCTGCAGAGTGATTTTTTCTGGCTTCTCTATCATTATTCATCAAATTTATTCTCTAGTCACCAACTTGATGTCCAAGAAGAAGCTCAGCTCTTGTTGGTGCCAATCCAGGAGTTAAGAAACATCACTGATATTTAAATGGCTTGTCCTTTCAAAGCCTAATTTTATATCTGTTGCCTAATTATGTACCCTCACATTCCAGTCTGAGAGTTTTTGTCACTTTCAGTGGCTGAAAGAATGAGAATTGTACATTTTCAAGCACACACTTTTATGTATTTCATATTCCAGAGGTGAACCCTGTACTAAATGGTCATCAGGAGACCTAGCTCAGATTTTCCTGAATTACAGCAGATGTTAGCATTGTTTCGACCTGTCCAAGCTATAGTCAGTGGGTATCCCTGAGCTACAGAGCAACAAACAAACAATCTGTTTATGCTGGCACCAAAGTGTACTCCATCATATTTTTGGCAACTGGGAGAGTGCCTACTTGCCAGAAAAAAATCCATCTGCCTCCCTTAATGATATGATTAGGCTGACCTACATGGATGCTATGAAAACTGGAATCAAACTGGAGCAAGACTGGGAATCAAAGCAGTTCCCATGAGAGCAATGCAGTAGTCCTTATGTAGCACACCAGTCAGGGTGAAACATGGTTCCTGCTGCACCAAAAGGTGGCTGAATACCTGAATACTTAGTCCCTCCAGCCTCTATCTCCTTGGTAGAGCAGCTTAGATGACTGTGCTACATGTAGGTAGGAAAATGTGTGCACCAAAGAAATATTATTAATTATTTAAAACATTTCTATGCCGCCCCCATCACAACAAAGCCTCGGGGCAGCTCACAGCGTAATATGCAGCATGTGATCCGCCAAACTGAGTGTCACACACCAGCCATGTTTGTGGCTTGCCCATTGCTTGATAAGTTACTTGTTTTATTTCCTGGCCATTCAGCAAGAGCAACTTATTAATTGTTCTCTTAGTGGTTGCTGCTCTGCTCACAAATTGTGCAGAAATCAGATTGTGATTTAGTGCCAAGTCAGAGCAGTGCTGCTTTGCACAAAGATTTTTGCCTACCTTTTTTGGTGATTTTGCATCCTCCTTTGCAAAGAGGTGCAAACATGTCCAGGTAGAAAGGTACCAGGTGTTTATCTCCTTTGCTGAGGTACTAATAATCCATATGCAGTACACCAGATAGGAAATATGGTTCCATCTATCTGGGCAACTGAGATATATTCACTTTTTCTCCTTTCCTGCATTCAGGGAAATAATAGGACTTTGCCCTGACCTATGTCATCATGTAGTTAGTGCATTACTTTTGTCGTTATATTGCATCATTGTGTTGACTATGTGATCCCTGATTGGCTATGATTTCATTGCCTTTTGAAGTTAAAAAAGTGAAAGCAGTGGCTTTAAACAGTTGGGAAAAAATGGAAGGTAGAGATTTTTCATGAACAAAAACCTTCCCAAGAATTCTTTCTTCAATGACTTTCATATTAAAAGTAAAAACTTAGTGTAAATTCAGTGCATATTAGATTAAAATATTTTATGGATCTTCTCTCACTATTCAAAAGAAATATAGTAATTCATAGCCATACATGATTAATAAAACAAAGGATGAACCATCATGTTGGATGACAGGGTTATTTGCTTTTCTTCTATTGTTCTTTTCATGTGGTTGCATTATTCTCTGACTTTAAAAGTTTGAATGAAAAACTCAGAGAATATGGAATTTGCTTTCATCTGCTTGGCATTTTCATTGTTTCTGAGTGATATATTTATTAGAAGGTGGGGTAGCTATAATACACAAATACATATATTATGCCTATTTTTGAATGCCACATCAGTATATCAGCTAATGTGAAAATAGACATGTCTTTTAGCCATTTTTCATTTGTCAGACCGAAAGCATACTGATGGTTACTCTTTCCATCAGGCATTCCAGCTGAGAGAAGATTGTCTTTGTCTGCTATCTGTTTTGTTGAGTACCTAAATGAAATATGAACAGATAGGCTTTAATTCACACATTTTATGTATTAGTGGTACAAACTTGCATTTTTATGCTGGTGTGAAATCCAAAGTGCACAAGTTTGTCATGGGTAAATTCCATACTATTCTATATTCTTACAGTCTGCTTTATAATGCATGGTTTTAACTGAAAACAGAACCCCACCACCACCACCACATGTTCCAGCTTTAGGAATCTGTAGAGTTAATCATGAGAAAATCCAGACATGGTGATAGCGATGATGTCACACGTTTGGCCCCTGTTCATTTAAAATGCAATGTTGAAGCAGACAAATTGGTTTCTGTGAAATGCCCCAAACGACTTGAGTTCGCAAGACTTCTAATAGCACCTACTTCTAGGGTTCCACAAGATTATACTGTGCAATTTAACATGTGAGTTTTCTTTATAAGTGAGGGGGAAATGGTCAGGGTTTGGTTTTCTCTTCAAAAGCTGACTTTTTAATAATGCCCATGTTACATTTTTTCTTCCATGACAAAGTAAGCCAGACTGGCATCCACATATCTGGGCGCCTAATGAGACCCACACCTCTGCATGGGACCCACATGGCACCTCCTGACCCAGGTGTTTCTGCTGCAAGCTTTTAATTCTGCTTTTACCTGCCCTTCCTGAACTTGCAAAGAATTACAGGAGATGCGAAATGGAGCAACATCCTCCATTTGCTTTGTATTCTTCCTCTGGACAGTTATGTAGTTTGGGCTCAGAGGAAGTAGTACTGAATGGGCAGTACTGATGTGGGTGAGGAAATGAGAAATGGCTTTTGAGGATCCAGTGGCCAATTTCCTCACCCACACAGAACCCACTGGTGGTCTAGGCTCCTGCCTTCAATTTTGTAGCATGCCCAACAAACAGCCTACAGTTTCACTGTTAAACAAAGTGCATTTTGTTTCACAGAAAAATCACAAGTGTTGGTTTTCTTTGCTGTTGCCATCACAACAAATTCTGTTGCAAGGGCTGCATAAAAGGCTAGAAGTCATCCCCTACTTCTGCATTCCATATGGCAAATCAATTCACCCATATGCAGATGCATTCTGCATCCTACGGTTTGGAAAAACAGAAGTTGATGAAAGAGTTAACAGTCCTACACATCTGCATTTCTTTTAAAAGAATAGTGTTCTGGCACCTTTACATACATTTTTGTGTTGCTAGTTAGCCCCCAAGTTCCTTTGCACGATGCCAAATTAGGAAGCAAAGAAACGGGTGGTTTGGGAAACAAGCACAACCAGACAGCCCAGTTCCATTTGTTTCTTGTGAGGTGACACTGTAACAACTTGGTTCTGTCTTGCGTCATTACACTGCAGGGAAGTTGTCCACTTATTAATATCCAATTTCTAACCTTTATATCTTTTATCCATACCCTGCATGTCATTGGCTACTTCTTGTGTAAGTACATTGCTATCTTTCTTCTGTATTAGCAGAAGTCAACCTGGAAATGAATCTGAATAACATTATAAACCAATGTTCATCTTTGAGAGCATGAAGGAAGGATGTGGGCATCTGGGTTTGATAAAATGTAAGTAGCAGGAAAGTGCCGTAACATGATTTTGTGGCTTTCACAAAATATACTGGCTGATCTCAAAAGTATTTGTTTCCGATGAATAATACCAAAGTGGCAACTTCAGCCACAGGAGCGTCCATTCACATGTAATGTTCAACATGTGTGAGAATTTCTCCACTGTTTCCAGTACAAGAGGATAACTTAGGGAACACTCCTTGTCTGTCTGTCTGTCTGTCTGTCTGTCTGTCTGTCTGTCTTTGTTTCCTGTATGGATAAAGGTACCCCATCCTTTGAAGCTGAAAGGGGAGCTTGCTTGCATAGGAGTTCTCTATCTACTCTACTCACAATCACCTTCAGCACTCTGAAAAACTTCGTATGCTTTAAACCCACTGAAATTAGTATGTCAACTCTAATATGTTTGATAGGAAGACTTCAGAATAAATCAGTTTCGATAATTTATTTTACTTATAAAGTTTGGTATGGCGAAGACCTTCCCTGATAACTGATCTGGTTAAACATGGAAGTACAGATATTTTTTCCTCAAATTATTTGTGTGAAGAGAAGTAAAATACTTTATATAAAATGCAATGTAAAGGCTGCACATTTGTAAGATCCATTTATATTGACTTAGAACAGTTAATCTTCGCTACCTGAGTTCACAAACTGCTATAAATTTTACAGTCTGTTAGCTCCTAGTCCAGAAACTGAAGCATTTGCTTTATTATTTCCAAAGCATTTGTCCACACCAGCATCAAGATATTCTGGCATGAAGACCATTAAAAGAGAGAGATAATATATTTCAGCGATACCAAATTGATAGCTGACTCAATAGGGGTTGAAGGAAAGTGACATTTCTATCATTATTGGTCAGTGTGAGGTGCTAGAAAGCCATCAAGAGAAGCAGGAGGCAGCTAGTGAAAACAAAATATGACTATCTCTCGCTTCAGTCTTACAGAAGTTAGAAACAAAGTCTATAAAAGTATAAAAACAATCTAAAGATTTTTATTTACTTTGCTTTGCCATATCAGTAAGAAACTGCCGGCATAATGGCAGAGTAAAACCCTGCAGGCTTGGTTTTAGGTTTTTACATCAATATTTTATCTTATTCCATGTAATGGCCTGCCTGCGACAATAACGTAGTCAAATACAGATAGCAAATTCGGAAAAAAAGTGAGTCACAGAGACCACTAGAAGTAGTATCTGCAACATCACAGAAGTGCGTACAGACAGGGCCACATGCTAGCAAACCAAATAGCTATGAAATACAAGAATTCTTGATCAACACTTCCCCTGACTATTTTTGTCTGTACTGCAAGGTATATAAACATTAATGTTAACATTATGTTTTAGAAGAACATTCAGTACTTACCTATGCAAAATAAGATACCACTGCAACTATCAGATTCATTATGGTAGCTTTTTAAATTATATGAAAACCATGTAAATGAAGTGGATTTGCTAGGATTGTCACTAAACGATATCCTGCAAGGGTTTTTTTTTAAATACTGCTGCTTTCCCTGTTAAACTACACAGAAAAAAATCATGGGTGGACTGATATAAGAGAGTAGTATTGTATTTTATTATTGGCGTAATAAAGGACTGTGAAATTAATGGAAACATCATTCTAAGCTTGGCAAAGTGTCAGGATAATTTTTGCAAGATATCATTCATCATTGTCTCCATTTACATCTGAGATGTGGAGAAGTGTTGATATAAATGCTGAGATACATGAAACTATACAAACAGGTAGTTGTGCTACAAGCATTCTTAAATGTTTCAGAAGTTTTTTATGAGCATGGAGCTTTGTGGTTTGAGCCCTTAATACTTAACAACCTTAATTCACTTGTCATAGTGGGGCTTTCTTTGCTAATAGCAACCAGCTGCAAGTAGTGCATTAGCAGATCTACAAGATACTAGAAACATATTATTTAAAATGACGCATTTTAAAATCAATACCAAATGTCCTGTTGTATGATTAGTAAGAAGACATTTGGGTGTTAGGCATTGTCAGTACACTCTAAAATAACCAGGAGTCCATAAGTTACCACATTTTTAAAGGTTGCTAAGCCTACACACAGATACAGAACTTTCAGTCCATATCACAGAAAAGATATTACTCACTGTAGTTGCTGTTACGCTCCAGTACTCCTTTTATCTTGCCTCTCTTATCAATCTTGATATACCACTGAGTTCGACAGAAGAGTCTTCTCACTCTTATATTCCCCCCTTCCATATAATCATAACTTCTGGTATGTCGCTCTGGGGAGGAACAGTTCCCATTTGTAGCCATTTGCTCTGGGGTCATGTCATTGCAAGCTAATGATATAGCGCCCACAAGGAAGATAATATAAAAAGATGATCTGTAGAGCAAAGTTGGCAATATCCATGTCAATATCCATCTGTGCATTATAGTGCAGTGTTCTGGGTGCTCACGAACAACATAATGAAAAGAATCCGTCTTCAGTAAATCGCTCCTTGGACCTTTTATTGTAAAGGGAATGAAACAGCAACTTCCAGAATTCTCGTCCTCCTGCCTTCTTGTAACATACAGATATCACCTTTTAAATATCCTTTCAGCCAGAATATCCTTTAAAGAAACAGGTTTTATTTTTTTTAAATTAATTTATCTCCCGCCTTTCCACCAAAAAAGGGCACTCAAGGTGGCTAGCAACAAATCTAGGTTTAAAACAAAATCTGAATTAAAACATAAGGTAGCAAGTCAGTCACAATTAAAAACATAACAATAAAAGAAACAGTAGGAACCTAGTAAAACACCTTCACAATAACTCCCTTGCAATAGCCTTGTCTACTGTGACTTCCTTTACTAAATCTTGTATTCTCTGCTTACACTGAAAGCAGAAGATCTAGGAGGAAAGTGGAATGCATAAATTTCTATGCTCATTACATAAGCAACAAAGTTATCATTTATGTCATGGGAAAAACAGTAGGAAAGCAGCAGCAACAAAAAAGTTGATCTGCGCATGTTAGCAAAGGTTTACTTTTCTCCTATTTGTAATTCTAGTGTGCCTGATGATTCCGCTAAATCACTACATTCTTCTGTAGGAGAGACATGGCTGCATCCTCTTTCACTTGATTACTGCATGAATTTGTCATAGTAGTAATTTTCCTAAAGCTTAGTCCTGTATTCCAGTTTTAATTGTCAGGGCAATTAAAGTATACTTAGCTCAAGTTTTATATACTCTGCGCACGTGCAGTTCCTTTGCCACTGTCCCATAAGAAGCTGTCAAAAGCATTGCTTCTGATCTTACCAAATCACGAGGGCAGAGAATGCTGTTAGCAGCTAAGAAATCTTTAAGAACTTTTTAAAGAAGGCTGATGACTTACTTGCTCCTGTTGATAACAGCTGGACAGACAAGTATTCCATTTCTGTTGTCTGCCTTTTGCAACATGAGACGCTGTACTGTAGCTACAAACTTTCCTAGCTCAGAAAGGCTGCAACAGAATCATAATTGTTTCCATAAATCAGCATGTGTGCAAGAGGATGTGTGGGAGCATGTGTGCGTGCACACTTGTTTGTGTATTAGTGAGTGAATGTGTTGTGTTAAGCCTTTTTGGGCTTGGGCGCTGCGTCTTTTTTTAAAGAAAATCTTTGCTGACCTCTCTTGGAAGCAATTAGGACACAACTAGTCAGCTGTCGGTTGAATACGGGAACAAAAATAAATCCTGTGCAGAATTGTATGGTCATCAGAGGGAGCTATGAACATAGCTGATGCCACTGATCTGAAACCTGCCACTTTTCCAGAAATATGGGCTTCTCTGACTCCTTAATTCAGATGCTATTCTTGTTGGTTCCTTATTTAGTAAAAGCACGATCCTTCTCTGGAGCAGATATGCATTTCTGATTTCTTTTTTCCCCAAAACCTGATTACTGCACTTTCAGTTTAGCATTCTCCATAGAAAGCAGAACAGAATTTTATGTATTATGAGCAAGCTACGTATTAATGTTTTGTTTGGAGTTTTCTAAACAAGATTTTTCATTATTTAATCAGTCATATCACTGGCAAGAGTTGAGCTAATTATGTTCACTGCCTTCCTGCCAGTGCCAACTTACCCACAGCTTGTAAGAGAAACAATGCGAGGAAAATTGTTTACTAAAATTAGCACTTGTCCTGGCTCGGTTCAGTGTCTCAGTAGGAGAAGTAGTAAAACTGGGTTGAAATAAAATGTCATACACACATCTACAGTGATATCCAAATGATCTACCACCTTTACCAACGATTTCTCATCCACTGGTATATTGCTTCCACTGACATCATAATGAGAACAAAAACAAGGCACGTTTGATCTGACATTAGAGTAAACCAGTGCAGATAGCTATATTAAGCTTAATAGCTGATGAGATTTGGGTGCAAATCCTATCCCACCAAATATAGAGATGACCAGTGCATGTTGCCTGCTGTCTGGGAAAATATATGGGCAGAACAGCATGATTCTGAAAGTTGGACTAATTTTGCAGAGGGAGAAAATGATATTCACCGAAAATTGCAATTATAACATTGCAAATGTTACCAGTATTCAGGATCAACTCTCTGCTTGATAGTACTGTTATATGCTATTTAAGCCTGTTATATGGGTGTATTATTGTGTATTTTTCTGGCTACTGATATCCATAGTTTGTCAGGAAGCATTTTAAGGTATTTGCTCCTTTTTAGCCTCAAAATATGTTAATAATGAATATACCATTCCGTTCCTGCTGTTGTACCAAGAGCAAGTAATGTGGTACCCACAGACCCCAATGTGCTGCCAGAAAATTTGCATGGTGCCCGCCAAGGTGCCCCACTATCATATATACACACACATATATACAAGAGACATATTTTCTTAGTGGCACCAGAAAATAGTATTCTGCTTTTTCTGAAAGTTGTGGGATCAAAAGAAGTGTTTAGTACATTTGAAAACAAAAAAATGGCGTTTTTCTTCCCTCCCTGGGTCTTCTGGCTCCTCTTTTAATACTTGTTCTGAGTGTGTATGTGTGTGTGGCTCATTTTCTCTATAGATCTGATTCCTTTTTTCCCCTTCCTTTCCTGCCTTCATTCTCTGGCTGCCCTTCCTTCCTTCCTTCCTTCCTTCCTTCCTTCCTTCCTTCCTTCCTTCCTTGGATGGCTTTAAAGGGGGATTAGACAATTTCATAGAGCAGAAGGCTATGCTAGGTTATAAAAGCATCGTTGTAGTTTCTTCTGGGAGCTACCTACATGCCACATCTATTTCCTGTATGTCTGAATAAACTGTAAATGCTTTTAATTGTGTACTCCCAGTGGACTCACTAAGGGTGTTTTTTCACTCATCTCACATGTCTTGTCTTGCTGATATGGGAGCCTCTCCCTCTCCACTTTGCCCCTTGCCACTTTGAATATTTCCCCCAGCAGCTGCACTTGCCCCCCTCCTCAGTTGCAATGAACCCACATTGCAGCTTTCTTACTCTGCTCCCACTCAAATCTCTGCTCATCCCGTTGGCAACATCAGGTATGGTTCTCTTCCCCTTTGATACATGGCAAGCTCTGCTATCCCACATAACATAGCATATCCCACCTGTTTTAATTGGAGTTTTATTATTAGCTAAATTTTAGGACACTGTGTTTTAAATTATTATTATTACATTTTATACTGTTAAACTGTCCCAAGGCTTTGGTAATGGGATGGTCTACAAAAGTTTTAAATAAATAAAATATATAAATCCCAAAGCTGTGCCCTGCTCTACACATCCAGTAGAGCATTCTTCCCCATGCGGGCATGCATCCAACCACTAGACACATGTCTGCTCCTTCTACAACTAGGCCTTCTTCTTCTCATTCTCTACCATCACAAATGTCTTCCACATGCTATAGCTCATGTATAGCAATACACTAAGGGCAGTGTGAGCTGCCTGCTAGACTGCTTTGGGGGAAACACATCTGCACCATGGCCACATCCACCACCACCGCCATCTAGAGGTCCTGATAGGCCACTTTTCCATGGCCACTGCAGGAGAACATCCTTGTATGTTTGCTGGAATAGATGCTTGGGCCTTGTAGTAGTACTTTTTGAAGAAGGTTCTCCAAGATCTACTCAGAACAAGATTTTATTTGCCTCACACCTGGCTGTAGTAGAGGGTGGAAAGGGGCGGCTTGGGCCACCCTTGACCTGTGCAATATAATTCACAGCACCTGGGTCAGGAAGTTCCTAATTCTCCCCCAGCAACACGTCTGCTCCCACCTCACAAATGTTGTGCAGGATGCAATGCCTGATCATCACAGCTAGTGTGAAGACCTCCTCAGCACTGAACAGGATGTGCAGGGAATGCCACTATGCCTTTAGGTGTGCTGAAGTTGGCTGCTGTAGTAATGGCTGTAGTTCTTCTGCTCAGCTGTTCTGGGGAAATGGTAGTGCACCATCAGCCACAAGTGCAAAGTCACCCAGGATTGGGACCAGATGGACTTTCCATTGGCAAGCATGGGAGGGGAGCTTCTGAAGATGCCTCTATCTCATTTGTTTACCAAGGGGGAAATGGCTGTATTGTGAATCCACCCAAAAACCGCAGCATACACATCTAGAGACCTCCCGTTGGAGTCTACCACTGCCTGCAGCACCATACTGTAGAAACATTTCCAGTTGTAGTTCCTGTTGCCCCTGCTGGAGTGTGTGTGTGTCTAAGATCCACAGCATTGTGGAATCCAACCTCCACCCACCCAAGGAAACCCCAGCTTCTGAAAGCCCTTCTTTCTCCATGTACGCCCCAACTTGATCGTGTCTGCCAAGTAGGGCTCATTGATGGCATGGACTAACTCTTGGAAGATTTATCATGGGGTGGACTGATCCACACCAAAAATGTGGTACTCAGAGGAAAGCAGCTGTTGCTGAATGTCAGTCTGTTCAGGGTGTTTGTGAGGTGTTTCCTCAGTTTGATTGCGCATCTCATTAGTGTGCATTCATGCTGGATTACCAGCCAGATTTGGGAAGTGATGATCTCTAAGGTGGGCCTGGACGTGCAGATGTACTGCTGGCATCGTCTCCAGCATCCACATCCAATAGATGAGCCAATTGTCTGATAACTTCATAGGGTTGTTCATCTTACTTTCTGGAATCCATCAACAAGTAAAAACTGCATCACCTGGCAAATATTTGTTGCATGATGTTCCATAGCATCTGTGGAAGTCAGAAAAATGTGACCTTACACAGTGCTTGAGTGGTTTTCTAATAAGTCTAAAGTAAATAGTCAGCACTAACGTCTTTTAAAAAAGCAAATATTATAAGCCTTATCTATCTATCTATCTATCTATCTATCTACCTATCGAATTTATATTCTGCCTTTTTTCTTACAAAGAAACCAGAGCAGCTTCCATCATTCTCCTGCTGCTGCTCTCAAACTTATCTGCACAAAAACCCTGTGAGGTAGGTTTGAATGAGAGTCTGTGACTGGCCCAAAGTCACTCAGTTGGCTCTGTGACTGAGCAAGGACCAGAGCTCAGATCACCTGCATCCCAGTCCCATGCGCTTAACCACTGCACCACACTGGCCCTCAGCAGTCTTCACCAAAGGAGCAAATTGTTCTAACATCAGTGCACTTGCAGTTTTCTGAGATGGTCCTTTGTTCTTAATTTTCCAGTTCTATATAAGTCTATATGTACCAGGTGCTAAAGAACGTGTATTTCTGTTATGAAATTTTGAGTTTACAGCTATTGCACACTCCTTTGGAATGCCTATCATTAACATATTTGAGGAGGGTCTTCTTATTCATATCTTGAATTTGTTATCATTCCTTAGAAGACTTGTTTCATGATCAATATTAGCAGGCAGACAAAGCTGGGGCTCTCCTTCGCTGCATGACTGCCTTGTTTTTGCTTTCTTCCATCAAAATGAGATGCCACACTTCACCTGAAGTTTTGTTTCAGTTCCAGGAACCCGGAGAGACTCATGTTCTCAATAGTACAGATGTTTCACATGTGGTTTTCCGCATCTCTGGAAAATGCATCATTTTGGTAAACTTCATAGCAACATATTCCTAGTGCCCTTTTAGCTCAAATCTTTTTAAGCCTTCTGCAGAACAATCATTTTATATTGGGATGAGTAAAGCACTGCCATCACGGCAGCCAAATGGAGACATTCGGAGCCAAATAGGAGACAATCCTCGCTTATTAGAATGAAGAAAGTATGTGTATTGCCTCAGTACTTACCCCTACACATAGTCATTCAGTTTGATCAGTCAATCAGTCTTGCTTCTGGTACTGGTTGACTGCAGGCTAAACATGAGTCAGCAGTGTGATGCGGTGGTCAAGAGGGCAAACGCCATCCTTGGTTGCATAGCCAGAAGTGTGGCATCTAGATCAAGAGAGGTATTACTTCCACTCTACCCGACTCTGGTGTGCCCACAACTGGAGTATTGTGTTCAGTTTTGGGCCCCTCATTACAGAAAGGATATAGCCAGGTTGGAGTCAGTGCAGCGTAGGGCCACAAGGTTGGTGGCAGTTTTGCAGGGGATGCCGTATGAGGCGAGACTGAGGGAACTGGGTCTCTTCAGCCTGGAGAAAAGGAGACTCAGAGGGGATATGTTGGCGACATACAGGTATTTGAGGGGATGTCACATGGAGATGGGTAGAGACCTGTTCTCCCCTGCAGAGGATGGCAGGACACACTCCAATGGAGCAAAGCTCAGGGAGCCAAGGTTCCATTTGGATGCCAGGAAGCACTTTCTGACAGTCAGGACCCCGAGGGTGTGGAATGGGCTTCCCCGGGAGGTGGTTGAGGCCCCATCAGTGCGAGTGTTCAAGGATAGGCTGGACGTCCACATGGTGGGCATGTCATGAGCAGAGCCGACTGGTGCCGGAGGTCGGACTAGATGGCCCGAGAGACCCCTTCTGATTTGCTCTGTTTCTATGTTTCTATGGTACCTATTTGTACCAGCTGTTGACTTATGAATTTGCATGCTGAAGCAGTTATGGTGACTCAGAACAAAATTAAGCTTCTATTGAATGTTTGACAATATTTGTTTGTTCCAGCCTTTGAGGCATAGTTGGGCTCAACAGGTAAGATTTGTGATAAATTGTACAGAGGAAGTGGTGGAGAACTGACATGATTCAGTTTTGAAGTAAATCTTTTATTGAAATATATTTTAAGTATAGTACAATAAATGACAAATAAAATATCCTGCTAACATAAAATATTATCCTGTTAACAACTAACTTCTTCACTGGAGAAGGAAATGGCAACCCACTCCAGTATCTTTGCCATGACAACCCCATGGACAGTACCAAAAGGCAAAAAGATATGACACTGGAAGATGAACTCCTCATGTCGGAAGGTGTCTAATATGCTACTGGGGATGAGCAGAGGGCTAGTACTAGTAGCGCCAGAAAGAATGAAGCATCTGGGTCAAAGCTGAAAGGACACTCCATTGCGGATGTATCTGGTGGTGAAAGGAGAGTCTGATGCTACAAAGATCTTTTTTTTAAATAAGTTTTATTGTTATTTTTCTACTAACTAACAAAACTAACAAAAAAACCCTAAAAAATCATCAATCATCAAAAACATCAGACCTACTGGGTCAGCCCCCCATACTTTTTCTTTTTATGATAATCCGTAAACGTATTTAAGTCTATGCATAGTCCCGTTTCTCTAGCCAATAATAAAAGGAATTCCAGGTTTGATAGAAGTTTGTATCGTCTTTCTCCTTCAGAGACAAAGGCAATCTGTCCATTTTGGCAGAATCCAAGATCTTTTTTAAAATCATTTCGTGGGTAGGTGGTTCTTCACTCTTCGAGTGTTGGGCAACGATGCTGCAAAGATCTATACTCCATAGGAACTTGGAATGTAAGATCCATGAATCAAGGCAAGCTGGACGTGGTCAAGAGATGACAAGAATGAACATTGACATTTTAGGAATCAGTGAACTAAAATGGACAGGAATGGGTGAATTTAATTCAGATGACCATCAGGTATGCTACTGTGGGCAAGAATCCCTCAGAAGAAATGGAGTAGCCTTCATAGTCAATAAAAGAGTAGGAAAAGCAATACTGGGATACAAAATGTCTCAAAAATGACAGAATGATCTCAGTTCAAATCCAAGGCAAACCATTCAACATCACAGTAGTCCAAGTCTATGCCCCAACCACTGGTGCTGAAGAGGCTGAAGTTGACCAGTTCTGTGAAGGCCTACAACACCTTCTAGAATTGACACCAAAAAAACGATGTCCTTATCATCATGGGGGATTGGAATGCTAAAGTAGGAAGCCAAAAGATAACCGAAATAACAGGCAAGTTTGGCCTTGGAGTACAAAATGAAGCAGGGTACAGGCTGGTAGAATTCTGTCAAGGGAATATGATGGTCATAGCAAACACTCTCTTCCAACAACCCAAGAGATGATATGGACATAACCAGATGGTCAACACAGAAATCAGATTGACTATGTGCTCTGCAGCCAAAGATGGAGAAGCTCTATACCGACAGTAAAAACTAGACCAGGGGCTGACTGTGGCTCAGATCATGAGCTTCTTGTTGCAAAATTTAGGCTTAAATTGAAGAAAGTAGGGAAAAGCACTAGGCCACTCAGGTATGACCTAAATCATATTTCTGATGAATATACAGTAGAGGTGACAAATAGATTTAAGGAATTAGATCTGATAGACAGTGTGCCTGAAGAACTATGGACAGAGGTTCGCAACATTGTACAAGCAGTAGCAACTAAAACCATCCCAAAGAAAAAGAAATGCAAGAAAGCAAAATGGCTGTTTGAGGAAGCTTTACAAATAGCTGAGGAAAGAAGGGAAGCGAAAGGCAAGGGAGAAAGAGAAAGATACACCCAATTGAATGCAGAATTCCAGAGAGCAGCTAGAAGAGATAAGAATGCCTTCATAAATGAACAGTGCAAAGAAATGGAAGAAAGCAATAGAATAGGGAGGACCAGAAATCTCTTCAAGAAAATTGGAGATATGAAGGGTACGTTTCATGCAAAGATGGGCATGATAAAGGACCAAAATGGCAGGGACCTAACAGAGGCAGAAGAGATTAAGAAGAGGTGGCAAGATTACACAGAAGAACTATACAAGAAAGAGCTTAATGTCCCTGATAACCACGATGGAGTGGTCACTGACCTCAAGCCAGACATCCTGGAATGTGAAGTCAAATGGGCCTTAGGAAGTCTGAGCAACAACAAATCTAGTGGAGATGACAGTACTCCAGCTGAGCTATTCAAAATCCTAAAAGATGATGCAGTAAAAGTGCTACACTCAATATGCCAGCAAATTTGGAAAACTCAACAGTGGCCACAGGATTGGAAAAAGGTCAGTTTACATTCCAATCCCAAAGAAGGCAATGCCAAAGAATGTTCAAAACCACACCATTGCACTCATTTCACATGCTAGCAAATTGATGCTCAAAATCCTACAAGCTAGGCTCCAGCAGTATGTGGACTGAGAACTACCAGAAGTACAGGCAGGATTTCAAAGAGAGGAACTATAGATCAAATTGCCAACATATGATGGATCATGGAGAAAGCTAGGGAGTTCCAGAAAAACATCTACTTCTGCTTCATTGACTATGATGAAGCCTTTGATTGTGTGGATCACAACAAATTGTGGCAAGTCGTTAAAGAGATAGGAGTGTCAGACCAACTTATTTGTCTCTTGAGAAACCTGTATGCAGGTCAAGAAGCGACAGTGAGAACTGGACATGGAACCATGGAACTTTTCTCCAATACAGCATCAATCTCATCCTATCTTGTCATTTTGTGAAATCTTTGAGAATTCTTTTGAAAAACTTTTGAGAAATGTTGGTATCTGAGATTGTTATATATTTGTTATATACCCATATACAAGTCAATCCCTCTCTCTCCCTCTCCCTCTCCCCCCCCCCCCCCCCCACACACAGTCTATACTTGCCCAGACACTGCAGAATGAGGAAAACATAAATGTGGCTGGAAGCAGATCTGTGCCTCTTATCATTTTATTTATTTATTCATCCATTCAGTAAACTTCTATGCCGCCCCATTTGCTGAAGCCTCAGGGCGGCTTACAACAATAAATAAATACATATAATCATATAAAAACAATATAATTGGAAACGCCCTGGCCAAAGATATAAAATCAATAAATAAGCTAACAATTAAAATGCCGTTTAAATAAAAAGGTCTTGGCATGGCGCCAAAAAACATATAACGACGGCACCAGGCGGACCTCTCTGGGGAATGCATTCCATAGATTGGGCGCCCCTGCAGAGAAAGCCCTCCTCCGGGTACTCACCCTCCTAATATCCTTCACGGAGGGTTCCCGGAGAAGGGCCTCTCCCGCTGATCTCAAGGAGTGGGAGGGCATGTATGGACATAAGCGCTCCTTTAGGTAACCAGGACCCAAGCTGTTTAGGGCTTTATAGGTAATAACCAACACCTTGAATTGGGCCCGGACTTCAGTGGGGACCCAGTGGAGTTGACGGAGGACTGGAGTCATGTGAACATAACACCCAGTCCCCATCAGTAGCCTGGCAGCTCTATTTTGCACCAATTGAAGTATCCGGACCGTCTTCAAGGGCAGCCCCACGTAGAGCGCGTTGCAGAAGTCTAATTGGGAAGTTACCAATGCGTGTGTCACTGTTGCCAGGCAGTTGTTCTTCAAGTAGAGACGCAGCTGATGGATCAGCCAAAGCTGAAAGAAAGCGCTCCTCACAACCGCTGTCACCTGAGCTTCAAGTGAAAGCTCTGGGTCAAGGAGCACTCCCATGCTGCGGACCTTGTCCCTAAGAGGGAGTGCAACCCCATTCAGGACAAGGTCAAGGTCCCCTTCCCCGAAGCCCGATCCACCTACCAACAGGACCTCCATCTTGTCTGGATTGAGCTTCAGTTTATTGGCCCTCATCCAGCCCATTACCTCGGCCAGGCACCAGTTCAGTACAGCCACTGCCTCACCTGGATTGGTAGAAAATAAGAGGTAGAGCTAGGTCATGATATCCATATTCCAACAGGTGGAATATTAGCCCCACAAAATTGTCATATGCATTAGTTTTTGTTGCAAGTACTGATAGGTACTGATAATGCCTTAGCTGCAACAATATCAATATATTATAAAATGCATAAAAGGTTGCTACAAATCCATGAAAACGAAATTCTTTTATTTCCACCAGCCAATAGCCAGAAGTTCTCTGAGTAGTTCACAAAATAAAGTTTAAAACTGTGATATACAGAAATGAAATCATGTAAAATCTGAAACACATTAATATAGCCCTGCAGCCAAACTAGTCTGGGGGATATTAGAGTTTGCTAGAGTTTCTGTTTCAAATGTCTGAAGTGTTTTTTGGAGATGACTTAGAACAGAATTCTGTTTCTTCACTCTATATAACTGGACCAAGATAGTGCATTGGCAGTTTGCATAATCTCCTTGACAAATCTTGGCGTTTCTGTATTCAGAATCAGTGTATGATTTTCTTACCTGCATGGGTATTTAATGGGCAGGTTCACATGTTTTGACAAGCATCCCTGCACATCTTCCACTTGTCTGTTCCTGCTTGAGTAGCTTTTCCAGAAGGAGTAGAAAAAGGAGAGCTTGGACTAGGCAGGAATCCACGGGGAATGGAATATCCTCACTTAGCCCAGGTTCTCCGTTCCTGCTTCCCAAGTAGGAGCAGCACTGAGCACCACTGCCCTTAAGGGGGCAGCACTGCCCAGCTGATTGCCCCCCCCCTTTGCCTGAGAGTGGATCAGGCATCCCCCTCCTCCTCTAGCGATCTCCCCTGGTGCAAGAGATGAGGGTGTCTGATTTATTCCCCCTTCCTCCCTGCTGTGCCTCCGGTTTGAGCCCTGTTTGCACAGTGGAGACTGCCTGGCAGCCAGTGCTAGCCAAATTCAGCTCGCAATTATGGCTGTCAAGGAGAGAAGCCTCGTGCCTCCCTGCGGTGTCGCCTGGGATGCCATCTGCACGAATGAGAGAAAAGGAGGAGGGGGACCTCAGTGAGCCTGATTGTCTTTTGGGCTCATTGTGGCCGCTGTGAACTCCAGGCACCCAAATTACCACCCACCATGGCAATTTGCCATGAAAGGTTATCCTGATTTGCGAACTTGCCCGATGAGTCTGAACTTTATAATATTTACTTTGCTTTTACTCTAAAGGGTCGCAAGTAAAAGCAATTTGTGGAGACCAGTAAAACAAAGCAATTGTAACTGCTTAGAGGATCATTGTTTTGAGAAAGTGGACTGGGGGAGCAATTTTATATCTGTACATTTTGTCCAGGAGGATTTGTCACATACTTACTTCATATAATTTTAATGGTATTTCATGACTTTTAATTAGATGGATGAATTTGTGCACTATTTGTTTTGCTGCGTTGGAGATGTTTTTGATTATGTTATTTCTGAAATATGCAGGAGGAAACTCTTTGGTAAAAACCAGCATACAAATGTGCTGCTTCAACCATTCTGGGGATGAATCTCCCATTAACGCAAGGGTGGAGTAAGGGCCAGATTCCCTTGTGGGGTCAGCTAATGACAGCCACCTCCACCAAGATCCAGAGCCAAGAGTGTGCGCCATCACCTTGTTTCCTCACTTCTGTCTCCCCTTTTCTTCTTGTTTTTCTCCCCGTCTCCTTGCTGCCACCATCCAGCCAGTGGGCTCCAAGGAGACAGAGCAAGCAATGATCCTTGAGAGTCTTACTGACCTCTGTATCTTGATGAGAAGAGAACTGAATGTGTGAGCAGTTTAAGTGATGCAGACCCACTTCTTCAAATTGCCCTTAAGCAGTGACATTGTAGGAATTATTTTTGATTATGTCATGGTCTAAACTGACTGTCTGCAAAAAGCTTTTGAAATTCGGCTGAGGGCTGCGTCTCCCCCCTCTGGCAGAGATGAGCAACTCGAGGTCTTCCAGCTGTTGTTGGACTGTACCTCCCATTATCCCCCCACTGTTGGCAATGCTGGCTAAGATGGGTTGATGGGAGTTGCAGTTGAAGAACATTTGGAGAGCCACTAGTTGCCTGAAGGTCACAGGCAGACATATTTCTGCAGGACATGAGCACCGCAGGCAAAAGTTCTTTATAAGTCTCAAGAAGTTGCTTGACTTGGAGAAATGCGGTGAAACTGCTGGAAGCACTTCTCTAGCACATGAGGGTAAACAGTCGCCTTTGCCATCAGTGTCTAGTATGTGTTTTATGACAGGAGACGGGAATTTTGACCCATTGCCAGTATGTTAAGAAGGGTTCCCAAAACAATCTTCTATACTTATTTGGCAATAAATTGCCTCAAATGGGGGGACAATCAGAAGCACGTGCATGCCTGGTGCAGGGAAGGCCCTAGCAATATTTTTTTTGTTTTAGCAGAGTCATGCTCTCATAAGGGGGAATTTTGCCCACTCAACAGACACTTTTGTACTAAGCTGTACTTGCTGGGAGTGTTTATAGTTTCTTGTTGAATGTACTACAAAATATGCAGATAATATGGGGAAGGAGAACTGGTTTATAGAAGTCAGCAGCAGCAGGGTCCATTAATTCATGTTTTTTTCACAAATCCATGGCATTTTGGACTGGCAAAATTCTAAGTCCTTGGAATTCAGAAGAACTTTTATGAGTTCCAGAAAGAGCTGTTCTTGTTGTCACAGGTATTGGCGTATAGTACATATATACTATGTACTATTTGAGACTGGTTTATATGCCTGATAGTATGTCTTGTATATTGCACTGGTCCTCTACATTCTTTGGTGTAGCTCAGAGGCCTGGAATGTTGTAGCCTGTTTTTCATAAACTGATGCTGGAAGATTGACTCAGTCCTTCCGTTGTGACAAATGATTGGGTTCTTTTCCTGAATCAGTCTCAGCATTTTCCAATCCCTCATTTTATGGGCAAAAGGGATGATAATCCCATTCTTGAAAATCACAGCATTTTCTAGCCTTTAATCACATAAAGTCCATTAAGAACAAGAAAACAGAATACCTGCACATGCCTTCTGATGAGAGACATGGGACCTCATCCATCTGAAAGCACCCTGGGAAGGTGCAGGAACACTGCTGATTGCATGCTTGCTCCCTGGCAGTTCTCCCCACCTTCCCCAAGTGGGGGGAGGGGGGAATCTTAGAAATGGGGGAATAGGTAGCAGGCAATGGGGGACACGCTTGCACAGAAAAGCTTTTCCTTGCTGCAGATGACACGTGCAGTTTCATTTCCTTCTGGGGATTGTGGTACTTGCTTGAAGTTGGAGAAACAGAAACAGAATGAGTCAAAAGGGGTCTCCCGAGCCATCTAGTCTGACTCCCGGTGCCAGCCAGTTCTGCTCATGACATGCCTACCGTGTGCATGACCAATGACAGGTAATGATTAGGCACCCCGTAAAGATGGGGTGCATGTCCCTTTTCAGCTTTGGCCAAGTTCACATTCTGGACTTCCATGGTGGATGTCTCATGCCACATGTCTAGTGCTGAAGAGGACAAACATTCCCAGTACATTCCAGATGTTTTCAGTTGCAACTACCTGCAGCCCAGCCTGCATGGCCAGTGATCGGAGATTATGGGAGCTGTAGTCCAAAACATTTGAAGAGCACCAGGTGACCTAGCCTTGTCCTACCGATTTCTTTGTTCACTTTGAGATGCACTTCATCCCACAGGTTAG
The DNA here is from genome assembly GCF_004798865.1 of Varanus komodoensis. Classification (NCBI taxonomy): domain Eukaryota; kingdom Metazoa; phylum Chordata; class Lepidosauria; order Squamata; family Varanidae; genus Varanus; species Varanus komodoensis. Next base: position 7,343,659 of record NW_025335817.1, on the reverse strand, counting down.
TAACCCTGTCAATTGCTTGTAGATAGAAACAGTTTCTGGCCAAAAAAGGAAAACTTCAAATAGTCAGCTATAGCATCATTTGCTTTCTATTGTGTTCCCTGTTAAAAGGTATAGAGTGGAGATCGTGCTGTTTCCTAACATAATGTTCAGATGAAACATACATTCCCAGAGCACTTTCTACCTTTCATCAACTTTATCTGTGAAGTGTCAAACTAGAACTTTATGGGTATTTCACAGAGCAACTTTTCCAGCTTAAATCATAGTGGCATCTAATTTTAATTTTTAACCTGATTTGGCTCATGTACTACATTCAAATATGTTTATCACAATCTTGGTGGTCTCTGCAATTTTTAAGAGTGGGGGGGGGCATTTCAGTTGAGCCTATTATCAATGCCTGCTCCACCCATCCCAAATAGTCAGAGACCCACCATTGCCACCCAAACCGCCCCATGTTTCTAGAAACACCCTCAAGGCATTCTTTTTATTTGAATTGATTTTCTATAGTTGTTTATCTTTTTTTCCAATCTGGTCATGGAAAGCACATCTGGTTTCTATTTTAATCAGTATTCCTCTGAGAGCAGCATCATATTAGAGAGAGCTAGCAATGCTAAAACAATAATCCATAATGATGCAACTTCTGGTAATTTGAAACGGTTTTATCCACTGCTTTCAGAAGTGTGCTAGTGGTGCAGGCCAGCTGTCTTATTTATAGTTAAAACTCACAAACAATCGTATGAACAGATAGGTGGATACACTGAGATAGGTGAACAACTAGGGCACACAGTGATTGCTGCTGCTTATTGTATATGTACTGCTGAAGTTCATGGACTTTGGTATTACAACTTTTTTTCCAGAGTAGTCCCATTGGTAGAGTAATAACTTTTGATTAATATATTTAAAGTCTTTAAAAGAACTAGGTCAGCATCTATACTGGAGTAAGCCCAGTGACATTGAGGGGACTGTACCTGTCAGAGAGGTAATTTTTTGTAGTATTTTATTTACCAGCAGATCCCATAACAAGCAACAATATAATCTACCTTGAAATGTTTATTGTCTAGCAGAGACCTCTATATCTTGATGAGATGAAAACCAAAAATGTGAGCAGAGTCACTGACACAGATCCATTTATTCAAATGAATTTTAACTAGTAAAATTGTAGGAATTATTTTTCTACAATTATGATGTGTGATTATTATGTTATTTAATGCTACTGATAAATAATCCCATTAATGACTAGCTTTATAATAATAATATATTGTCTTTTAATTTAACTTTAATTTGACATTACACATATGGCTTTCCTGTGTCATATGTGTAATGTTGGCGATTCAAGCACATGTGTGAAAGGGGCTGAATTTCTCTCATGCCTGCTGCCTTACTCTCCAAAGCCTCTTCCAACCTTTACTCATGCACTTTTTCTCCCAATCAAAAACCTCATCATGTCTTCCCTTGGGCTCTAATTTAGCTTTAGGAAGAATGATAAAATGCACTAGATGGCTCAACTGATTGGACTGAAGAACTGGGAGCATCTGAACTGGAGTAGATGCAAGCTGGTTTTTTTTTTTAAATCAATAAGTGCTTAATAATCTAATCTCACCTGGTGAGCGACAGCTACCCTCCTTCCTTCTACTGGTCAGAGAAGGTCATGGGCCATCCAGAAAAGCTCTGTTAAGCAGACACAGTGGTGGTGGAGAAATATAAATTTTCTTTGATACGATCATTGCTACAGAGAAATGCCACCTGTGCCTAGGTTCTCTCCTTAGTGGTTCACCACCACGAGTAAACTAAGGAGCTCTTGTAGCAGTTACCTGAGTTGTCTCTGCATCCTATAGAATGACTAAGATTTCACCAGGAGCACCATCTAAACCCAAATGGCTCTCAGGAATCCCTCATATTCTGTCTGCCTCTCAGGATACATCCTTTTAATAGCTCCCTTGTCCCCACAGAGAGAAAATACTCACTTTTATAGGTGACAAGTTTATTTTTAAGCAAATAGATCTGTGTCTGGTGCATCTTCTTTTGTCCTGTGTAAACTCATATCGTTATGTCTAATTGAAAGTGCAGACACTTCTGTTGTTTTGTTTATGATGATATCATTAGGCTATATTTCCATTACTTCTGCTTTCAGATACACGTGGTCCAGCACCGTCTCCAGATTAGGTTCCAACAACGCTCCAATATACTCATAAGCCCCTGTACTTCTGCAGAGTCAGTTTAGAGATCTGAAAGGATTTATTGGGAAAGATTTATTGAGAGATCTTAGATTACAGAGCATTGTACAAAGCCTTTGATTAATCTCACAAAGGTCTGTGGCTCTCAAGACCTTTCCCTTTAAACCATGCCTGCTTTTTCTTTGTCCGAGTTTAGCAAGCCCTCCCAGTGAAGCAATAAATGGCCTTTAAAAAAAAAAGGGATAGGCCACAGTGTGTACCAGTTTTGTTCCAGCCTCTTAAGATGCTGGCAAGTGACTTTATACTATAAAAACCAAAAGACTACAAACATGGACTGTTCAGATGTACCTCCCAACTGATGTGTTTTATAAATTGTACTCTGAAAAAAAATGGTACATTTTCTTTTAGAGTGCAGTTCAGGAGCTCAGAAATTTTTTTGGTACATATAGTAAAAATAGTTTTAAAATCTCATGTATTGGCATCTTCTGGTCTTCCAATTTCAGAGTTTCACTGCAGAAATAAAATTCAAAGGCTGCTATGGTTTCCCTGGCTTTAAAATGGTATGACACATTGACTGTCATTTGGTTTTCAAGCATTACTAACAGAACCTTCATCTAGTTTGTTAAAATTATGTCTCTGACACCACTTTAGGCTTATGGCCTCTTTAGAGGTTACTATTGTGCCATAAATATATTTTATGGAGTAACTAAAGAGGATGATGCATTTACTGGGAATACACCAATGAAGTATCCAATATCAGATACCAGTGAATAAGCACTGGACAAGCTCAACATTGCACGCCATTATTCCTTGCAGATATTCAGACACTTGTTCAGTTGACAGGAATATTGTGGGAAGAGTCACATAAAACATTTAGGGCCATGTATCAGTTACTGTGTGCAGCATCAGAATATGTATTGTCTAATCAGCCAGATCAATCTATTTGTTTATGGAGCCTTTCCCAACGTGCTTCCTTCCAGATGTGTTGGACTGTAGCTCCCATCCATAAACCAAATGGGTTTAAAGTCCCAATCATGTGTCCCTAACACAATCCCAAATATTCTCTGTCCAAGATGCCTAATCAGCAAACTGATGTAACTGGTGTACATCAAATTACTGTTGTTCTGAACAATATGCCCTTGACCTATCATTTTGTTCACCAATTTATTATGTCTAACTCATACTGTTATTCTCAATACTTGATGAAAAGTGTTGAGGTTCAAACCTTCCTAGAAACTGGGCTAGGACACTTCTGCTGACCTGCGTCTCAGATCATTTAAGACAGCTTTTAGTGGCTACCCCCTCAGCTCATTGAGCCAGTGACTTAGTTGCCCTCGAGATCTATCCACCTTATCTCACCTTCCACAAAAATAAAGTGCTACTCCACCCCAATCCCACTTTCCATCTGAGAGTTCACTCTGCTTTTCACATTAATGAATGTATTGTGCTTTTAGCCTTCTTCTAGTCAACTTCCAACCCGGTTGAGCTAGCCCTGCACTCCTTAAATGTCCGCAGGGCTTTAGCCTTTTATGAGGCCATTTCACAGCCTATCCATAGCTCACAAAGACTTTTCATTGCCCACAGCAGTGCATCTCAAGGCTCGCCTGTCTCCTCACAGAGATTTGCTAAGTGGATATCTAGGGTATGACCTTGTTGAACTCCAACGCAGAGCTTGCCAATCGCCCATATCTGTGATGCACAGAGACCAGGATGAAGAAAGGCAGGTGGTCTACCTGCAACTGTCCATCATTCTTTGAGTGGTCATCTGTGCATTCACGCACCCCACTTACCCCCTGGGGAAGGGTACATGCATAGGATGGCAGTTGTAGCCTTTGAACTGAGGTCTCAGTGAGAGCCCCTCCGCTCACATTGGGCCTGTCTAGGGGTTGGACTCCTGCCAAATAATAATCAGCTTTCTGATCTTCCCAAATGAGCTCCATGTATGCATGCAGATCCCATGTATGTGAATGCTCAGGTGACCAACTGAAAGAATGACAGCTATAGGTAGGTAACCTGCCTTTCTATAGCATACATAGGGTCACTGCCTCTGGTACTGAAAGCCACATAAAGCCATCAGGACTAGCATCCATGGAATGCCTTCTCCTGCATGAATCTTTCCAGTCTTCCTTTAAAGTCATCCAGATTGGTGGCCGTCACTGCATCTGGTGGAACTGAATTCCATAGTTCGTTCATTCATTCATTCAAAATTTTTATATGCCATCCCTTCTGCATGGCATCTCTTTATGTGTTATGTGAAGAGTAGTTCCATTTATCTGTCCAGTATTGCACACGTATCAGCTGTATGGGATGACCTTGTGTTCTAGTATTATGAGAAAGGGGGAAAAGTCTCCCTATCCAATTTTTCCGCACCATATCTAGCTTTATACACTTCCTCTTACTTTTGTCCTAAGCTAAACAATCCCAGATGTAGTAAGCTTACCTCATATACAATTTTATGTTGTATAGTCTACCTGTTTTTAAACATGCTATCTATTTTGAATCTTTGGAGGTTACAGATTGAAATAAGCAATCATAAAATTAAGATAAAAAAAGCAATCACCACTGAGATATGTGTGTAGAGTCAGACCACCAATTTTCCCACAAGTCTTGGCAGTCAATGAGCGGTGGAAATCAACTGTATTTAAGCTGCTTGAATTAGTCCAGTAAGGGAATAACACTTCAGCTTTCTGCAGCAGCACAATCTTATTTTCCAACCCTGGTGGCCGGAGGGACCATTATAGCTGGATCCTTTCAAGCAAGTTAGTTACATGGTATCTTCAAAATAGTGATGTCACTTAACCCCAGAGCATCTTCACAATTGACGCTGCTTCAGAGAATGATCGGAATGCATGCTTTAGGCACCTCTGGTCTTTGAGATGGAAAAAGTCCATGCAGTGTAATCACCCACTCCTAGTTTTCATGTGGAGGAAAGGCTCTTCAGAAGTGAGCCTTCCATTATCTTAGTAAGTGTAACTGTACATATTTACTGTGTCCTCACATTTTTCTGTTCAGGAACATGTGAATAATATTTTGCTTCCATTTAGGGGGGTGCTTTCAAAACGTAATTTCACCATGCCCCAAAACCCAAAATTCACCCTAAAAATTGGCTTTAAGCAAATGGCCCTAAGTGTTTCTAGAGTTTCACACTTTTTGCTTGGCTCTGACAGAATATGTGAACCCTTGAAACTTTATATATATGTGAAGTATTTATCTAATTCAGAGGATGCATCCTCTTGGAAAACTTTAAAGGTCCCAATTCCAATCTAGTTGTATCTCATTTTGTCTGTCTGCTGGATAATTTTCAGTGATGTTTCTTCATGTTCTTTGATTTTTAAATCACTATTCGGTCTCAGTCTTGATCTCTCTGCAGCCCCTACACTCTATTTCTACTACTGTCTAGTATTGGTAGTGTGAGATATTTGGCATCAGCAAGTCCTAGGAAATTAAACTTTTTCCCATGCTGATAGTTTTAGCTCTGAATTTCACATTTACTAAAAAGTGACATATTTTAAATAATGAAAAATAATGAAAATGAAAAGAGAATTCTACAAATTTGACAAGATTTATGTCTTCTTCCAGTCCTCAGGACAAAAGCATCCTTGCTAGAGAAGGAGGAAGGATGAGAGACTTATTAAGGGCTGAAAATAAATTCTCTTTCTTCTGCATGGACATATTATTTATGATAGGCAGCTCTTGGGACAGAGAGGGTAATGGGAAGGGGTGTTGTAAATAAGGTTTCTTCTATTCCTCTCTCCACCTCCAAGGACAATCCATCTTAGCAAAAAGGAAGTGGTGAAGGCATGTTACTTCATCAGATAACACTTAACCTAAGAGCCAAATACATAGGGAGTTCCCTGAGAAGATATATTCCTCCTAGAAAGTCAAAAGGAGGACTCGAATAATGGGTCACTAGTGAGTTGGCAACAGTTCTACCATCCTCTGTGACTTCTGCCAAGGTTGTGTGAGGCTGTGCTATAGTGAGCGCTTAATACTGGGCATTAGACTCATACAGTCTGTGGAGCTGGAATGCCATGAAGCTGGCTGAGAAAGCCATCAAACCAGCAAAATTCCTTCTGGCTTATCACCTCTTGAAACACTTAAAGGAAAGTTGCATTAGCATGCTTCACCCCTTGGAAAATGCTAGCATTTCAGTCCATTCAATCCATTAAAATAAAATGTCAATGTAGAGCCCTCACAGAGGACCTGCAGAGAGCAATACTCTAAAAGAAACCATGGAAAAGACTCCTGAATCCTAGCAGGCTTAAACCACAGCTGATAATGTCCATACTTGCTGTGTGGTGATGATGGAGGCTTATCTTCCTCATAGGAGCAACACTGGGAAGATCATGGCCTCCATGGGTGCTGAGAAAAGGTGGGCAGGGAGAGGAGTAGCTTCCCCATTACCCTCGCTGTTTCTTCCTGAGGCATCAAGACAGAAACTTGTCTGGCTGGGAGATGCTGCAGGAGGGATTTCCTCTTGGCTTGCCCCTCATTCCGTTTTCCAGGATGCAAACACAGCAGTTGTGGGGTAACAGCTTTTTGCACCACCAAAATTATTGGAAATAATCCATCTGTACCTCCCCAAGGATTCTGGCTGGAGCCCACAGCTCCACAGGGTTCTGTGGGTATGCTGAGCATAATTTTGGTTTACCAAGAAGCAGTGTGCCATGCGCTTCTATGCAGCTGACCTTTCCCTATTGTGTCTGCTTTCTAAGACATCCGCATTGCTTGTAAAGTATTCTTTTGAACTGGCTCCCCATCTACATGAAATGTTCCCTACAAATTCCTCCAAAATTTTATTGTTGAAAGGGCAATATTGTTCCCATATGTCGCTTTCCCTAATGGCTCTTAAAGCCTAATGCAAGACAACCAGATCACTTTCCCTATCAGACTGAACTCATGAGAATGTCAATTAATAACATTCTGAACCCTTGTCAGACTGGGAAAAGGAGAGTCATAGATCTGAAACAGCAGCAGATGTTAGAGGACAATGGTGGTCCAATTATTACCTAGCACTAAAAGAACTGGAAAAATATTCTGGAGGCCAGCAGCGACATTTAGTCTATCTGGGTGGCCTGCCCATCATTTCTTGCTGGCTGAGCTTCATTTCAGAGCTGTCATTCCAAAGAAGGCACTCTGGGTCACAATGACACATGGAAGAAGTGTCTCAGAAATGGTGCGTCTTTTCTTAAAGGCATTCTGAAGTCAGCATTGTCACAAGTTTTAGCTTAGCATAAAACAAGAATGGTGCATATATGCTCTCCCACTAAGGGGACCATTTTGGGGCTCAGGATTGTTTTTTCAAAGTGCCACATGCCTAATTTAGCATAATTTGCCTCAGTCCGGCACCTTTTAGTGCGCATTCCCTCACCTGCGGCCCTTTGGATGTGTCAGACTGCAACTCCCACCCCTTAGCCACGAAGTTGATTCATCTGGAGGGCACCAGCTTGGGGAAGAGAGTTTGGGATATTGTTGGCGGGGGTGGGGGCTTTGGTAGGCTCATTGGAGGCTGTTGTAGACCATTTGCTCATCTAGCCCAGTATCATCCTCTCAGACTGAGAGCATTGCTCCAGGGCTTCAGGCAGGCACTATTCCCATCACCTGCTGCCTGGCCCTCTTAATGGGCCCCAGTGGAGACAGCCTGCTGCCTTCTGTATACAAAGCTTGCACCTTATTCCTGAGCTGCAGCCTCTTCCTTCTCAGGGGAAGCCACTGGGCTTCATTCCCTTTGCTCTGCTGCCTTCCCTCGTCTGCCGTGCTTTCCAGGGCGCTGCTCCACAGGCTTTCTGGAGCTACTTCATGGGTACTTCACCGCATTGTAGTCTGGGAGAGCATATTTCTGGGTCATAGATGGTTCCTTGGTTTCTCCCAGCCCATATTCAGGGCTTCCATTCCCCCCATGTTTCCACTGACCAGAAGACTGTCCAGGAACTGCAAGGTTTTCAGCAAGCTTCAAGTACAAGTGACCAAGATGATGAATGTGTGGGGCACAGGAGACAAATCTGCACCCCCCCACCCCCAAATGCTTGAGGACTCGCTTTATGCTTATCAGCTGCACTTTTTGGCACCAAACTTTGAGGCACTGCGTGATGGATTTAAAAACACTGCACCACCACCACCCCTTTTCCTTGGTGCGCACAATTTCAAAAGCTTGTTGAATGCACCAGGCAACATCACCTCAGTGATCTTGCTTGAAGGCACAGAGGGCTGTCATGGCTGGAAAGCCCCAAATCAGCCTTCCCCCAACCTGGTGGGTTCAACTACAGCTGGCCAGGAATGATGGGAGGTGCAATTCAACACGCCTGGGGGGGGGGGCAGCAGGTTGGGGAAGGTGGCCTAAATGATGCTGTATGGAAGGGCAGGGAGGGCTGAGGGAGTCTGCCTGAATCTGCAATCTCTCCCAGGTTTGTGGAGTAATAAAGCAGCAGAATGTTTGAATTACTGCAGGGAGGAAAGAAGAGAACAACTGCTGGAACCATGCTATATTTCAGAGACAAACCTACGTATTCTGGTGTTGCAATTGTTTTTGTATAAATCCTAAAAAAGGGGCATAGGCAAAAGAATGATGCAAGGATGTTGAGCCTGTTTAAGGTCTTGTGAAATGGATCTGGCACTGGGTTGGGGACAGAGCTGACCACAGAGATTTCAATTTCCACCAGCAGAAACGATTGCAGTGGATTACAGTATTGCATGTGTGACTAGTTCAGGTGGAAGAGCAAGTAATTTGGCAGTTACTCTATCAAACATACCCCAATCCACCCGGGGGCCATATGCGAGCTGAAGCAAACTTTGGCACATATATCCCTAACTGATCATGATGCCGCACTCACAGTTCCTCCCCTGCTGAGCCTGCATGTACAGAACCCTTCCGTAAAGTTGGCAATAGCACCAATGAACTGAAGAGGAGGCAGAGCTGAAGGGGTTGGATTCAGTTGCCAAATTCCCACTCCCAGAACTCTCTATGTGCAGCCCCAGCTGCTGTGCAAGCACAAGGCTGGATCAAGGCCATTTCGATTTTTACCGCTGCTGTTCAAACACAGAACAGTACATACTGCGAAGTTCATTATGGACTGCACTTTCCTGGACAAAATGGAAAGGGTGTGTTCCAAGTGAATAATGTCTCTTTTAGAATAATTGCATTTCTCTGGAGTTTTTCTAGTCAAAATCATGTATCTGCCAAGATTACTAGTAATGAAGCAGAAAGTGTAGCAGAGGTAAATACAGCCTTGGAAGAGAGTTTGGGGCCTAAATGTGAGTGGTATCCTTAGCATTCTCAACTGAGATGGGAACACGTGTTGAAAACAAACTGGAATTCCTGAAATGCTGTTTTGATTTGTTTCCTCATACTTCATAGCTTGCTATATGAGTGCCTGTTTTCCCCAGTGATTGTAACTAGCTGCAGATAAAGTGGTTCATCTTCAAATACTTCTCGTAAGGCAATGTGACTATTAGATCATAATAGTTTGGTGCAAAGGGCTGCTTCACTTGCAGATAGTGACTGAACTTGGTAAAATCAGCATGATTGAGGAAGACAACAGTATCTTTTCAGTGATATCTACACTATTTTGAAAGACATAAATACATGCCAAGGAGCCTGCAGCATGGTGGAGAAAAGGCTTCGGTTGCCTTAGTCTGTCTTCAAAGTGTTCAATTTGTTTTCCATGCAAAGTGAAGCTTCTCAAAAATAACAAACATAATGGAGTAGCTTGGCAAGGGTGCAACAACGATGGGATTGATTTTATCCCCTCCAAAGGAATCTAGGTTATTGAAAATTCACTTGGCCATTCCAGAGCAACTCTTAGGAGGACAACGCTATGCGTAGTTAGACAGCAAAAAATCATCAAGAGCAATCAAGCACCCATCAAATAATCAGCATGTGTTTGAGAAACAGAAACCTTACCATTCCCACAGATGCAAGTACAGGGGAAAGAGTACAAGAACTAGGAGCTTGGCAAAAGGAAGTGGGCCAGCTGGGAACACAGACCTGGCAACCAGCCTAAAAGGGGGAGTGCTTACACCTCTTCAAGGTACAAGGGACTCCTGTCAAGCGTGCACTGTGCAGGGCAATCGGCAGACAGGTAGTCGTCTCGGACTCCTCTCTCAGGCTGGTAGATAGAAATGAGTCAGAATGCTCTTCACCTCTTTAGAAATACAGATAAGATAGGAATGCAGGAGGAATATTTGCTTTGTAGACAACACTGGGTTAAGAATTTGAACCTGAATTCACTCCTGGCTGCTTGAGTCTCTTTTGGCATTTGCTGCCCATTCATGATAAGGTCTATATCCAGGAAATGTCATTAGCAGTTAGAAGAAGAGAGCTTCCAATGGGAAAGCTGATTATTAGAAATGTAGACAGTTGCTGGGTATAGGTACCATGAAGTGTCTAAATAAGGAAGTGCTTTAGGAAATGCAAGTAATCTTTCCTACATGCACAATTTGTATTTTAAGGGTAAAATCCTATGCATACTTGGACAAAAAAGTCTTGCAATTCTGATCATGCTCCTGCCAGTGCTGCTGAACATGGCTAACATGTATCTAAACATGCCCAGAATCATACCATAAGGGGTGATGATGCGGCACCTCCATATCTTCCTTTTTTTCAAGGGTTCCTCTTCCACATGCAGGTCCAGCTAGACAAACAGGCAGAGCTACAGAATGTGGCCATGACATGATGATTTAAGGGATTGCTTAGGTTCTGAGGACTACTTTACAATTGTAGAAATTTAGAAAGCTTTTTCCACAGAAAGTTCTCAATTTTATGATTTTAAATGGGTAATGCTTTCGCTAGTAGCAGATAATTCTTCCTTTTTGGAATACTGCAGGAATCGCTAGTTGTTGCCATTTGTTTTGAGTGGATTTCCTGTCATGCACAAATATAAGATTTCCCTCATTTCTGACTCAGAACTGTTGTTTTCTTTTGCATGTACTTGTTGACCTCTGGCTAAGGCACACTTGCATTGAGGATGCCTAAAACATTAAGCATTTGTTTTTCCCATGTTTGAAGCCTGACCACACTTTGCAGCCAAAAGAGCAAGACAAGAGTCAAACTGCTGGGTCACTTGCCCCCAAAAGTCCCCAGGAAACAGAGTATCTTGTGGCATCTTAAAAAAAATAACAGGTTTTGGTGGTATGAGTTTTTATGGACCAAAGCTTACTTCATCAAATGTTATCTTCAGCTGGCAAATTGTATCTGTGTGTTGAGTATGTCCACACACACACACACACACACACACACACACACACACACACAAGAACAGAGAAAAGTGGACCACGAGATAACCTTGAAATGCAGAGGTGGGGTCTAATCATACTGTGTAAAGCTTAAATGTATCTGGGCAATCACTCACAACAACAGTAACAGGTGATAAGGCAACAATCCTAGTTTTCCCCCATTAGTAGCTTTGCAAGAGAGAAAACGAATATAAATCATTGATTTTATTTCAACAGCCTAAGACTAATGCTTGTGTTGGGAAGACTGTTGTCCATCTAGTCCAGTCCTACCCATCTGACCTGCAGCTGTTCTTTTGAGCCCCCAGTGTGGGTCTTGACCATTGGTCTTACCCGACACTCTTCAAATAGAGGCACTGGGCCTTAAATCCTGGGGCCTTTTAGGCTTGTGTTCTTTGGCTGGTGTGCTGAAGAAATGTTTCCTCTGCAAAATAACACATGGCAAAGTTATCTGCCACTGTCCTTATGTAGACTCCAGACTGACCCTGGGGATTTAACAGATTAGTAGTCATGTTTAATGCTCAGAGTGGTCACTGGAGGTGTCCCTGCCTTGTTGTGGGTAGTGGGACTGCCTGCATTGTTGAGCAAGGCAATATCAAGGGAACAGGAGTAAAATCAGGAAACAAAGGTGTCTGGAAAATTTGAATTAACATAAATAGCATTTGTATTTTGTGCAGTGCGGTTTCAGTTGACCAAGGAGCAACCCAAGAAAGATCTCAAGAAAGAACCAATAATACTAGAGAAACAGGTATGTGTGATACCGAAGGAGCCATTGTTACACTCTTATTTTGAATAAGGTAAGAAATAATTGGACTAAAAGGCTTTAATTTGAGGAGGGGGGGATAAGGAAGCATATACCTCAACGACCAGTGAGGCTGTTTTTTCCATGTGTTTGCTAAAACTGAGTCAATCTACTTTATTTGTTGGTCAAAGCTGAGAGCACTCCTTATACAACATATAAGGAGTTGATACGCTATTCTGTAATGTTAATGTATCAGATTTATCCATTAAAAATGCAGTTAACATGTGATTTTGTTATGCCCTGTCAGACATTTCCAAACAAGGCCACAGACTAAGGTCGATCCAAAACGTTTTGGCACTTGTGGCAAAAACCATCTTTCTCTCATATATGTTATTTTAAAATTTAAGGTTATCTCATTTTGCTACAGCATATTATTATGAATGTACAATGAGCTGTGATCTCTAATAAAGGATCTTCCTGCCTTCTTTATAGTCCCATTATATTGGAGATGGCCCAGAGTTTCAGCGATCACTATTCAACCTTGGTGGTCAAAGCCCACTTGTCTTATACTATCTTCAGATGCATGGAATTGCTAGCACCTTATCAAACTCTCGCGCTTACAAGATCAACCACACCGAAATCTGCAGAATCCCATATCCTTTTTTTTTAAAAGGTTGTTACCTGAGCTACGTTTACAAAGTTAGGACCTTACATTAAAATAGTGTAATTCCGTAAAGGAGGAGGAGCAGATGAACTGTGAAGTTGAGAAAGGCAGAAATAAACACCTATACATTTGAAATTCCATTTTCTTGAATGCTGTGGGTTAAAGAGATTTGGGATCAATTGCCAGAGCTACTTTTTTTCCTCGGAGCTCAGCTATGCTACCTGAAATAGGAGAGAAAAGTTTTGGGAGCAGTAACGATTGGGTAGAGGAGATAGGCGGGAGGGTTCGGCTTCCCTCACCTGTGTCCCCTCTCCTGACCTTAAAGTGTGCTGTGTATGGTCTGCTTGGTATGAATACAGGGCAGACATGAATAATGGCTGCTGCTCTTATATCTAGTTTGACCTTGTATATGGATCTCATCAGTATTCCGTTGGCTGTATTCCGTTTGCTGGGCGGAGACAGTGGGCAGCTTCTCATAACAGCAATTCAGCAACAGACAAATATTAAGATGAATCGTGGTTGTCAGAGCTGGCCTGAGGAGCCTAGGAACCTTATGCCAAACTATTTCTCAAGATTCCAAGATCTCCACTGATTTAGAGCTGTGTTCCAGAAAACTCTGTAATTCTTTGGAGGCTTATTAGGAATTTCTAATCAGAATAAGATTAGAAATAGACCGTGAAAAGCAAGTGATGTCCAATTTCCAACCATGTGTGGGAGACTGATAATATGCAGGGGCTCCACGGAAGTTCTCAGTCTTCTTCTGCAAATGCATTAGCCCATGGCGTGTGCTTCCTGAAAGAGAAGGGCTTGAAACCAACCAGAGGTTAGCATGCTTCTAGTTATGAGTTTGCCCAGTGAGTTCTGCCCTCTGGCATGCTTCTAATTAGGAATTTGCAGAGGCTCCTGGGTTGGTTGGAAGAATGTATTCAAATTGTCCAGGGCACAGCATTTCCATACCACATCTGGAGTAGTCACCTGGGTCCTATGATTTTGAGATCTTACCTTTGGAATCTAAACCTGGCCATGACCTGTAGTACTCGGAACTCCCCCGCAATGAACTAACCCACTTTTAAGAGAGTTCATGCATTGGGTCTTGTACACTTGCACTCTTTCACATGATTCTGAAGCATAGTGCCTAGCCATTGGGTTAGCTTCCTGTTGAATTGTGAAGGGTTTATGAAGTGCAGGTCATTTTAATTAATTTTGTTCTGTCTTCCATGCATAATCATTTCCAGCAAGCCTGAGGTTTGGCAGCGTTAACCATTCTCAATAAAGATTAATGTCTGAACTCCCTCAAGCATTTTTAGGAGAATTCTTATCACTTTGCGCTCCTATAAACAAAAATGTTTCCAAATGATGGAGTATGATATCTGTGCTTCAGCTTTGTATAGCATTTTTCATCTTTTGGTGATGTGTGTAAGTCTTTGTTATAGAATGTAGGAAGGATATTTGAAGTCTGAAAGAGCAGAGACGTCTGCGTATTTGTAGGCTTCCAATTCAGATGTGAGTGTGAGGCGCTTGTCCTGATGCCTCCAGTTCCACAGATTACGTCACGGGGAAGAAGGCCTTTTTTTGTGGTGGCACCCTGTTTGTGGAATGCCCTCCAGACTAGTTCACCCGTCATCATCTCTACTACCTTCTAGATGCAGTTCCTCTCTGCCCATGCTCTTCAGCAGCCTTAGCGCTGATCACCTGCTCAGTGCCCCTTTTTTTCTTTAACCCTGCTGTTGGCTTCCTGTTAGGTCCAATGTTTGTTTCTGCTATTTCATTATTACTTGATATTCCTCATAGGTTTCTCTGGCTGCCTTGGAGACAGTTATAACAGAAAGATATAGTTGAAAATGCCTCAAATGAATGAGCAGGTGCTTAGCGAAAATGAGGGCTTCTCTACACAAGGCATTTATTGTACACTCCTGATCTCTCACTCACAGAAATTTGCAGATTCTTTTTATTATGTTGTCATCTCCCAGGACCTCTCCCAGCTTTTCTAGTGAGGGAAGTCAGCAATTTTCCTGTACACTGTTTTATTCGCTACAGAACGCTAGTATAATCTTGCAATTTTGCTCTATTCCACAGCATTGCCATAGGCTGCATAATGGAACATACAGAAATTTATGGAAAGGCAGGAAGGAAAACCCCTGGGAGTTGTGAAAGAAATTTAAAAAAAAAAAACCAGAAAACAAAGGAATCAGCAGCCTCATTAATGCTCTGGGTGAAATGCTTTGTGTACAGAAGCACTCAATCAAAAGTGGTCTATAGAAGTGATCACTGGACATACCGGACTGTCATGACTGAGGTGAGGAAACAGTCTTCCCTGTCTGCCAAAAACTGGTCTGTGCTCAGAGCCCTCCCTGAATGCACTCCTGGCTGCTTGAGGCTGCTTCCCCTGAATCGTCATTGCATTTAGGAACGTAGAAACAGAATGAGTCAGAAGAGACCCCCAGGCCATCTAGTCGGACCCCCGGCTCCAGCCAGCTGCGCTCAGACATGCCCACCATGTGCTTGTTTTAGTCATTTGTTACAGCAGCTCTCTGGGTGGGTTACCAGAGCTCAGGAGAGCCATTGCTCATCTGGTGCTGGACTGCGATTCCTGCCCGTGCTGGCTGGTACGTACATTCCAGCACCTCCAGGAAGCACCAGCCAGGCTAGAGAAGGCTGCATTTTGGTGAGCATTCTGAGTCACTTCATCTTTCTTTGCGAGTTCACTCCCAAGTTGCCTTTTTGGTAGATTACTTGTTTTGTCTTTGATTGCACCTTTGTTACTGTAAACAAAAAACAAAACAAAACCCACGTCCTTTTCCCAGTGATTTTGAATTTCCCCTCACAGTTCAATCTATCCACCCCACACACACACAAGTCCGAGGGGATAATCCAGGTAGTCCTGGATCCCATTACATAGGTCTGTGGAAAGGAGAGGGGCACATCACAGGTTGCCTCTTGCCTAGACTACCAGGCGACATTGCATCTTGTATCTGTCTTCGCTTTCTGCTCCTGGAACAGTATTGTTAGCATACCGCTTTCTACAGGCTTGGGTTCTTGCTGAAGAATTTGCTTCTTGCATATCCAAAATTACTGCTGGCACTGCCAAACTCTTTGCAATGTGTCTGTATCCTTTTGGAAAGCAATGATCAGTCTGAAATGAAACAAGGTCTTTAGAAGTGGACAGCTGAACTGACATCCTTTCCATACTTCAAATCTTCAAGTTACATCTGTTTGATCTGCCAATAACCACCCTCATATTTCACCATCTTCATCAGAATCCCACTTCTAATTGCTCCTGGCTTTTAAAAATAAACCCAGAAGAAAAGATATAAATCATCTCTTTTGGAAAGTTTTTGTTGGAGAATCTAAGGAAAAGGCTTTGTAAACATCATTTTAATTTCTGATTCTGACACTGTTGGTTTTCCTGTAAAGAATTACATGGGAATTTAACTGGGAAGGAAAACCCACAGGGTTCAGGGCTTTCCAAAAATGTTTTTAAAAATAGGGTAATTTTTCTTGGTTTTAACTTAAGCCTACCACGATCAGATTCCTCAAGGATATAGTATATATCTATGTCAGATCTGGTTTATGGCTCTCAATGTGAATCCTTTCTTTGGAGCTCTTTTTTCTCTTAGACAATTTCCTGATACATTCATTCATGTGCTTGCTCTATGAGTACTGAGAACAGTGTGCTCCAATTTATGATCAATGCCTTACTATTCCTTCTAATAGCAAACTCAGATGGACAGAGCTGGTAGCACTGTGGTCAAAACGGAGCCACTAAAAGACAATAGATTCCTTAACAGCATCCTCAGCCAAACCTTGACAGTTTTAGAAGTACTTTCTTGCTTGTGTCTTTAATGACTAAGGGGAAGTGGAGATAACCCCCCCCTCAAAAAAAAAAAAAATCATACAACTCAGTGAGGATGGCACCTGCTCAGCATCATGGCATCTTGTCTATCAGCTGGAAAAGACGTGTGTCTGATGGAGAAGATGCGATAGGCTTCCTGTTCTTGAAAAGGAACTTTCCTGCAATAATTGTGTTACAGCTCACTTGCTCCCCTTGCTCCCCCTACATTAAAACAGGATATTTATAAAACATTAGAAACAAGTACCTTTAAGAACAGTGGCCCATTAACAGTCAGCGCTCAAAGGGCAGACTAAACTGGCAGGCACACAAGTTTATGCAAGCTTCAGCCCTCCTTGCAGCTTTTCTTGCATACCGCTGTTTTGCATTGTTCTTTTTATTTTGTATGCTGCCTTGCTAAGTTTCCACCTGCAACAGGAGCCTAAAAATAGTAATTTCTAAATTAACGGAACAGTCAAAGGGACTTGAGGTTCAGGAAAGAGAACACAGCACACCATGAGACCCAGGGAAGGAGGAAACTAGCAGAAAGGACTGAAAAGAAAGCAAAACGATTTCCCTGCATATTATGCCTTGATGTCTCAGTCTATACTAAATACTAAACTTTGAAGAGTGGCCCTCAGACTAGTCTGAACCATACCAATAATATTTATGTAGATTGCAGAAGTGTTACATTACCATTTCTATAATTTACCGAAAGCATTTGCTTAAAAAGTTACTGTAAAGTTTTGTATATCGTTCTTCAGGAAGGCAAAGGTCCCAATTCAGTAATCCTCCTTTGCAATACCTGTTGACTTGGATGCAGGCTGTGCAGAGGAACTAATGGGAAGAATACCCTGCTGGATCAGGCCTTTAGTGCTGACATATAGATCCCGAAAACTTCAGTGGGCATTGTGCATGATAAATCCTGGGCTGGAACCTTTATACTTACGTGCAATCATTGTCACAGTCATTTCAGTGGGATCTAAAATCAGAAATATAAAACTTAAAACAAGAAATTTACTGTTTAACTCCATGTATATCTTAAATGGCCTAGGAAGAAGGCAGATTACTATGAATCCACCTGTTCAGTTGTTGTTTAACTATATAAAGTGTCTAAAATGTACGGAGTGTCATAACAAATGAGAAGATAACAGCCGCTTTTTACTCAGCATGATAGAAAAGGGAAAAAGTAATGCAGAGGGAAGAGGAAAGAAGCATTAAGAGTACCTGCACTTTTACCTGTCAGTGGACACAGCTGGAGCGTCCCAATGGCCCTTGATCTCCTAGCCAATGGCAGCAGCCAGAAGGTGCCTCACTTCAGCCTTGCAGTCCCTGTTGCCTTTAGACTGCCTGTCCTGTTGACAGTGTGCCCTGAGTGTGCAGACTAGTGTCAGTCGCATGCAGCCGTTCTAGTCCACCTTCTCTTGATGGACTTGATCACATGGCAGACATGCACCTTTCCGAAAATGGAGATCTTCGTCCTTGACTGAATAGCAGCACACCAGTTTCGCCAACCTACCAAGATGTTATTGAGGAGAGTCAAACGTTCACAAAAAAACTGCATCTAGACTTTCTTGAGTGAGTATGGCACCCACGCTATAAACAATGGTTTTTGCTACAACATTGCTTTGCGTTCAACTGGGGATCTCAGGTAGGAGCGGAATGAGTTCGATTTCATGTCAGACAATAAAAAGCAAAGCCAATGTTATTTGGCATTATTGGTCTCATCTCCCTCTATGAATTTTCTGCTTTTTTGTTTACATCCCACTCTAAGAAAATGCTTTAATGCACCTATGAATAAGATCCACTGAAAAAGTGAAAAGCAGTGAGCAAAATGCCTTTCTGTATTCACTGCAGTGCAGTTTTAAAGACAATCCATATTGAGGCAGAATCCATGAGCTATGGATTCAGGAGCAACAATAAATTTGTGGACATCCAGATATGTTGGTCATTCCTGGCTGCTTATTTTGTTCATTTCAGAGCAATGCATAATGGATGACTAGGACAGAAATTCTACAGCAAAAGCTGCTGCGTGGCCTTCTTTCTGAGCTGTTCTGCAACAAATGTTTTCAGGAATGTTGAGTTTCCCAGCAAAGTTGGTAGAAAAGCAGAGCTAATCCAACTGCTACATTCCATACACAACTCAGGGTTTGCTTATAAACAGGCAACCAGCCTGGGGAAATGATTTAGTGCTGCATAATTAACACTGTTAGGGGTATTACTTCAAATGTGTCATACACATTTACTTTGCTTTTTTTTTTTTAGTTTTGAACACAAGTATGGTGAGGAACTTGCACTCTTGGAAGGGCAGAGAGAGAAAGTTAACAGGACATACAGAAGGTTTGTTTTAAAACATTTAAAAAAAAATAAAGTTATGGCTTGTTTGCTCATCCTCAAGATATAATTGCAAGGACAAATGATTTGACTCTAACGAATGGATAAATGTTTTTAAGGCTGCATCCTTATATCATTTACCAGAGTATGGGCAGCCATTTCTATGTACCATTTAGAAATGTACAGGATTCAACTGTTAGCCTATCTGTTTTCTTTAGAAAATCTAAAACATACAGTAGTGAAAGCAGCTGAGGAAAAGAGCAGTTTATCAGCAAGGGGGAAAATAATCTATCAGTGCTTGTTCTAGTGAACTAAAGGTCAAACTAGATGTGAGCCAACTTTCAAAACTGAAGAGGGCTGGAGCCGAGAGAGGGCCACTCAGAAACAAGAGGGGTTACCCACATGCTTGGGAGAAACTTGAAATGTGCAGGGGAGAACCCCAAGAAACACCCACACACAAGATTCCTTCCCCAAAACCAAGGGCCATTCTACCCGCCCACACACAGCTCAGCGAGGCCTGAACCTTCGCAGTAGCTGCAGAATATTGTGTGTCAGTCAGAAAAGAAAAACCGGAGGAGGTGGGCAGACACCCAATGGGATATCTTTGACATTTTGTTGCAGGCCCTCCTGTACATTTCCAACATGAAAAGGGCAATCTTTAAAGCACTGCATGAAAGGGGAACTTTTTCCTGGAAAATCTGTGTTTCTCTGAAATAAAGGAGTTGACCTTTCATCTTTAATATCTTCATCCATAAGAAAAATTGCCATCGGCATACCAAAGAAGACCTTGATTCCTCTTTGGAAGTGTACTGAAAACCTCTCTGGAGGAGCTCATCTTTTCTTTTGCTCATTATTCCCAGTAAATTAATCTTAGGATAGCACTTCTCCAAGGATTATTTTACTATATTTCTATACCAACTTAGTGCTTCTAAGCCATGTGATACAAAAAGGAAAGGAGAGGGGAAAATGGAAATGAAGTCATTTAAGTACCATCTCTTATGTTCTGTTATGGAATGACCAGAGTTTCTTTCATACGTTATTCACACGAAGAGGGTTGTATGATGACTGGAGTGTAAGGCCATCCTGCTGCCCCCCCCTTCTGAATGACTACTCGAGTCCCCCCACAAGAGGTGGGCTGGTCCCAGAGGCTATTTCCATCTTTCCTTCAGATGCAGCAAGTGGAAGTGCTGATGGATAACTTCCCTTAGGAGGTGCAAATGTTTTGAACTTGGCCCTAAATTTCTAAAAAGTTTATTTAAAAATAGTATGGAGCAAAATTCAAGCATAGGAGAAGTGGAGTTATACATATGTGAGCTAGCAAAAAGGAATCCTGCACTGGGGTAGGCACTTTTTCTTGGCCTGCTGGAAATAGTTGAAGAATTAGCTTATTCTCTTGTCGTAAGAACTTCAAGACATTTGCCCTCATCATGAAGGAAGGCATATAGCGAAGCCTCTGTTTACACCACAACATGATGAAGTATTAAAAGAAAATGCCTTATGTTTGTATCTGATAAAAATCCAGACTAGCACAATGAAGTGTCACTCTGACCAGGGGAAATGGGGTGGAAAGCTCTAGTAAGCAGTGGGGCACCTGTGCAGGAAGGGGGCATAGCACAGAGCTCCAAACCCTCTTGCAATGTGTGATGCTCATGTTTTTTTCCTAGGATGTTGACAAGAATCACCAAGAAGCCTACCGAATCAAAGCTGAGAGCAGAGAAGTTTATTGCCCAAATGGTATCTCACATTTTACAACCGTATCTTCATTTGTTACTTGTGACTGAGTTCAAGAGTGAAGAATCTGGACTTAGAGGCATACTAAAGGAGGATATGGCGAGAGTGGAGAAGTGGAATGAATGTGTCACATATCCTCACTTCACAAGATATAGATATGTGCTTGAACAGGTGTTTTCAGGAAGGCAGTCTGAGGAAGAGGAGCAAACCATAGTGCCAGAAGAGGATGTTCCTAGCCTTACTGACACATGGAAAGTTCTCTGTGGTCTCTGTGCATCACAGATACGGGCTCTGGGCCTGAATGGAGCCTGCTTTCGGGAAGATCTCACAGCTGGGAGTGTTTTGGCGGGCCCTCCGCCCCCACCCTGATGTTTGGGATACATGCAAGGAGTTTTTGCCCATACCCTCAGTTCTTTGACCGCCTTTTGTGGTGCCTCAGGAACTTCCTTTGTCTTTCTTCTGAGAACTTTTGTTCTTCTTTCTTCTACTTCCAAACAGTTGCCTTTCACCTACTAAATTCTTTTCACCTGTTCCTGAGGGAAAGTCACTCTGCCTATTTGCCTGGGGCATATGTTGGGAATGGGTACAAAGATATGGGGCAGATGGCTAATGGACCTGCAGCTGTGGCTCAAACAAGGGCTAATCCACATCACCAGGTCAGCTGGGAAAGCGAAGGGGCTGGTGCCTCTGCACCTCCAAACTGGCTGAGAGTCACGGAGTCTGCAAGCAGTGAGACCTGAAGGAACAAGAGGGCACTTCAGTGGGAGGACTGACCCATGCTGGCCCAGCCCATCTGCCAGTCCCAAGGGCTTTGAGAGCGCTGACCCCCCTCCCCACAGTCCTGGGGGCCAGGAGGGGTGCTGCTCATGCAACCTCTCTTCCTGCTCATGCTCAGGAGGGGGCCCTGCTGGCCACTAGAGGGTTGGTGGCTTGGTCTGGTGGCTGGTCATGGTATTGCCTGCGATCCTGCCATCTGCCACTCCAGCGCTGGTGCAGGGCTGTGGAGAAGATGGTGCAGGTGGAGTCTCATTGCCTTTCGCCTGTCCAGCAATGTCACCCCGAAAGTTGATAGCCTCGCTACCAAGTGCATGTCACAGAGCACATCGTTACACAGTGGCATTCACTGCTGCACGGAGTGTTTTGTATGGCACCAGTCACACACAAAGCTTCACTCTGAGCTCACCGTGTTTTGTCTCTGTTCAGGACCTGCTCCCGGGTAGTCTTGGGAGTCCCAGAGACTAAAAGCTGGGACTCATGTGGATTAGGCCAGCGCATCCCAAAACAGAGAGGCTGCACTGCGGCTGCCAGGTGCCTCTTGCATTCCCACGGCTGGAGTGCAGGAGACTCTTCCCTGGATTGAGATGGAATGGAAGGATTGTGGGGCTAGAGAATGCTTCAGAGCTACAGATAAATCCCCCCATAGGTGGCTTGAGCTTTTCATACAGCCTATCATTTTTTTCAACAATTAATGCAACAAAATTTTGGTCTCTTATTTGAACAGGAAAATGCAAAGCTACACCAGCCTTCATCCAATCGTGCGAACCCTGCAGCTAAAGACCTCCAGCATTAAGAAATGCCTAGGAAAAGTTTCTTGAATAATTCTCTACAATTAATCAAGCTCAGCAATGCATTTCATATTACGTGTGCCTCTGTCTTTCAAGGTAATAAAGAACAAGCCACGGCAGCTTTTTATTTCAGTTTCATTCATTTCATTTTTAATGAGCATGCTTTGACAAATCAAGTGTTGTAAAATCCAGACAAAAATCAACATTTTGAATTATCTCGAATGCATATCTCAGGAGAGTATATATATATTAGAAAGATGAACAGAACTCTTCATTTTTTTATTTGGAAATACATTCTAAAAATGTTATTGCTCATTATGACAAAAGCCGCAAAGCAACTTAGTTTTGGTGGCACAGCAAGTCCTGCCAGCTTCAGAGTGAACCAAATTATTCATTATAAATTTGGCATCAGGCCTCAAGAAAAATCATAGCTCCACCACCAGGGTTGGTAGCAAACAGGCTGCTTTCCACCAGGCCTAACCTTTGGTCATTGCTTTTATAGAAGGCCTCTTTCACATTTGTTAGGAATTGTTCCAACTTCTCCATAGGAACCATCGACACAGTGCAGCCACCCCATCCTGCTCCGGTCAGGCGTGACCCAACTGCTCCAAACCGCCTAGAAGAAAAACAAAACACGTGAACAGCTTTTTGAAGTCATACATTAAAATGAGCATCATACGCAACATGCAAGATTTCTTTTCCAAAGCTTAAACCGGGGATAGACAACTGGCAGCTGTTTGTGTGCGTGCATGTGTGATACGCCGCTCACCTCGAGAGGCTCTCCGTCCATCCCAAGGTGCTCAAGCAAAGGGCTCTTTAACCTCTGGCCCACTGCAAGTTGCATTAGAGGCCCCAGATGAGTGATATTTCAATGGAAGGGCTGGATTTTCTGTTCATGTGAAGGAGGGCTGCATTAACAGCGCCCTTTGCCTGGGCGCTGGCTGGAGCTAGGAGACAGTGAGCAACGCCAGTGTTGTTCCATTTCAGGCTTTAAAACTATGGCTTGTTACAACTTAGTTACCAACTGGATGCTTAAAAAGTACATGTCTACGTAGAAAGCAAGTTGTTTGCAACCAGCTTTTCAGATGCTATTTTGCTTCACAGTTTTGTATCTTTTCTAACATTCAAGAGCATCTGTTTAAGAGCTGAGGAGGAGTAACAGGGAAGAGAAAGACGTAGTTTGTGACCAGCACATATTAGTGAAGATTCTTAAGTTTATATGCCAGTTGGTAGTCATAAAATAGATTTCCAAATCTGGTAAAGTCCAGATGCTTAATAGCTCTGCTCACTGGAATGGGATATTTCATGCTGTCAAGATGCATCAGCTCTTCCCATTCATAGCAACAGTCAGAACAAGGGAACATTGTGTCGTCATCCAGAGAATTTCCAGCCACTTGAGTCATGTAGTGTTACTGAAAGGACTTGACTTTTTTGACTTCTGAAATCAACAGCAACCCAGTTCGCTGTGAAGGCGATCGACCTGGCATGTGTATCTGGAATTGGTGATGGGTTGGGTTGGAGCCAGACCAGCAAGAAGGAAGTGCTGTGGGCTTGCTGTTCCGGGGTCGGGGCAACGACACCCAGCCTATCCTGGGCAAGGCTGCAGTTTCCCTGAAGGAACAGATTCACAGCTTGAGGGCCCCATGCAGCCAGCTTCGAGACGAGAGAGCCCCAAGTAACCTTGATGACAAAAATTGCCTTTACCAGTGTCGGTTAGTTTGCAAGCAGCAGCCTGTTCCAGAAAGTGAGAGTCTAATCAGAGTTATTCATGCCCAGCTATGCTCCTGACTGGATTGCTGTAATGGGTTGCTGCTATTGCTGCAACTACCTTTCAAGATGGTGCAGAGCTTCAGCTGGTACAGAACACAGCCTATTTGGATCATATCTCAGTAATGTTAACAGTGCTAAACTGATCCATCCAACAGTTCCAAGCCATTCCTAACAATGGAACTGTTAGGAATGTAACTTTGTAATAATGTAACTTTTTTTTTAAAATCCTACTGGGATGGCTTTAAAAAAAATCTTCGCCATTAATAGCTTCCAATACCTTTTACCAACCTATACATAAAACAAGAAGAGTTGTCAATCATCTAAGACAAAAAGAGAAATTGGTTTGGTCATTTAAAAATGCACTTTCCAATTAGTGGCTAAACATTTTGGCAGTCCAAATATTTTTACGATTTTTTTGGCAAAGCTATTCTAACAAAACCAGAAGATCCAGTCAAGCCCCCAAAACATCTGCATATGCAGTTTAAATCCTCGTAAGAGCCGACAATCTGAGAGGCATAAGCGATGCTGTGCGGCACCATGTTTCAGGAAAACTTACTTAGACTGCTGTGCAGCAGCTGGCAAGGGTTGTGTAGAACACAGCCATTTAATGTATGCTGTTGCTGCCTATTAGCATAATCATGCCAGGTAAATATTTTTGTTACTCAGCTTTCTTAATGACAGAGAGTAAATGGCCAGGGAGGAAAAACACTTCAACACATCAGTAGAACAAGCCGGAATAAAATACAGTCATTGCTTCAATAACTTATCTTCTGCATGTGGGAACATAAAAGGAAAGAATAGGTTGGTCACATGCAACACGCTTCCTATCATAAATATGCTGGACTGGGTTTTCAGTAGGAAACTTTGGAGAAAAAAATGTGAAGCCACTTGGACAAAGAAAAAGCTGTAACTATGATTTGTCAAGTCAGACAACACGAATCATATTCGGCACAAACCCGCGATCATTCAAACCACAATTTCTGACTCTAGTGTGCTCACTGATCAGTTCAGGCTTCAAGCCAGCCATATAGTTAAGCTTCTTTAACCTTGGTCAGGCATTATATCTTGTACTGATTCTTCCCATGAGAATGGTCCTGAACAGCCAAGTATAAGAAGATGGATTCCAAGACTTTCCCGCTACATGTATTTTTCCCTGCTTTCTCATGCTAAAAATTCATAAAGAGTTGGGTTGATAGAAAGGGTACACTATGAATTGAGATCATGAGACAAGGTGATCTTACACTGGCCCACAAGCATGCGGCGCATTATACTTCTCCAACCCTGTTCGACATGAATCTCCATCACAAAGTGAAAAAAGTCACATGGAAATGTGAAAGTTGTACATTCTCTCCTAAAGAAATCTGTCTTAAGCCATCAAAACCATGAAGCCCCAACCCACGTGAATCTATTTCCAAGGTACCCTCAACTGGCTAAGATTTACTAAATGGGTCTCTTATGTGGATTCTATTAAGTGACCTCCTGTTTGCAAATATAATGAACAACAGCTGGATACATGATTCATTTCTTGGAGTTTCTCAAGCTTTGAACCTTTCTACATAAGTATAACTGCTCAAGCTTCCAATAGGTTAGGCAACAGCATTTTATGTATTCTTAGTTATGGGGCAACTAGATTTTTATGAGGTTTATCACTAGCAGTTCAGATCTGCAAGGAACTGTCTTAACCACAGTGGCTAGTAAGAGTCAGATGGTATTCCATGATCCTTATAAAGCCACTAGATCAGGGTTAATTTCTAGCTTGCACTTGGACATTTAAAACCGCCTTCCATAAGCCTCCAGATGCAAGGCTAAGGTCCATAATGCAGGGAGGGAGGTAAGGGAGGGGGGAAATGGAAAGGTGAGCAGAGTAGACTCACAGGGAAATCAACAGCACTGCTGCTGTATGAACAGTAAGTTGCCAATAGCAAGTACCTGTGACTCGAAGAGGCCTCCATGAGTAATAACTGGCCTGCCCTTGACATGGCAAAAGAAACCAAAAAATGGTTTTGGGTTGGAGAGTAGGGTGGCCAGAAGCAAAAGAAGATGGGGCTCGTGCACCTTTAATAGCTGTATGCAGGAGCTATTGAAGGTGCAAGAGCCCTGTCCTTTTTCGCATCTTGCCATGTAAGCGGAAAACTACATCTCACAAGGAGAAAAAAAGTGCACTGTGGATCTCACTGGTTGGTGGGGTTGACTAATTCCCAAAGCAAATACATCTCGAAAACCTCTGCTATAAGCTATAATATAGCAAACTGCACCAAGCAGTATGCCTGTTTTTATATCTTATATTTAGTAGGTCATAGAAAGCAAGGTCAAATTCAGTGTTAGGAATTGCTTGTTCTGTTTGGTGCTCTAACTATGCTTAACAATATTTTGAATTATCCTCCTCTTGGCATCACTGCTACACAAGCCTCGTTGACTCAATTCCACATAATATAATCTATATAATTATAGTTGGGTTTGAGGTCAAAACTGCATCTGAAATAGAGATGTTTAAGCTGTAACACTACTCTATTGATTATTTCTGCACTTGCTCGAGATACTGAAATAATTATCTCTGCCACCAAGTTTGCCCGCACTTCTTGTGTGGAAACCAACCCCTCAGGGGCCTCATCACTAAGAAGGAATAATAGCCTTCACTTAGCATACCAAGCCACCAGAACTTCCTGCCAAGCAGTTGTGGCACAACAAATTATGCTCTATGGCTGTGCTGAAAGTAAGTAGCTTCTTCCCAGAGCATGAGTTTCAAACTAGCCAAGTCAGCATCAGGATATCAGTGCAAGCAGTTACTATTAACTAGGTATGCAAAGTTACACATGAAAAGTTGGCAGGGACAGTGGTACTGGATAAAACAGATGTCATGGAGTTTTATTTTCTGTGTTAATGAGATGTGGGAACCTATTTTCTTCCATTGTGGGAAATGCCTCTCAAAAGTACAACCAAGTTCCTTCAGGAGCCAGTTTAAATTTCACCAAATGCTCATTATGCACCTTTTTAGTAGGCTGAATTTGTATGGTCTACAGCAGAAGGTAAGCAGCTTATGCCTTCTGGATGTTTTAGCTCCCATCATCCCTCATTGGCTATGCTGGCTGGGGTTGGTGGAAATGGTAAATAAAAACACCTGGAGAGTCAAGTAACCCAACCCTGGGCTAAAGAAAATGTTTGGGATTGATCTTGCTTGGAACAATACGGGTAAGGGAAATACAAATGGGTGGGGAAGAGTCTGCACTTTTCTGAAGGACCCATGTAAAAAGTGCTGGACTCTTCAGTCAAGACGTATGCAGAGCTTTTCAACGTGGTAGCAATTGCCATTTAAGCATTCAAACCTCAGTGGGGGTGCATTGTGGCTTGTTGCTGCATGTGAATCCAGCAAGGGTGATTTGTTGACAACCCACCCAAAACCCATGGGCTGTTTTATAGTTGCAGCATGGTTTATTAACCACCCCAAGGAGCCGCTTTCACCAGGAAGATATGGCAAACTAAAGCCCACCACTACCATAGCTTGAATTGTCAAAATGGTTGCCACAACAGGAAGCTGCATGGGGAAATTCACCCACAATGGCTTCTCGTTACATGTGAACCAGGTGGGTGTCTTCCTGGTGCATTCTGATGCTGACAGACAAAATACTTTACATTTGTTTAACGCAATGGATCAGTGTCGTGTTTTATCTGCAATCCAGCCCAAAAGAAAGGTCATTTTCCATGGAACTTACAGACAGATGTCCACCAGTTGATTCAATTCAGGACAGCTGCATTCATACAAGTCCTTGCAGCTGGCATGGCTCTGGTTCATTAAATCTCCCAACAACTGCACTGCATCGTCAGGTGCCTCTGTACAGATCTTCTTAAACTCCAGAACTCTGGCAGCTTCAGTGTACACATGCTTAGCACGCTGATATAACTTAAAGGTGGTCACTACATTTAGACAGAAACAAAATATTTGATGTTGGAACAAATGGAAATTTAGATGATTTATTGCTATCAGATGTGGCTGTGTCAATTCAAGAGCAAACTACTAAGAAAAATGATCCAATACATTTAAATCTACTTTTGTTCCCCATTTAGTATCCGTATAATGCCTACATTGCACCAATCCAAAGCAGTTGGAAATTACACTCCAAAACTTGCTCATCCCCGTTTTCTACAGCCCATATCTTATGCCTACCCTTCCGAGAGTTCCAGTATTCCAGAGCCTCAGAAGCACTACTAGCCTACCACAGCATCCCTTAATTTGGACAAACATACTTCATTGCCCTTGGTATCAGACATTCTCCAATTGTACCTCCATCGTCCCCAGAGTCTTATGTGTGCGTGCATCTCCATTCACTAATCTCTACTGAGGCCGCAATTCTAAAAACACATAGCAAGTCCTATTCAACCCAGTGAAGTTGATTTCAAAATAAACACCCACAGGATCGCACACCTAATCTCCACTGCTTTTTCTCTTGAATTCCTTTATTATTTATGCATTCATTCCTTTCCTGCCTGGCAACAGGCCCTCAAGGCAGCTTACAATTCAAATGTTAATATTTCATAAGGATAACATTTTCTTTAAATATCAGCACTATAAAAATTATAATTTCGTATGCATTCAGTTTCTCATGACAAGTTCAAATGTCCATAGTCAATATGACCTTCATCTGTGCCAAGGTATCAAAGATTACATCCACACCCAGAATTCTGTAACATCTGCCATCGTCTATAAGGAACGCTTTACGGTAGAAGTGGTTAACACATGTAGCTGCAAGTATGAGGTATTTTAATGTGTGAATAAGCACTACAGTTGAAGAGATGCAGGTCTTTCGACAGACTCAGAATGGATCCTTCCAGTGGAAAGACCTCCATTATCTCTGGCAGGGACACAATCTAATCAGGTGGTGATCTCAGCCAACATAAATGTTCTTTCTTCTGGGGTCTTGGACCTTATGGCCATGTTGCACACTGAGCGTTATATAAATCTCCAACTTGATTTTTCTTACAGGAAAAGTTGGGCAAAATACAGTATTTGGATGCACTCAATAGCTCTGCTTTTTGCAAGAAGTATGACCACCACTGTTTGGCAAGAGTTTATCGTGCACTTCTTGTGAAACTTTCCCATACCAGGAGTGGAAGTGCATATGGAAGCAGACGCTTCGTTGTTTCTCTTCAGATGTGTCAGAAGTATTCGGCTTGATGTAAAACATATCTGCTATTAATGAGAATGGACCCAACAGGACAGTTGCCTAAATACATCATCGTTTTGGAATGTGCTGAAAACCCACAAATGCAAAGGGGACAGCACAAGTGCCCCAGTCTAAATGAGTCCCCTGGGAAGCGTCACTGGCACTTTACGCAATCCCCACTTCCCCAGATCTAGTCAGGAGCGCAACTTGTCCTTGAGCCCTTGAACTATTTTTGCACGGCATGATGCACCATGTCACGGCCGGGCAGTTTATAAAGGTACACGAGGAAAATGGATCAAAATCGGGCTGTCTCCCTTTGAAGGCATCGGTTTACAGCAGGGAAAATTTAAAATGTGCATTTGTTTAGGGCATATCTGAAGTTGCGTGAGGGTTTGCCATTGCTCACACTCACTTGTAAATCACCACTGAACAGTAGTAACTCAAAGAATGAACTCAAAACACATCTGGTTTCAGTTTGGAAGCAAACATCTTGCCAAAGGCTGCGATTGATTCAGAGACCACCCTTCGGTACAGCAAGACTCTGCTGGCCGGATTACCTTAAAGCACTTCGTGGCTCTCTCAAGCTCATCACGTTACATATTGGCAGTGGGTATCATTGTTTCACCCCTGCCCGCCCACCAGAAACTGAGAAGGCATGTTCTTAACAATGTCGTATCGTGTAGGAGAAGCCTTTATAACCTCCACATTTGGTTTTGCTTCTAATCTAGTGTAATCCTTTCAAAGCTGTTATTACGTTTAAAATGAGAGAAGCCAGCACTGCACTGTTGTTTTCTTAGACTCTCATGCTAATAGTGCCTGTTTGCCAAGCAAATGTGAGCTAAGGAATGGTATCATTTCATTAAATGGAACTGTTTTTATAGTATTTAGCTGATAGTGGCTCATTCCTGGAGAAATCCACAAGTGCTAACATATGGTGGATTCTGGCAATGGAGATTCATGTGGCAGCCCTTAAAACTCAACCATGTAGCACCTGCAAGGTACAGATGTGGTCATCTGTCCACCTACACAGGTGAGTGTTATCTACACAGGTCCTCTGCTTTCTAGACTTGCAAGCAGTTGGGAAAGATGGCAATTCTGGGCTTCAATGCATCGCTAGAAAGAAGCAATAAATCCTTCAGGCAATACAAGTGCCATTCAGTAAGATTTTCAGCCACTATTACTTAGCTCCAGTTTTTCTGAATCTATCCAAAGAGCAATGTGAAAGACTATTCTACTTTTACAAAAGGAACCACATGTTTAAAGGAGTATTTTAATAGCTTTTGCAGGGCTTTTCCGGTCCAGTTGAAACGTTGTGTACTAGTTTTAAAAATCAGTAGTTTCCAGTCATCTGGCGCAAAAATACATATGGCAAAGCAGCAGATAACTAAGGTGACCGATTCCACTTTGTTTTTGTCCTGGGGGAAAACGCACAATAGCAAAACTGTTCATTTGAACACATCTGCTCGAGCAATTCTGTTCTAGCATACAAGCAGAGTCACTTCTCCAAAAAGCACAAAGGGTGCAACCCTAAACAGAAAAGTCACAGAACTCCAACATCCCCAGTCAGCATGCTGAACGTTGTCAGGCCTTTTCCTCTAAAGCATGCATAGGATTGCGCTTTAAATGTGCCAAACCAGGCCTCTAAAAATAAGAGGTGTTTTAAAGATACTGTTGGCCCGTTGGCCCACAAGACCCTTACACAGAATGACAGTGTCGGAGTGTTCTTTGCCCACCTCCCTGCTTCATGCAGAACGCCGCGGGAGCATCCCTGACAGACGGCCATCCATCTAAAGTCCATCTAGCTGAAAGTTACAATCTACAACTAATACAGGGTATGACTCTGCAAGCAGCGCAAAGCCCTACCATTTTAAAAGGCCCTGATTGAAATCTCTCTTTCAAAGTCTTCCCCCTCTTTGGAGATCAACAGCTGCTACTCTCCAACACTGGAGTGTAATAAGTGAAAAAGAAACCAGGAGCGGAATGCACAGCCGCCCATCAGCGAGGCCGTTTCCTCAAACGGAGGCACAACACCCACTTTCCACTACTTCCCACAAGCATTGTGCAGAACCCATGAGCATGAGATGGGGCTGATGCCCACAGGTGAGCTGAGAGGAAATACATTTCTCAAAGCCACTTGCTAGGAGGCATGAGGAAAACGCATGCATGTTCTGTCTGTGGGCTTCTTGGAGGCATCTCATAGGGTGTCCTCTTCTAGAGCGGACAGGTCTCTACTTGAATGGCTGCCCTGTCCAATTCTGGTTTAAAGATAATGCACATGGCACCAGCAGGCCTCCTGGTTACAAACTTCCACACTACAGTGAGTACAACCATGTTTTTACACTCCGTTTTTCTGAAACAGCACATATACAATGAAAGAACATGTACAGATTTTATGCAAATGACCTTTTAGGCGATGCATTTCCTCTTTTCTCGTTACTGGTCACCCTTGCTAGGAAGAAGGAGTGGCATGAGTAGAATTGTCTGAGTCAGTGGCAAAATCATTTCACTAGCCTAGGAGGCAATGCGCCTCGACTCCAGATGGAGGGGCACCATCTGGTGTTCTGGCTCAGTCAGCAAAATGTCGTAAGCAAGCCCTGCTTTTCCTACCTTTGTTGAGCCAAACGCAGCTTGTGCTTAAAATGCTTATGTTGCAAGCTGACCTCAGAAGGAATAAGTTGCAACATTTGGCCCACAGTGAGTGCAACCCTAACAGGATGACCCCAAGACCCTGGAGGCAGATGCTCAGGCAAACTTCAAATTTCCCAAATCATGGGATCCTGGAATGCAAATTCTCCAAGCCCAAGTACACCAAATTTATTTGGCTGCTGTAAAATGTATGCCTTTGTCTCCATCTGTTTCAGGATTATGGGTCTCTCTACCATGGATGTCTTAAATCCAGCAATAAATACAGGAAGGCTATTTCAAACATTTACTGAAAATCCAAAGGGTTTGTTGCATAGAAGAAAACAGCAAGATCCAGCTTTGTGTTCTTTTAGTGCTCAAGTCACAGCCATGGCTTCTTATGTCATCCAAATCTCAAACTGTAGGGTATGCGAGGGATAAACAACCCTCATGTAAGAGCAGGTTGCTTACCTGTAACTGATATTCTTCGAGTGGCCATCTGTGCAGTCACACATATGGGTTCTGCGCCTGCGCAGTGCTTTTGGCCGGAAAGATTAACAGCTAACGGTTTTTGGTGGGAACTCTGCTCCCCCTCCCCCCTAGCATTATATAAGGAGCAGAGTGTCCACCATTTTCCAGTCTTTGAAAGACGGATGTTCGCTCTCTTAATAAAGTTATTGTCATAATGGCAAAAAAGCCAAAACTTTCAGTGGTACGACAAATATCTAAAGAGATCCTAGCATCGAAGAGAAGGAAGTCGGACCACCCATTACACCAAGCGGAGTCGGAGGGTGGGTTGTGTGACTGCACAGATGGCCACTCGAAGAACATCAGTTACAGGTAAGCAACCTGCTCTTCTTCGTCGTGGCCTCTGCGCATCACACATATGGGTAGAATAACAAGCTTACCCAGACTTGGAGGAGGGAGGTGTCATCAGCGAAGAATAGAAGAGAGGACAGCCCTGCCAACGAGCAGTCTTGTCTGGCGCAGACATCAAGTCTGTAGTGTCTGGCAAAGGTACATGGGGTAGCCCAAGTGGCAGCTCTGCAAACATCTTCCATCAGAACTCCTGATGCAAAAGCCGAAGAAGCAGTCACAGCCCTTGTAGAATGACCTCTTGGAGTAGATGGTAAATCCAATTTAGCCAATTAGTAAGACAGCGCAATTGTTTGCACTATCCATTTGGAAAGTCGTTGTGAAGTGACCAGATAGCCCCGGTCGTGTTCCGAGTATTTAACAAAAAGTCTATTGGAGTATCGAACAGATTCAGTCCTAGACCTATAAAAGGCTAAGCAACGATGAACATCCAGCATATGCAGGGATCTCGCTATCGGATTTGAAGGAGCTGGGAAGAACGCTGGCAAAACGATCTCCTGCTGCATGTGAAACGAGGTAGCAATTTTAGGAAGAAAAGACGGATCCAGCCATAGAACTACCTTTTCCTTATGCAAATTCAAAAAAGGGGGGTCTATCCTAAGGGTGCAAAGTTCAGATGATCTACGGGCTGAAGTAATAGCTACTAGGAAAGCAGCCTTCCATGAGACAAGGCGTAAATCGATTGTCGCCATGGGTTCGAAAG